>NW_021604600.1:2812796-2839566 GCF_004785775.1 Grammomys surdaster
TCTCTCTCTCTCTCTCTCTCTCTCTCTCTCTCTGTTTCTCTCTGTCTTTCTCCCTCCCTCCCTCCCTCCATCCCTCCCCCCCCGTGTGTGTGAGTGCATGCGTGCGCGTGCATAAGCACACTGATGTACATGGCACACATCGAGGTCAAAGACAACCTCAGGGATTTGTCATATCCCAGGCTGGATGAACCACAAGCTTCCAGGGAGTCTTCTGTCTGCCTTCCATTTCCTGGTCATGGTGCTAGGATTACAGACACAGGATCTACTGTGTCCAGCTTTCTGTGGATTGATTCTAAACTCAGGGATTTAAGCTCAGGTCTTCACACATATGAGCCAAACACTTTATCCACTAAGCCTCATCTCTCCAGCCCCATTTCATTGATGAGAAAGCTAGAAAGACAAAGTGTCTCACTGGCCATCTGGCTGTCTACCCTTCCTGTGTATATGCTCAGTGAGAATAGGGTACTTGTCAGATTTTCTCACTGTGGATTTCCCAGTGTCTGCAATTGCACCAGACACCCACTAGGTAATTGATAAACTTAGGTGAGTAACTAAATGATTCCTTAGCTTCAGGGGGAATCCTCCCATCTGGGTCCCTAGACAACATAAATGATTGTGTGCTATTACCATTGCAGACAGAATCCTTCAAGCTGAGTGAACCTTACAGCCAGTGCACAGAGGACGGCAGTGATGTGCCCGTCACAAACATCTACAATGCTGCCTACTCCCTCCAGGTAAGCACAACGGGGGCCCTCATCTCTGACTTGTGGCCTAGATCCAAAAGATGAAGTTATATCTAGTCTGAGGTGTGCCTGGGACCAGGAACTAGGGTGAGGATATCTGGGGTTGGTCCAAAAACCTCAGGTACAAACGACGCCAGCTGATTCCAGTCTTCTTCGGTCCTCTGTAACCAGAGCTTAATTGATTCACTGAGGTTTGTGTGGAACACAATGTACAAGGCAGACAGGTCTAATGCTAAATGGGCTTTGGCAAAGGATAGACGGAAGGGAAACCTCCAACAGGAGACACTGGCTGAGGGGTCAAAAGTTTGGCTTCCAGGTACATTTGTGCCCTATGACTTGGGGAAGTTATACCCCCTTGACAGTCACGCTGGGATCAGCATGAGCTGATTGGCAACTCCTGAACTCCTCCAGGTTGCACGGTGATTACTCTAGTCAGAATGACATTTAAAAATTAGGAAATGTCATAAGAAAAATCCATATTTCTAGCTTCTCTCAAATAAAAAAGGAGGAGGAGGAAGAAGAGGAGGAGAATTTGTAGTAGTAGTGACCTGGGATCTGGGGTCTATATCCCAGCAGGATAGACCATGGGAGGAGCCATTGGATTAAAAAAGCTATAGATTGGCTGATATCCACAGATCTGACCCCCATGGCATAAGACATCACTGACCCTATAGACATTGCAGTTTTCAACCTCTCAATTCAATGAGTGGTGGACTCTATCAGCTACTCTCAGAGGCTGGAGCTCTGAAGGAACTAGGGTGAGGATATCTGGGGTTGGTCCAAAAACCTCAGATATCCTCCTGTTAGGATATTAGAAAGCCCATAGATATTCTCTTGGCAGAATAAAAGGACCAAAGCAGGGGGTGGGGGTGTGAGGAGAGGTTATAAAGATGGCTTACACAGTAAAGCACTTGCCCCCCAAAGCATGAAGACATGAGTTCAAAGTCCCAGAACCCCCAGAAAAAGGCAGATATGTGCTTATAATCCTACCAATGGCAAGATGGGACATAGAGACAAGGGGCCTAGAAGCTCACTTGGCCTATAGAGCAAATGAAGGCCCTTTCTACAGCGTGAGTGCCGACACTGAGGGAAAGTGGAGCAACTACTAATCCACACAGTCCTAACAGGCCAGTACTCGGTTCTAAGTCCTCCGCACTGGATCTCTCAGGATTAGGACCACAGTACCCAGGAAGCTTCTAGTATACAGTGAGGGCCTCAAAGCCAAGTTATTCAGGTTTAAATCTCAGTGTTTTGGGATTTTTTTTTTGTTTATTTGTTTTTCCTGAGACAAGGTTTTATTTTGTAGTTCAGGCTGGCCCACCAAGTTGCTATGCTCCTGCCTCTGTTTTCTGAGTGCTAAAACACCTGGTCCAAATGTCAATTTATATCTATATTCTGTTATATCTATATTCTGTGTGACTTCAAGCAAATTACTCAAATCTCTGCTGTGTCTTTTTCCCCTCTTTTGGATAAGTACAATATTATGCCATGAGATTGTGCATGAAATATTAAAATATGTGTCCTTATCACTAAACTTTACCCAGGACATCTTTCTTATGAACTCACTTTGAGGAGACAGGGTAAAGTCCATTTGATTGTAGCAGGAATCCTTGTCAGCAGGCCCTCTCCCACTAACAGTCCCTCTTGTGAGCATTACCTCTTGACTCAGTTCTGAAGGAGGCTGGAGGGTTCCATGCTGGGCATCCTGGAAAAAAAAGTGGTCTTTAAAATTTTTTTAGCCTTTTCTTTAATTTTATATGTATGTGTTGTGGATAGTGTGGTCAGAAAGGGCTTTGGGATGAGGGATAAGCTGGCAGAGAGTTCCTGGCCTCTACCTGCAAGGAAGTTAAAAACATTCCTCGGTATTCTCTTTCAGATCTGCCTTTATTCATGCTTCCAAACGAAGATGGTAGAAAAATGTGGCTGTGCCCAGTATAGCCAGCCTCTGCCCCCAGCAGCCAATTACTGCAACTACCAGCAACACCCCAACTGGAGTGAGTGATCTTACCCCCAACCTTGCACACCCCAGGATGGGAATCAGCTTGGCCCAGCAATGGCCAATGACTTGCCCTGTGATGCTCTTGAGCCCCTGTCTCTATTGCCTTTTGCCCGAAAAGGTGTTAAAGGCTTTCTATCACCAAGCCTGGCTTGGACTGTACTTTTCAATTCTGTACTGAGTGCTATGTTCCGGCATGTGCTAATAGCTTGCCCACATAGTCAACTCTAAAAGGCACTGTTGATACTACTCTTTCACAGAACAGAGAGCCAAGGTCCAGAAAGATTAAGTCACTTACCTGAGGACATACAAATAGAAAGTCACAGAACTGAATCCAAGGGCTGCCTAACCTCCCCTGCCCCCTCATGGTATTTCTTTGTGTGGTTGGTTGGTTGGTTGGTTGGTTGGTTGGTTTTGGTTTTGGTTTTGGTTTTGGTTTTGGTGTTTTGAGACAGGGTTTCTCTGTGTAGCCCTCACCATCCTGGAACTCACTCTGTAGACCAGGCTGGCCTCGAACTCAGATATTAGTCTGTTTCTGCTTCCTGAGTGCTGAGATTAAAGGCGTGCACCTCCACACCCGGATCCCTACTCACATTTTAACCAGGAAATGATACCATTTCCTGATGTCACAAACCAGCAATGCTCCCCCAACCACCCCATCCCCAGATCCCACTTGCCAAGAAACAAAAATAACCCTCAGCCTTTGTAAAAGGTGTACACATAAATAACCAGCATGAGATGGTAGAGGCTCCACAGGTGACCTTAGGAAGGGTGCTGTGTCCCCAAAGTTCATACCACTTTCTACCCTGTCCTCCAGTGTATTGCTACTACCAGCTGTACCAGGCCTTTGTCCGGGAAGAACTGGGCTGCCAATCTGTGTGCAAGCAATCCTGCAGGTGAGTAGACCTGGAGGGTTGAGGCAGGTAGGACCGTGCTGGGCCAGCAGCTTGTGTTCACTCTGTGCCTTTCTCCCCGCAGCTTTAAGGAATGGACACTGACCACCAGCTTGGCACAATGGCCATCTGAGGCTTCCGAGGTAAGTTCTATCTCCACTTCCCACCATTCCCCAGAGCCCTTGATATCCTCATCTATTCTACAAGGTGGGGGGGGGGACATAGTTCCTGGGTGAATATACCTACACAGACAAGACCAGAGACAGGGTGTGTGCGGCTGAAGAAGAGAGCAGTGGGTAATCTTAAGCCTACTCTTTCTTTCTCCATCACAGAAATGGTTGCTGAATGTTCTCACCTGGGACCAAAGCCAGCAAATAAACAAAAAGCTCAACAAGTAAGTTTCCCTCCACCCAGTTCCCTCTGCCTCTGTCCACCACAGGTTCTGGGCCCTAAGCTTGCTTCCTCATTGCTGAGCCCTCCCCTTTTCGTTCATTCAATCATTTAATCGACAAATATTTACTAAGCTCCTATCATGAACCAGGCCCTGCTCTGACTTTTGTTTGACCACGATCCACCATACAAAATATATTTTGCGTTGTAGCCCATTGAATCTATAACTGGAATAAAACATGCAACAGTATTTCCTTGTGATGTACAAAGCACTTGGGCTGATTTTCAGAAGACACACAATGCTCTGGCCAAACCTATTGTTTACAGTTGTCTTTCCATACCCTCCGGGGATCTGTTCCCCAACTCCCCGTGAATACTAAAATCCATGAATGCCCAAGCCCTGTACGTAAAATGGTACATGTTTGCATATGACCCACCACATCCCCTCATCCGCTTAAGTCATCTCCAGAGTACCTGTGATGTCCAATGTGATGTAAATACTATGGAAATAACTATCATATTAGATTGTTAAGGGAACCTGTCAAGAAACAAGTCTGTGCCTGTTCCATTGAGGTGTAATTATTTCTCCTCTCAAAAACTCCCCTCTATGGTTGGTTGAACATATAGACGCAGAACCAACAGACACAGAGGGAGGGTGGGTTTCTATCCTAATCGATCACCACACACCAATCCGATTGGTTAGTGCCCATACCATCTCAACTGGCAAACATTTTTGATATGTCTTTCAATATATTCTGCTATTTCTTTGTCTTTTTTCTTTACCTTTTTGTTGTTGTTGCTGTTGTTTTTTGGACAAGATCTTTGTAGCCCAAGTTGGTTTCAGTGAATGACCTTGAACTCCTGACTCAACCTCCCAAGTACTGGGACTGCTGCAGGCACGAACCACCATGCCCAGCTCTTCCCAGTCTATTCAGTTATGTAGCAGATAGTACTGTAGCCCATTAGAACTTGCTTTGTGACTTGCTGGTGTACTCCGTCTTACATAAATAGTCCCTTTACCACTATATCTTCTAATCCTACTTGGGTCTTTTTCACAAAGAAATTCATTTCTCAGATACTTTTAGCAAAAATTATCTAGGCCAGAGATCGGGAATCTCAGCAGATGGGGACAAAGATGGGAGAGATTGGATTCACATCTGCAACTCAAGCCATATAAACTCCCGCTCTGGCCATTACTATGTCTCAGCTTAGGGTCTTACCCAGTAAAAGCTAATCTGGTCTCCACCCAGAGCCTCCCATTAAGGGCCAGGCGGTATGTGAGTTGTTGGGGGAACGTGCGGGCATCCAGGTCACTAAGCAAGGTAACGGTAAAGATAGAATTAGCCCATCAGAAATCCCAAAACTTTGGAGCCAAGGCAGGTGGGTTGAGAGTTCAGGGCAAGCTTAGGCTACTCATTGAGAAGCTGTCTTAAATAAACGTAACTAATGAAACAACAACAACAAACGAGACTGAGCATTTGCAACCAATTGCTGCAGATGAGTGACCCTTAGCCAAATCTGCTCCATAAAAGCAGTGCTTTATTTTCAGCATTCCCCGAGAGATGGGATGTGCTATGAGCATGTGTCTATCCTCTCATCACATCAGACGGCTGCGTAAGAGGAAGCGCTGCTTGCTGGCTTGCTCAGCCTGCTTTCTTATTCAATCCAGGACTACCAGTCCAGGGATGGCACCATCCACCATGGGCTGGGTCCTCCCCCCTTGATCAATAATTGAAAAAATACCTTACAGCTGGACCTCATGGAGACATTTCCTCAGTGGAGGCTCTTCCTTCTCTGATGACTCCAGCTTGTGTCAAGATGACACACAAAACCAGCCAGTATAAGGCTCAAGTAGGAAATGCACCCAGAGGCACAGAAAGAGACCCAGAGACCAGGTTCTAATAGTCTGAGGAAGTTCAGAGCACAGGTCACGACAGAGGCTTGGGCAAGAGGGAAATGACAGCCATGCTGAAGAGCTAGCCACCTGGCAGGAAGCCAAGCCTTCCCACCACCCCCCTGAGCCCCACCTGTTGGAATTTTTGCAGGACGGACCTGGCCAAGCTCTTGATATTCTACAAAGACCTGAACCAAAGATCCATCATGGAGAGCCCAGCCAACAGTGTGAGTAGTCTGTTTTTCCAGCAAGTCCCAGGTCCACCAATATGCCTGTCTTCCTGGGCTAAGGGAGCAGTCAGTTTGTAAGGCTCTGACCTGATGTAGTTTTGCTGCCAGGGACCAATCAGGCCTCAGAAAAGCCTCAAGTGAAAGGAGACAGGTCTGTAGCCGAGACTAATTGGGAAAAAACATCCTCACCAGTCAGGGTCTCACTAGGTAGCCCAGACTGGCCTTGAATTGGCAATCATCCTTCTGCCCTTGCTCCCTGAGTGTGGGATTGCCAGCATGTGCCACCACTCTCAGCCTAGAAAAGTCTCTCTTGAAGTTATAACATGGTCTCCCTTGCAGATTGAGATGCTTCTGTCCAACTTCGGTGGACAGCTCGGCCTGTGGATGAGCTGTTCAGTCGTCTGTGTCATCGAAATCATCGAAGTCTTCTTCATTGACTTCTTCTCTATTATCGCCCGCCGTCAGTGGCAGAAAGCCAAGGATTGGTGGGCCCGTAGGCGGACACTGCCCTCCACTGAGACTTCCTCCAGCCAGCAGGGCCAGGATAATCCAGCTCTGGATACGGACGACGAGCTGCCCACTTTCACCTCTGCCATGCGGCTGCCTCCAGCCCCGGAGGCCACAGTGCCTGGCACACCACCCCCTAGATACAACACCCTACGCTTGGACAGAGCCTTTTCCTCCCAGCTCACAGACACTCAGATGACCAATGAGTTGTAAGACAGGATTGGAAAACAATCATGGTTTGAGGAGACTCTCTTCCTGATACAGATGGCCCTCCCTCCTCTCCTTGCTCTGACTTTTGATACATGACTAGCAGCCTGCTGTGAACAGGATAGGGTATGGAAATCCACAGAAGGACCTGATGGGACCTGCCCCAACAATCATAACTTCCAGAATGAGCTATTTCTGCAACCTGGACTCGTCACTTATAAGCTGAAGAGCCGGAAGGTAACCGCCTGGGCCAACAGTGAGCTCTTCACAGGATCCTGAGAATTGTACTTCCAAGCCCCAAGCCTGGGAGTTTACCCACAATAACCCTGATCTAGCTTGTAGTTCAAGCACAAGATCTTGGGTAGCAAGGCTGTCTAGCTATTGTCTGATGTGTGTGACAGAAGAAATTAGCACCATCCTTAGATCCCAGAAGTTGGTTGCTGACCTCAGTCATTGACACTGGGACAAGGTGTCCTCTGTGCCCTCAGACAGACAGTTGGCCCAAAGCCTGGAGATCATGTTTGGAGAGGGCACAGTAGAGGGAAGCCAAAAGGTGTGGTAGGATGTCCCCACTCTGAAAGCAGGGTGGAGCAGTAGAGAAGGGCCATTTAAAGGGCATAGCGGGACACTCCTGCCAAATGGTACTCCCATACTCTCAGCTCGAGTGGTATGCTGCGAGCTGTACCAAGCACTTACATAAGTTACCCTAGGGCATAGCAAACACCAGTCTACAGGCCCAATCCTTTACTTTGTCTTTGAACCAAGAGAATGCCTATGTGTGAGAATGTGTGTATGAATGTGTATATATGTATGTGTTTATAATTTTTATATAGCTAATATATACATGTATATATATCAAAAAGATAATATTTTATGACTTGTGAAAATTATATGAGATTCAAATGTTAGTGTTTATAAATAAAGTTTTATTGATAGACAATCACGCCAATTTATTTATATTTTGTTTGTGGCTGCTATGAAAACTGAATTAGCATAGTTGAGTAATTAAAACATTGGCCTTTTCCAGAAATAGTTTTCCAGCTCCTAGGCTAGTCCAATAAGGGTGTATAGAAACTAGGGCAGACTATTTGCTCAAGAAGACTTAGCCAGGAAGTTGCAGATATGAGATTTGAACCCAAGAAACTTGCCTTGCTGGCATGAGCACCCTCTTTCCCCTATCCTGAATGCAATCCCTGTATGCATTATATATGAAGCTGATGCCACTTGGGGGGAAAGAGGAGGAGGCTTAGCACACAGGATCTAGAGGAGGTCCTTCACGCACATATCAGAAAGACCTGCACTCAGAGACTCAGTGACACACAAGGACAGAGATTGGTAAATTCCTGAGTCCTCATGAAAGAGAGGCTGTGGGAAACCTACAAGACATGGGTTCTACCCCTCTCCACGCCTGTGCCTGTAGTCACCACCTTTACCACTGGTTCTCAGGGTGTCAGCTAACAGGAGGGAGGTCATGATGTCTAGGTGGCACTCCCCTGGGGGAGTGGGCTGATGCAGCCAAGCATCCAGGGCGTAAGCTCGGCCAGGCTCCACTTGAGGAGAGTTGGGGACTGTGTCCTCAGACTCGTGGAACTGGCCAACTCTGGCATGATGTCACCAGCAGGAACATTTCCAGCAAGGCTGGAGTGGCTGCTGGGTGTGTCAAAGGTGAGGCCGACAGCATCTGGCTTAATTGTCTTCTAGTAGATGGGCGAGCACACTTCTTGGCTCCAGCCATCTCCACGCCTGCTTGACTCCCACAGTGTCGCCTTTTCTCCTTTTCCATTCACCCTTCCAGGACAGGTGCAAATGTCACCATCTCTGCCAAGCTTTCCCTTGTCCCGAGAAGTTGAAGCTTCTAGCATTGCAGACCATTCACCCACTGGTATAAGTTTTCATCCACTCACTTCTGTCAGTAGATCATGAACTCTACAGAGACAGGAATAACGTCTTACCCTTTCATATCGAGCTTGAGATAGGACTGAACACAGTGTTGACATTTAATTGTATGAAGCTTATAAGAAAAATAATAATTGGGCTGGCAAGGTGGCTCAGCGTTGGTAAGAGAACTTGCTGCCGAGCTAAATGACCTGAGCTTAACCTCCAGAATACACATGTGGAAGGAGAGAGAGGACTCGGTCAAGCTTCCTCTGACCTCCACACATTCACCTCTGCATGTGTGCCCATATGAAGCAAACGAATAAATGTAATTTAAAAAAAACAATAAGAATAACATGGTCTTTCAGCTCCTATTTGCTAGAGATTCTGCACAATGCCTCACACACATCAACCTCTGTAATGCTGGCCCCCTCGGATATGCTTGCAAATAAATTGATGCACAGAGATTTCTCTTCCAACCACACAGCTGGTAATTCATGAGCCCCACCCAATAGCGCCAGAGGCTTAGCCACCAACCACTCTGCAAACTGTGTTGCACTCAGAAGCTGCCCATGAAGAAATCACCACTGGTCTCTGGCTTTGTGTCCAGGGGCCTTCTTATAGCAGGCCGGGGGTAGGACAAGCCCATGACCCATAGAGCATCTCCTAATGATCCAGAGACTCCATGGGAACTTCCACCCCAAAGGTTGACATTAAACAAAAACTTAAGTTTTTCCAGACTGGAAATATATCTCAGCTGGTAGGCCACTTGCCTAGCACGTAAGAGTCCCTGGGTTCAAACACCACTTAAGCCAGGCATGGAGGCACATACTTATAGCCTCAGCCACACACAGCTATGTAGCAAATTCAAGGCCAGCCTGGGATATATGAGACCTTGTCTCAAAGAAAAAAACTTTAAGACCCAGGCTTGTCTGAGATAGAAACTTAGAAGAGGTTGGAGTCGGACATGGATGAAGCTTGACTGATGTGGGAGTTAAGAATGTGGGCTGAGTCACCATGGTGGAAAATGGTCATTTCCTCTGTAAGAAGATGAAGAAAAGCAGCAGCTGCAGCATGAGAAGTTTCCAGAACAAACAGCAAGGCAGCATAGGGCTCCCTACCCACCAGATTTCTCCTTTACATTCCTATTCCAGGACATTGCAGGAAGATGTCTCTAAGAGACAAATGCAGTGCACGGTACTTCCCACTTAGATACTTCCCCACCACCGTAGCCAGGTTTCTTAACTGCGTCTAGGACAAGGATGTTAAGTGGCAGGAGGCTTTGCCACTACGCCTGTCATGCACTGTTCTCTATCCATCCATCCATCTGTCTGTCGAGACTAGGTACAGATCCTGCCAAGGCTTATACAGTGTGTCTACCGTTGACCTAGCAATCTGGAATTTCATACGGTGTTGATAGCAGAATAAACCATTCCATTTGCAACAGCACAAAAAACAAATCCCCATCCTGTGAAAGTGGTCTTTAGCACTTTAATGCTGTTGATCACTTGGTGTGTGTGTGCGTGCGTGTGTCTGTGTGTGTGTGTGTGTGTGTGTGTATGTATGTGTGTGTGCATGTGTATGTGTGTGTGTGCATGTGCATGAGGCCCAGAGCTTGATATTCAAGTGAGTTCCTCAATTGCTTTTCACCTAATTTTTGAGAAAGGATCCAAAAAGGATAAAAGGATAATGGAAATGTGGTATAATACATACAATGGGACTTTACTCAGCCATAAGGAAAAATGAAATCTGTAGGAAAATGGATGCAACTGAAAGATATCAGATCGAGTGCGGTAAATTGGGCTTGGAAAGACAAACACAGTGTGTTCATCTCATGTGGGGATCTCACCTCTAACTGTTAGATCAGCATCTTTAGGAGGGGTAGGTGGACAATGCTTTTTGGGACTGGAGAGAAAGGGGCTAAAAGGAGGAGTCAGGGAAGACAAACCAACAAGATAAAAGGGGGATACCAGAGGTGCAGAGAGATCACATGGAAACCTGTGACTTCACAAGCTCATTACAGATGAAGCAGCTCCCAGAAGAGCCCACTTTGGTTCCTGATTAGGGCACCTGTGTCATCAGGAGGTGGTGGTGAAAGCCTGTAATCCCAGGGCTGGAGATTGATAGCTGTCTACCCAGCCTCAAAGCAAGGAAACAAAGAGAAGCCATCAAGGTAAGGGACAGTCAGCGGAAGAGCAGTGAGTCAGTCAGTGCAGTGGGAAGAGAGACCACTCCCAGGTGCTGTGGGAGAGGTGCTGCCACTACTGAGAGATGTTATCTAAGAGAAGCAGTTTATTGGAGGGAAGATAAATTTTCACTCGTGATTTCAAAGGGCTCCTTCCAAGGTTGTGTGGGTCCATTGCTTCGGGCCTGAGGTGAGACAGAACAGAGTATTCCGCAAGACAGACAAGAAACAGAAAGGGGGAGGGGCTTGGGACAAGAGACCTTTCAAAGCTTACCCCTATGACCTTCTTTTACCAATCAGGCCCCACCTCCTAGAACTTTCACCTTTTACCCATGTCCT
Organism: Grammomys surdaster; assembly: GCF_004785775.1. Classification (NCBI taxonomy): domain Eukaryota; kingdom Metazoa; phylum Chordata; class Mammalia; order Rodentia; family Muridae; genus Grammomys; species Grammomys surdaster. The sequence continues at coordinate 2,824,056 of NW_021604600.1, forward strand.
TTCACCGGCTGGATTCCAAGCTCTCACTCAACACGTAAGCCTATGGAGGATGTTTTATCTTCAAAGTAGAGCAGCTAAAGAATCATTGATGCAGATAGATTTACCCTGGAGAAGAATGTTCTGGACAGAAGGAAACGCCAGCACTGGCAAAATTACCTCCTTTTATAATAGAATATCATCTAAGTCACTAAAAAGGAACGAAGTGGGTCAGCAGGTGAAAATGATTGACAACAAGCCTAAAGACCCGTGTCCAATCCTCAGCACCCCAGGAAGGAGGGCACTATCTCCAGCAAGTTGTCCTCTGACTTCCATACATGCTCAGGCTGATTGCCCTTCCTCACATAAATGTCATTTGTAAGGAAGTACTAATTCATATGGATGAATTTCAAAACTATCATCCCAACTGAAAAAGCCAGCAGACATAACTGCTTCTACCCACTTATAACAAAGACAAATTCAGGAGAGTCAGAACAGATTGGCAGCTACCCAAAGGAAACGGGTGCTTATGGCTTAATGGAGTTGGGGTTCCCACTAGGGAATGTAAAAAATTTTTGGAACTGCACAGAAGCAGTGTTTGTAGAGCACTGTGGATGTGCAGGATGCCTCTGAACTCCAAAAGGGTTGACTTTATAGAATGTGAATTTTACCCCAGCAAAATACTCAAAGGAAATTTAAGAAGGGGCATAAAGACACATTCATAATCTTAGCTCTTGGGAGGCAGGAGGATCACGTAGTTGGAGAGAAGTCTGGGCTATATAGTAAAGCTCTGCCTTGTATGTATGTATGTATGTATGTACACATGCATGTATACATATATGTAACGGTGTATATTTTAAAAGTGAGCTGACTTAAAGAAAAACTACAAATAAGAACACACAGAGAAGCAATATGCCCTAATTACAGAAGCCAAGAGAGTAGAAACTTCTGGGTGGCTGAGGGGTGCTGAAGTGTGCAAAGACAGAGAGGATGTGTGGATACTGGCAGGTGAGTGGCTGTTTCTCATCCTGAATGGCATCACATGTAGGTGTATGCTTTCCTGTTAGATCCCACAGAAATCTTCTATGCATTCTGCTACAGAGCATGAATTTGCACAACTTCAAAGGTCTCAGGGATATAGCTCAGTCTATAGAGTGCATGCCTCACAGCCGAGAGGACTCCCAGGACCCATGTAAAAAAAGCCAAATATGGTGGCACATGTTTGTAACCCCAGCTCTGGGGAGGCAGAGATGACAGGCAGATCCCTGGGACTCACTGGCTGGTTAGGCTAATGGACTTGGAAAGCCCTAGGCTAGTGAGGCTCCCGGTCTCTAAAAAACAAGGTAGACGGCTCTAACAGAGTGAGTGACACCTAAGGTTGGTCCTCTGGCCTCGAGTGTGCATGAACATGTACACATGTTCATATATTCATACCAGTACACAGCTTCACACACACACACAGAGAGGGGGAGGAGGGAGGGAGAGAGAGAGATTGTACAACCCACATACTCAACTCAGAAAAGAAAGAAAATTATGTGGACGGTAATGCAGGCATTATGTGGATCCTAAAAGCATCCTGATACCCCTAAAAGCATCTGGCAGTCAATGAAGTGCCCTACAGACAAACACCCCCTGCTTCGTCCCTCCTCCAGAGAAGCAGTCCTGAGAAATAGCTACGTATCCATCCTCTGGGCCCTGAGAGCATCTTCTGCCTGTCCAAGCTCTGGCTCACACAGCCTCCAGTATATCCCAGCAAACTGAGAAACTATTTCAGCCCCTTCTGTCCCAAGGCAGGGCCAGCCTAGGGTGGAGAGTGGCCTGGACTGGCAGGATTCCTGAGACACGTGCTGTAATTACAGGCTACCAGCTAAAGGAGCCTCACTGTGTCCAGTGAATGGAGGATCCGGAAGAGCAGATGAAACCGACCCAATTGTTACTTTGTTCCTTTTCCTTCTCCCTCCTTCTGGAAAATTCCCAGAGAATAGTCCCAACCTCCTCTCTCCATATCTCCAGCCAAACCTGCTAAGCCTTTGTTATTCTGCAGCTCTGCCTATTAACTGCCTGCCTGGATTCAGGGATGGACAGTTGTCTATTGTTCTTTTTTTTCCAGGATGGTTCTTTCCAGTTTTTAAAATATTATTATTAATTAAGTTATTTATTTGCTTTACATCCTGATAGGCCTACCATGGATATCAACCAGCCTTGCTATATCAAGTTTCAGTAAGACCAGGTGTATTTTCTTCTATGGGGGCTAGACAAGGCAGCCCAGTTAGGGAAAAGGGATGCAAAGGCAGGCAATGTAGTCAGAGACAGCCCTGCTCCCACTTTAGGAGTCCTAAATGAAGACCCAGCTGCATAACTACTACATAGATGTAGACAGCCTAGGTTCATCCCATGTGTACTCTCTAATTGGCAATTCAGTCTCTATGAGCCCCTATGCCTTTTGTTATTTTTAATAACATTATTAAAAATATTTTACTTGTAGCTACAGAAAAATAATAAATATTATAGTAGAGACCTGTTCTGAAAAAAATTACAAAAACCTAATTAATTTTGAATTAAGAAAACAATAAATGCTATAATTTTTGGCTTTCATCACTGAAAAGTCCAACAGTCTCTAGCATCAGGTACTGCTGGATGCAGAGCCTCAAGCATGAGCTCAGAACTTCCACTTCCCTCTTCTCGCCTGTGCGTTCCTTCCTTCAGCTTAGCTCCATCTCAGACATAGTCTCCCACACAGTGTGTCAAGACGATGTCATAGTACTAGCATGTGGCCACTCCTTAGTACCCCCCCCCAAAGAAAAACAGATTCTGTCCTTAAACAGTTTCAAAACCCAGATTTACTGAGTGAGCTGTATTCATGCACTTGGGCCATCGGCCTGAATCAAACAGTATAGCCCAGAGATGAGACCATGATGGGTCAGGCCTGGATTGTGCACTTATTCTGAACGGGGAGTGGAGAGCACCCTGAGCTTTAAGGGCAGCATGGGAAGAGAGGAGGGCAAGGAGTGATTTCCCAAGAGCCTCCTGTGTTCAGCACAGAGAACAGACACATGGGACAGATAGGGAATGGGAAAATGAACAAGTCCGGAAGGAGAAAACACAGGCCACTGTTACTCCATGGGGACAGGTCCCCATAATAGGTCATGTCAGCCATCTTTTCGTGCCCCTATAGCTTGGAGGAGCTCCCAAACCAAGAACATGAAAACGATCGGGGTGCAGACCTGAAAAAGCAGAGCGAAGGAATAGGGGTGAGAAAATGCCAGCCTTGTAAGACAATTAACCACTAGGTCTCCACCAAGCTCAGAGCAAACATCTAAGGTTTTTTCATCTATAATCAATACACCCATCATCCCTCCTCCTACCCATCTATCCATCAATGCATCCATCCACCCACCTATCTATCCACTCACCCATTCAACTATCCATCCACTGAACCATCTATATATCCGTCCACACATCCATTCATATATGTTATACACTTATCCAACTACCCACCTATCCAATAATTATCTTTTAAACCCTGAAGTTGTACTATATGGTTCAAATCCAAGTTGTAACACTTATAACTATGTGACTTTGGGCAAACTGTTTGATAAGCACATGGCTCCAATTGTGCTACGTAAGATTACTCTGAGCCAGGTCTAGTGGCTCAGGCCGCTAATGCTCACTACACAGGAGGCTAAGCAGAGGATTGCAGTTTCAGGAATTGCCTGGACTACAAAGTGAGTTTATGGCCAATTTAGCTAACATCAAAGACCTTTGTTTAGAAAAGAGAGGGAGAGAGGGAGGGAGGGAGGAAGGAAGGAAGGAAGGGAACAAGAGAGGGAGGGAGGGAGGGAAAAGAGGACGGGAATACGACGTAGTGATAGAGCACTTGCCCAGCAAGCATGAGACACGAGGTCCACTCCCAGTACCTCAAAAGCACAATAACAAATAAAAACACATACATACACACAATAAAAAAAGTTCTTTGCTGAGGGCAGGGCTCATGAAAGATCACTGGTGGAGTTTTCTTAGTGTGTATGGGAGAGGTGTAGGCGTGGACGTGTTTGAAGGTTGGTGCATGCTTGTGTAAAGGTACATGTGTGCACATGTTCATGGAGAAACCAGAGGTCAACCTTGGGTGTTGTTCCTCAGGTTTCAGCCACCCTATTTTTTTGAGACAGTTGTGTCACAGTGATCTGGGGCTCACTGAGTAGCCTAGGCTGGGTCCCCAGAGAGCCCCAGAGATCCACTTTCCTCTGCCTCCCCATTACTGGGATTATGTGCCACCATGCTTGAAATTTTATTTTTATTTGTGTGTGTGCATTGTGTGTGTATGTGTGTAGCATATGCATGTGTATGTGTACAATAGTGTTCACGCTCACCTGCCTGTGCATGTATGTGAAAGCCAGACATGAATATTAGATACTTTCCTCTATTACTCTCTACCTAATTTTTCAGACAGGGTTTCTCAGTGACCCTTGACTCACCTATTAGCAATCTTGTTGACCAGAGAGTTCCAGAATCTTCCTGCCTCAACCCTCCCCTCAAACCTCGTGTTACAGATCCATACCACCACAACCGGCTCACTACGTAGATGCTAGAGATCTGAACATAGGTCTTCCTGCTTGTACAGCAAACACTGACACACAGTCCTCGCCCCAGATCCGTGCCCAAGTGTTTTGTTCGGAGCTGCAGACTGGTCTCAGGTCCTCATGCTGAGTGGCAAGCACTTAACCAATTGAATCATCTCTCTAGCCCCTTAGCAGATCTTTATGGTGTTGACTTTGTTGTTAACAGACACCTTAACACCCACCAGATGTTGGTAATGCAACTTATAGGTTGTTTTAGGCAGGCCACTATTTTTTTTCTGTATTGCTTCAGACAGGTTTGGGGCACAAGAATTGTTGGGACCACAGTGTATTCTGAGACTTCCTGATTTGGGAGTTGGGGGAGGAGGGAGAGAAGAAGGACAGAACTATTTAGCTATCTTTAACTTAAAACAAAATAATAAAGGCATTTCTGGTGGTGCTCGTGTTTTTCTGTTGTTGGCTTGATAGTTTTAGTATTGATTTGTTATTATCAAACTAGATCTCTGGGTATCTGCACACCACATTACTTAAAATCTAAGGAATGGGCAGAAAATGTCCTTCTTCTCTGACAGGGAGTTTGTGGAAACTGGTGATCTTACAGAGCCTCTTGGAAGTAAAGACAGTGTCTGCATTTCCTCCTTCCTCATGTGGAGAAACTGGGGACATGGGAGCATTTAATGGTTCGTTGATAGTTGATCTCCAGGTGGAAAATACAATTTGGCTTTCTGGACCATGGCCTGAAGTCTTGTCTTTTAAGGGTGATGCCTATAGATTATCAGGACAGAGAAGATAGCAGATACTCAGAAACAGCTTCGACATGACCCTAAGTCTGAAGGGAGGGAAAGGATCAGAGATAGACCTGGACCAGGGGCCTGAGTCCAGGATCATCCTGTGATGGAGGAGAGCCCAGCCCAGACAGTATCAGAGCTCAGCCCAGACCTCACTGGTGTCTGGGTGACTGGTTCTGCTGGCATCAGGTGAAGTTTCTCTACCTGTAAGCCTTCATCCAGGTAGCTTTTGACGTTCTCTCAGAACCTGCTATTTAAGCCTCTTGGCCTTTGATGGCCTTCCTTTGATTCTTGCTCACACCTCCTCTATCCACACCCACACCCATTCCCCATCAACCAGGACCCAGGTTCACTGAAGACTCTAGCCCTTACTGCCAAGGTTTCCCTTTGTATTAAGCTTCTCAGGGGCAACAGACCCCAGTTCATCTTAGCTTTGGTAAATAATCACAGAGGAAGATGTGATCCATTATTTTAAATGTGCAGACATATCTAGCTTTAAGAGTCATAAGGACCAGGTGTTTGGTGAGTCGTGGTATAGCATGGGATGATTTCCTGGTTTCTCTGATTTTGCCTTTCTGTTTCAGATCACAACTCTTCACAGGGTTGAAAAGCCTGGCCCACATTCCAGCTCTGTTGCTTTCATAATTCATACATGTCAAAGAAAATGTGATCCTTCCTCCAAGGACATGTTTTTCAGATTCACCAAGAGATTCTAAATGGTCCAGCTTGGTCATATGCCTCACTTTGAACCAACCACAGTGGTCAGAGAATGGGATACTGTGATTGGTCATGTCCCTTTTATATTCCCATTCTTGTTTTGAGTGAGTTTCACCCAAGTCACATGGATCCTCCAAAGAATAGTGGCTGAGCAAATAAGTACAAGTTCTCATTTAGAGCAAACTGTACTTGAACTTTCAATGACTCACTCAGTCAGGAGACCTCACAAGTCTTTGCATTCCTCAGCTTTCTCTAACTTTCACCCTCATTCCTCAGTAGATATCTACCCTCAAGGCATTCCCTGGAATGTGAGACACCTCCCATCTCGTCTCCTTCTGCACTCTTTTCTCCTTTCAGTCCTGGTGCTTGACCCACTCTGAGTCTCTCAGCTGCGTTAGCCTTCCCTGTTCATCAGCTCTCGTCCTTGCCCTCTTCTTACTCCAGACCCAGAATCTAAAGACTTCAGCTCTTCTCTCAATACTTCCTTGCCTTTCCTCACAACCCAGATCACTATAAGCAAGACTTTGCCTTCCTGATAATGTCCTCATCAGCTGCTGGGGGCAATCATATAACAGTGCCAATCATCCAAGTACTTATTCTGGCAAGACCAGTGACTTAGCATAAGGCTTTTCAAACTGTGATATGACTCAAACTTGAAATGCAGGTTATAATATATTCAATGAGGAGAGAGATGTGCGGTTCTAGCCAGCTTCTGAGTGTGGTCTAGGCTGCTGTTCTCAGAGATGCTTGGAGCAACTGGGGCTTGGCATTCCTTCAGCTCAGTTCTCTTTTAGCAATCCTCAGAGTACAACCCACCAAAGATACGGCCTCTGCAGAGACTATCAGTGCTCTTCCAGGGGTTCCTTTTTCAGTAGGTGTATTGGATGCATAATTTTAACAAGTTTGAAGTGTTTCTTACCTTTTTGGATAGTTGGAAAATAATGCTTTCTCATGCCATTTGGTTTATGGGACTTACCAGCATCCAGAGTTCTCTGGTATCCACAACTCTAACCACTCCTAGTTTCTTTAACTCTCAGAAGGTGAGTTGACACCACCCTGCGGGGCAAACTCAAAGTGGTTTTTGTGAAAGAGATTAGCCTTCCTGTAATGTAACTGATAAGCCTTCTTGTCTTTGTTCATGTCTGTCCTGTACTGGAGAAAGGGACTTCTTGTCTACCTGAACTCATCCTGTCCGCTTCTCTCAGTCCCCTTGCTCTGTGACAGCTCCATTTCTTTTGGTGTCTTCAGCTCTTCTATAACTGATGATCTAAGTTCAAATTCCTAGCACCCATGTAAAAAGCCAGACATAGCTGCAAACACACACACACACACACACACACACACACACACAGGCATTTCTGTTCTGAAATAATTTGAGATTATGAATGAGTTGCAAAACCAGTATAGGGGATTCCTATATACACTGTAGTCCGTTTGTACTAATGTTACTATCTCCTGAAACTATAAGGTGTTTGTTCAAAATAAGACTTGAGCACTGATTAAAAAAAAAAAACACTGTGGACTGAACTACAGAAAAGAACATTGATGGAATACTGTGCAATGAACATTTTACTGTTTTCTCCACTAGTGTCTTAAAGGGATATGTCTTTAATTCTACCATGATTGTGTTCATTCATTCAATAATTAGAAAGTGGAAATATAAAAAGAGATAAAAATCATGGGAACCAAAGAACATTGCCTAAGGCTTCAAGATGAATTAGTGGTTAGCCAACAAGGTTGAGTTCTATCCTCAGGATCTATGTGATGGAAAGAGGGAATTGACTCTCCCAAGATGTCCTCTGACTTCCACATATATACATGTCATGGGAGTGTGTGTGTATGCGCATGTGTGTGCATGCGCATGTACACACATAAATAAACAAACAAATAAATCCAATAAAATTTAAAAGAACATCAGCATCTAACTGTTTGTTTCTCTTACCACATTGGGTAGATACATACACATAACAAAAATATACTCATTGTGCCCTACGATCTATTTTTTCACTAAATATTATACTACATTGTCATCCATGTTAGCAATTGTAGCTCTAAATCAATACTTCTATTTTCTCAAAATTTAAACTTTTGTGTTTAGAGACCTGGCTCAGAGGTTAGGACTAATTACTGAGGATCTGAGTTTGGTTCCCAACATCCCTAGGATGTTCACAGACAACTCTAACTCCATATTTAGAGGTATTCCTGTAGCTTCTGAGGACACACACACACACTCACACACACACACACACACACACACATACACACACACAAACACACAGGCACACTAACACAGACACACATACACACAGTTACACATAAGCACACACACACTCTCACACAAACACTAACACAGAGACACATACACATGCACACACATAAAAATAAGTAAGTAAATCTTTTTTTTAAATGTAACCTTTGGACAGATAATAGAGTTAGTTTTAGGGTTCAATATTCAAAAGGTAGACAAGGGAACTTAACAAAAATCTTTCTCCTGTCTCTATCTCCTGCTCACTCAGTCCTCTCCTATACTATTACAAAGACTAGAAATTATTAATGGTAGCACCCCTCTATAATCCCCAATACTGAGGAGGTGAAAACAGAAGGATCCCAAATTCAAAGCCAGCCTAGGTACGTAATAAAATAATACCTCTAAAAAAAAAAAAAAACAACAAAACAAAATGTTAAAAGCGACTGGCAAATTTGGGAATAAAGTACTATTCTGCTCTGCCAGTCCTTGATTTCTGAACCCTTCAGCAGTTTAAGCGGGTCTGGTTTAGCACACAGCATGCGTCCTCCTGCATCCTCCCTCTCTTGTCCTCTGCTGGTTATTTTCTTAGAGTAAGGGCTTCGGAGTCTATCAGAGTGTAGACTTCCAGTGTTGAGGGCCTCTGATTTCAGACTTCTCTCCATAGATGCTGCACATTCCTTCCACGCACCCAGACCCACTTAGGTTATCAGATTTTAGCAGGCACATAAAACGTGGGGTTATCATTTTAATCTGCATTGCTTAGGTAACCAGAGAGGTTGAGGTAAGTTTACTCCGTATATCTTATAGCCATTTTTTGTGGAAAATGACCATATACCCTCCCGCCTCTTTTTTGCCCCCACTGACTTTTCAACTCCCTACAGTGTAGTCTTTACCCAGATGATCTCATACCAAGACTCCACAGCAAGAGCTGCTGCATAAGCACTCAGGCAGCTGAGTTCTTGCCAGTCACACGCTATTGAATCTCCTGCCTCTGAGCATCATTAACCACGCTGTGGCCCTCTCCTGAGCATTGCAGACCAGGCCAGCCTGTTTAAAGGTTTTTTTTTTTTAATAGCTGTTAGATTGAATCTGATTTTGTTAAACCTAGCTGTGGTTTTAAAAAAACAAACAAACAACAAGACAAACCAGACAAAACCAGGTTCTCATGATATAGTCCTGGCTGGCCTGGAACTCACTATATAGACCAGGTTGGCTTCCAGTTCACAGAGATCCACCTGCCTCTGCCTCCTAACTGTTGAAATTAAAGGCATGTGCTACCATGCTCAGCTCAAAATTTAAAACATCTTATAAAACAAATGGAGTTGTCTTTATTAGTCCTCTCCTCCTCTATCCACCCAATTTTGTGTCTTTAAAAAAAACCCTTCAAAACAAGCTGCCCAAATATTCCTGGGTGTTAAATCTACTTCTAGAAGGTGCTCAGCTGGCAAATGTGTCATGGAGGAGAGGAGAGGGGAGGGGACAGAAGAAAGAGTGATGGGAGCTAGGGAGGCTACTGTAGTATATCTTCTCTCATATTCGGAATGCTCTAAGTTTGGCTCCTCAGCATTCACAAGAAAGCAGGCTATGGTGCTGCACGTCAGTCACCTCAGTGCTGGAGACAGGTAGATCCCCAGGGCTTGCTGGCCAGCCAGTCTGGCTGAAAGGCTAACTCAAGGTTGAGTAGACGACACTATCTCAAAAAACTAGGTGGAGGGAGATAGAGGAAGATTCCAACAGTTGACATTTGGCCTCCACATACATGCGCAGACACAAACACATACATGGGCATCCATACCTGCACATGTGCATTCATTTACAACACACACACACACACACACAGACACACACACACTAAAAAAATTATAAACTCAAATTATATGAATAAGTTATCCACATATGTCTTAGTGTTCTGTTGATGTGAAGAGACACCATGATCATGGCAGTTCTTATAAAGGAAAACACTTAATTGGGGCTAGCTGAGAGGTTCAGAGGTTTAGTCCATTATTGTCATGGTGGTAGACATGGTGGCACACAGGAAGACATAATGCTGGAAAAGTAGCTTAAGAGCTCTACATCTGGATCCTCAGGCAGCAAGAAGAGAGAAATGTTTGTCCGGCTTGAACATTTGAAACCTCAAAACCCAGCCTCAGTGGCCCCCTTCTTCCTCAAGGCCACACCTACTACAAGGCCACACCTCCCTAATGACCATGCATCCAAATATATGAGCCTATGGGGATCATTCCTAGTCAAACCACCACATACAATTTATATTTTATAAATCACATTGAAACTAAAAGATGATTTGAGTGAGGGAGGGGACCAGAAGGAGGGGTGAAGGACACAAGAGAAAGTAATTGAGGTGACTATTAGCAAAGTGCCATGACCTACATGTATGAAGATGTCACGAGGCCCATCATTTTTAATGATAACTAAAGAGTAGCAAAAAGAAGCAGTCACCAGTCACTTCCTCTTCATGGAAGACACTTCTTCTCCCTAGAGTTCCCTGAGCCTCTGTGGCAGTTCTTCATGCCCCTCGTCCTGAGAAAGCACTCATCCTGCAATTCTGCCCTTTCTAAACTATTTATAATGAAATTATGTGGGTGATTTTTTAAATCTCTGCTTTCTTCCATCTAGTATGAGATATGGAGGAGTCTCTATGAATTATACAGGCTGGACTTGAACTCACTCTGAAATCCAGGCAGGCTCAGCTTGCAATCCTCCTGCTTCTGCCTCCCAGGTAGCTGAGATGAGAGGCCTGTGCCACCATGCAGGTCCCCTAGTGGAGGACATTTGTTTCCAGTCCTTGACTGTGACAATATCCTTGAACAAACGCTTTATACACATGTGTAGGCATTTCTGCTCAATAGATTCCTAGAAGGGGAGTCCCAGGGCCAAGGGGTGTGTCCCTTTACCCTTGTAGAATGCCCATTTCCCCCTCTCCTCTCCTACAGGGTGCTAAACTTTTCCACTCTTGCCAACTTGATAGGTCTTTTGAAAAAGTGGCCTGAGTGGGTTGAGAGCTTACATCTGCACAAAATATCTACACAGGGATATTTATAATAGCTTTGTTCATAATTGCCAAGCTGGAAGCAAAATTGAAAACAATCAAGATAGCCTTCCCTAGTTGAGAGGGTAAATAAGCTGCACAATGAAGCAGTGTTCAGAGCTGAAAAGGGACGCACTATTGAGCCATGGAGAGACATGGAGGAAGCAGTCGCCTACAGCTAAGTGAAAGAGGCAGCCGTCCAACACTGCATCTGTGTGGCTGGCTGGAAAAGGCAAAGCTATGTCAACAGGAAGAGATAGATGGTGCCAGGAAACCTTATGGGAGGGGATGGGAGGCATACAAGAGGATTTTAACAGTAGTGAGAAGACCACTGTTGTCCCGCCATTGGATACAAACAAGTGAGAGTCTGACATTGGCTGCAGCCTTTGGGTGATAATGATAACACACCAGTGTAATTCAACAACTGCTGTAACCGGGCTGCTGGATGAGGCACTGGAGTGAAGGAGTCTGTACATGTATGGGGAATAGAATGCATGTGACAAATCAATATCCCCTCCACTTCTTTGTGAACTCAAAGCCACACTCTAAAAATTATTTTCAAAAAGTGGTACTTCTTAAGCCAGGAGGTGGTGGCACACACCTTTAATTCCAGTCTCAGGAAGTAGAGGCAGCTGGATCTCTAAATTCAAGGCTAACCTGGTCTATAGATTGAATTTCAGGACAGCCACGGCTACCCAGAGAAACCTTGTCACAAGAACAACAACAAAACAAACAAGAAAAAAAAAACAAACCCACAAACAAAACATTGAAACTAAAAGATGATTTGAGTGAGGGAGGGGACCAGAAGGAGGGGTGAAGGACACAAGAGAAAGTAATTGAGGTGACTATTAGCAAAGAAAAACAAAGAAAGAAACTGGTACCTGTTTATGATTTTGTATGTTTGCTGCTGGTCTCTGAGTATTTTGTTACTACTGTTTGTTTTATTTTTCTCCGCTAAAATTATTAAAAGGGAAATATTGAAAATAGCCCCATTTTTTCCATTCACTTAAAGCATATTTTAAAAACTCATCTTAAAAACTTACTATGCTGACTTGCACTGGGACATTTTTGCACAAGTAGGTAATGTATTTTGAACACATACCCCCCAAGAATCACAGCACCTCTTTATTGATCTCTTTATTTTGTCTGTTATGGATGAGGCTGGGCACATTTTCAGTATTTAAAATTCAATGGAATTTTCAGTGTATTGAGAGTTTCCTGGATGTAGCCAATATAGTATATAGCTTCCTGAGTGCACTCATCTTTTTCTGGTTATGTCTCCTTCTCCATGTCTTTCCTGGAATCCCCTCTATGCCTGCCCCCAAAAGCAATCCTCTGCGGCCCTCCTGCATTCCTGACTTAGTTCTCATTCTGCGTCTTTAAGTGACTCTTAGGGAGCCTCAGGTCCACATCTCTCCTCAGGACTCTGCAGATGCCTTAAACTAGTCTCTACACTTGACTTGATGTCTTCTATCACTTACTACTCCTCCGTGACAACCTCCCTGGCTATCAGCTGCTAGCCCCCCACCCTCTCATTCACTCAGTTAGTAAAGCAGAAAACCTGGGAGTCATTCTTGCTTCACTGTGATAATTTAGATCTCACTGTTCCCCCAAAAAGGCCAACATGCTAAAAGTTTGATCCCCATGAGGATGTTCCTAGTCGGTGACAGAGCCTTTGGGAGTGAGACTTTGGGGAGATCTTCGAGAGTATATGATTGAAGGGGATTGTGGGACCCCACTCCATTCTTTTCTTTTTTTTTAATCCTGGCCATGAAGTGAGTGGCTTAGCTCAGCCACGAGCTCCTGTTGTGATGGGTTATCTCACTGCAAATCAAAAGCAGTAGGGCCATCAGATGGAGTGGTACCTCCAAAACCATGAGCCAAAATAATTCTTTTCTCTTTATAAGTTGATTGCTTTGGGTACTTTGATATAGTAATAAAAACTTGGGCAACATAGCCACCAGCCCCTGAAAGCTGAGCAGCTTCAAAAAGAGTTGGCCCAATCAACTGAACAAAGGCCCTATCTAGACACCTAGGTCTGGGGGAAATGTCTCAAATGGCTTGAAGGGTTTTTTTTTTAACTTCTTTTGGGCTAGCATCTGCTCAACTTGGATAGCTACTTACTAGCTAAACCTAGCTTTATGTTTAGAAGGCTATCCAAAAGATGTCTTCTGCTGATCATTGTAAAATGACTTGGATTTTATGAATAAACCAAGCTTTAGTCTTTGAGTAAATCGAGTCTTTTTTTTTTTTTTGACAGGTGGCAATTCCCTGTCTGTTTCCTGTGACGTTCAAAATCAATTTGGAAGTAGTTATTGTTTTGTGAAGACGAACAACCGTGAAACTTGTTTGTCATATGTTGTGGTGTTGATGTCCTAGGCAGACATATCCATTTATTTTAGATGAGCTTGATCTCCATGAAGAGCTCTCTCCAGAGTTACACGGCAAGATCATATCTCAGAAACAACAGCAATAAAATCAGAGAGTTTGCTGGGTGTCATGGCACACATCTTAAATCCCAACACTCAGGAGGCAGAGTCCGGTGGATCTCCATGAGTTCAAGGCCAGCCTGGTCTACAAAGAGAGTTCTAAGACAGCCAGCACTGTTACACAGAGAAACCCTGTCTCAGGAAAACCAAAACAAACAAAACCAAAAACAGACAGTTTGGCCATTACCTATTTCTGGCTCACTCCCTGCCTTTGGCCTTGCATGCAGGAGTGACTTCCCAGTGGCTCCCTTTGGCCAGCTCCTGGACACCAGCTCTGATTAGGAAAGCATAGGAAATTCATGTTACTGTATGTGCCCCCTGGGCCTGTGATAATGTCCCATCCCCGGGGGTCCTCTTTTCTCTTCATCAGCCACCTCTGCAAGCATGGTGCTCTGAAGTTGGCTGTACATTCATTCACTAATAGTCTATGACAGAACTGGAGAGATAGCTTAGTTATAGAGTGCTTGCCTAGCATGCATAAAGCCCTGGGTTCAGTCGTTGGTACTTCATAAACCAGGATGGTACATGCTTATAATCCCAGCACTGGGGAGGTGAAAACAGACTATCAGAAGTTCAGTACTAGCCTGGGCAACATGTGACCCTGTCTATTAAGTACTACTAATAATAATAACAATAATTAATAATGACAACAACCACCTGTGACAGGCACCTGGCAGAAAGTGAAAACACCCAGCACTGTGCTTGACTCTCCATACTTATATTGTGAATGAATGGATGAAATAATGAATGAATGGATGATGGATGGATGGATGGATGGATACTGCCTGTGCTCTGTAGTTTATAATCTAGAAGACAAGTCAGGAGGAATCCAGATGAGCTCCGGCATCAACAGGCACATATCTCTAAGAGGACACCGTTGGGTTTTATAATGCGGGGACTCTTCCTGGAACACTTCCTAGAGGAAGCAGGGTTAGAGCTGAAGCCTGAAGGTAAGAAAGGGAAAATGAGGACAGAGCAACAGCAGGTTTCTGAGGAGAGGAAGACCTCCACCTTGCAATGGAGTTAACAGGGCTTACAACATTCTAGAAAACACAGGAGTTCCTGCAAGGTACACAAACTTAGCTCGTACTGGGAGCAGAGGCTGCCAAGCCATGACTTATTGTCAGCAAATAAATCCAGTCAAAGAAGTAAAGGCTGGGTAAAGGAGTGTGTGCTTGTAATCCCTGCACTGGGGCAACGGGGGCAGGAGGTATGAGTCCAAGGCCAGCCTGGGTTATATAGTGAGACTGTTACAAAAAAGAAAAAAGGAAAAAGAAGGGAGGCAAAGGAGAAGGGAACAAGTGATGAGAGCCTGGGCATATGGTTGAGTCAGGCTCTGAGTTCATGAGCTCAAATCCCCAGCACCCACATAAAAAGCTGGGTGTGGTGTGAGTACTTGTGACATGGGAGGAAGACAGGAGGATTCCTGGGGCTTGCTGGCCTGCTGATTCAGCAAGTATCCCTCTCAAAAAATAATAAGACAGAGAGTGGTGGAGAAATTCCATGTCCTTCTCCAGTATCTACATGCATACACTTGCACACGACTGTGAGAATACACTACACATATACACACAGAGTACCATGAAAAGTCACAGAGGGACACCAAGGTTAATCTCTACCCTACAGAGGTGTGAGAGCACATACACACACACATAGAGCGGGGGGGGGGG
>NW_021604600.1:2839666-2852314 GCF_004785775.1 Grammomys surdaster
TTTTTTCAAGCCAGGAGCCAAGGTAGGCAAAATAGGATGACCTGAAGCAAGGATCCCAATAAGGACAGCTGGGTGTGTTAAGGAAGGTGTCATTGCTCTAGGTAAATCTGAGTCCTTCAACAATTATGAAGACAAAACAGAACATTTGTCACAAAGGGAAAGGCCTCGCCGTGTCTGCCCGGCTTGAAGTTCCCTCCCTTCACAGCCTGCTGACTCTTTAATAGGGTAGAGTGAAAGTACAGAATATGAACCTTTCCCTCATTCCTTTGCAGGGCAAAAAATATTTAAACAGAGTTTAACCCATCTTAACAGCCAGCATTGAACAAACATGGGCCTCCTTCTGTAAAGACGAGCAAACAGAGAAGGAGGATCAGATAATTTATAAAGCAGGCCAAAGGACACTGGACAAAAGAATCAGAGCAAATGTACCCGGAACATCATCCCACTGCCCAAGAGACAGCATTTAAGAGTGATGGTCTAAATTGTGCTCTTCACAGATCGGAGGCCACTGAATCCCTAAAGTTGTTCTTAACGAGAAAATGTCCAGCTAGGTGTGGTGATGCATGCCTTTAACCCCAGCACCCAGGAGACAGCAGCAGATAGGTCTCTGTGAATATGAAGCCAACCTGGTCTACAAAGCAAGTTTCAGGCCAATCAGAGCTACACAGTGAGACCCTGTCTCAAAAACAATCCATAGAACATGAAAATGTTCTGGAAATGGAGCTTGAGGAGCCCCAGAAACAGCAGGTATAGTTAGTAGAATATTAACTATACAATACTTGGCAAGCCTAATGAATAGATTTAAATTTTTCCTAAAATCTAGATGAAAAAGATAAGAGGGAGGAAAATAGAAACAGATTAGAGGAGAAAATGTGTTAGTGTTGGTCTCTGAAAGACCAGAGTAGGGTCATAGCAATGGCTCATATGATTACACTTGATTGTGCACACTAAGAAACCCTGATCAACTGTCTGCTCCAGGGGACCGCTGGGGTTACAGCTTCAGTCAAAGCCCATGAAGAACTGATACTGTGGGTTCTACTCTAAGACTGAATGTTCAGAACCAGCACATTAACCCTATGAGTAAAGTCTAAGGGCAAGGGAAGAGGAACTTCTCATCTCAGAAAGGCAGAGAGGCTAAAGCCTCCCTTTTCTCTCAGCTTTCTGTATCAGGGTCCTCAGTAGAGTAGCTTGCAGCAACACATGTGAAGGCAGTCATTGTGCTCTATGGGCCCACCATCTAAATGTTAACCTCATCTGGAATCTCTTCCATCCACATAGACGTATCCAAAATAATGTTTCACCAATATCTGAACACCTCATGGCCCAGGCAAGCCGATACATGAATGAAGCAAGGTATACATGCCCTCGTTTTCAGTGGCTGGTTGGCTGTATAGTCTGAACCTATCCATGTGAAAGAACACAGTAGAATTACACCAGAGCATGGACATAAGGAGACAAGACTCTTTGGGAGCCATCTTTGAGGCTAGTTGTCACAGACCCAAACCCAGCCTTAACCCTAACCCTAGGGCCATATCCATCCCTTTTAACCTAGTCTAATGAAGAAGTGTCTGGGTGTGGTTGTATGTTGGCAAGTGTGTGGTGCATTGGTTAGTATATGTGTGTTGTGTGTGCTAGTTTGCTTGTAGTATATGATAGTGTATGTGTGATATGTTAGTGTGTGTATGGTGAGAGTGGGACGTGTGTGGTATGTGTGATGTTTATGTGTTACATGTGGTATGTGGTGTGCATGTGTTGATATGTGCACTGTGTGTTGGTATATGTAGTGTGTGTATGTGGTATGTATGGTATGTATGTGGTATATTGTGTTGAGAAAGAGGGCCAGGTACATCTTGATCTTCTGCTCTCTCTCTCTCTCTCTCTCTCTCTCTCTCTCTCTCTCTCTCTCTCCACACTTCAGAAATACCACCACCCTTTTTAAATCCAAAAATGTTTTCAAAATGACTCACACAGGTCAATGTTTATATCCTAATAGTTCAGAAAGCCTAAAAAATTAATCCACCACAGCTAAGTGTGAATTCACCCCCAAAACCATCCACACAGCAAGGAGGTAGGAAGCTCCGACTGACTACCCAGGTCTCTCTCTGTGTGAACATTTTAACTACAGAAAGGGTATCAACCGTATTTTAAAACAGATCCACCAGTTCTTTGATCCTCCTTCCTTTGAACACTGGATACTTGTTTCTTTTCCCTAGCCATGGACCAAGTTTCAAACTTACTCATAATCAATCAGATGCGGAAAAAGTCAGGGGTGCAGCTTCTAAGCCTACATTTATGTCTTAAAAGACATTGCCACCTCTGCTTTGCACTCTCAGGGAGTGCTCACTCTGAGAGTGCTGGGCGAGGATACTGAGGACCCTCAACTGGCCTGCAGGATATTGATAAAGGAATGAACTCAGAGCTCCAACATGGCTGCCCATGAATAAGACCCCTTAGAAATGGCCCCTCCAGCCTCAGGCTCATCTTCAATGGCCACATGCTTACTTCATGAGCCTGAGCCTCCCAGCCAAGTTGCTCCTGATCTCCCAACTCACACGGACTCTGAAGATGATAAACATCGCTGCCTCAGAGTTGGAGGGTACTTTGTTATGTGTCCTACCGGCATGCATTCTGTATCATGCTTC
This sequence comes from Grammomys surdaster, assembly GCF_004785775.1. Taxonomy (NCBI): domain Eukaryota; kingdom Metazoa; phylum Chordata; class Mammalia; order Rodentia; family Muridae; genus Grammomys; species Grammomys surdaster. The sequence continues at coordinate 2,842,309 of NW_021604600.1, forward strand.
TCCCTTCCAGTGTTATGGATCTTAGCTCTCTCACCATGATACGGGTAAATGAAGTTATTTACTCTGCCTTCCACAGTCAGTCTGCCAATGTACTCTCATTGCTAGATAACTAGGTTGTCTCCCTATGTTGGTTTCTGATGCTATTACAAAATGCCTGCTATATAAACAACAAGGTGCGGTTTTCAAAATCTTGTCCTGAGTCACCTGCTTTCTAGAGCCAACCACACTACCAGTTCACACCACATCCCGGTAATGCCAGCAAATTAAGAATCCATCAGTGGATACATCCATTGATTAGGTCAGAGCCCACTGATCTGAAGTCTTTGAGTAATGTCACCAATCTAGAGACCAAGCCTTCCAAACATGAGCCTTCTCTGGGGATATTTCATATCCAAACTGTAGCACTGCAACTCTGCTATGTTTATTAGGCTGTGTGGGAATGAGCAACCATGTATATGTCCCTGTGTACATATGAGACTGTTAGGCAGCACGCACTAATGTTTTGCCTGATAGTGACACCTTGTTCCTTAGGACAAACACTGGAAGACAGCCCATTAGCCATATTTGCCAGACTCGCCCACATCTCAGAAAGCATCCACACTGTCAGATTTTCATCCTGGACTTCTGAAGCATGAAGGGTACTTTGTGTGCATTTTATTTGTGACAACTCATGAGTATTTTCTTGTCACCAGACATCCAGGGTCCTCAGTGATTCTGGGCACAAACATCATTGGCTCACTACCCAGGTCTTTCCTCTCCCAAGGGGTTTCCCATGATCCTCCACCCCTAAGCAAATTCAGTTTTTCGTCACTAACTAGATGGAATACCTAGAAATGCCTCTGTCAACTGGCTATTTCCTGGAAGAATGTGGCTCTGGAGAGCAGGCTACCCTCACCTTCTCTCTCTCCCCCCGCCCTCAGGAAGTGTGACAGATAGCCAATAGAGAGCTTAACCAGAGTACAGAATCTTCCACTAAGGGCACCTAAGAATTCAGGCCCTGGAGAAAGGCCCAGTGGGACAAAGGGGAACAAGGAGGAAGGGACATGCTCAAGGAGGAAGGGACATACTCAGCCTTGGACCAGCTTCAGACCCTGGACAAGACCCACACACCCTGTTCACGCTTTGCGGGCACGGCCAGTAGAAACAGAGGGACTAGCTTGGGTTTCCCTCAGAGCCGGGCTTCCCTCAGAGGCCCTGGGACCAGCTGAGGCCTAAGCAAGGACTATCTACTGTCAGTCTAAACTACTCAGTACTCTGCCATTATGCAGCATTACAGGCTAGAAGAGAAAAGTCCCAGAGGCTCAGGTGTTGAAGACTCTGTCCTGAAGCAGTGGTCAGAGGTGACTGGATCCAAAGAACATTAAACTAATCAATGGTGACTCCATTGATGAATGGGCTCCTAGAGTGTGGGGCCCGATTAGAAGAAGTAGGTGGCCTGGGGGAAGAGGGGCATACCCTGATCCAACCCCCACCGCCCCTCTCTCTGCTTCCTGGTTGTCACAAACTAAGCAGGTTTACACCACAGTGTTCTGCCTTACCACAGGTCTAAGAGCAGCAGAGCAGCTAACCGTGGTATGAGACCATGGACACCTTGGGCCAAATGAATTTTTCCTCTTTTAAGCTGATCTCCTTAGGTGTCTTGTCACAGTTCCACTAAGTGACAAACACTCCCAGGGATGGAGCCTCAGACTTGTGTGGTGCAACATTTATCGGTGTTCTTAAGTGAGCAAAGACCCTTCACATGACTTTATCATATCCACAGGCTGAATCTTTAATGCTGTAAACATCTACTGATAGATCCTTCTCATTTCCAACACATTTGCAAATTTATAAAAACGAAACTTGTTCATCGCTACCCAGGATTAGTTGTCAGAAAAAAGAAAAAAGAAAGAAAAAGAGAGAGAGAGAGAAAGAGGGGGGCAGATGTAGATTAGGAGAAAAATAAACAGTGCTGTTTAATAAGTGCTGTTCAGTGTCGCCATCTTTCTATGGAAGGGGGAGGGACAGCAGCCAGAGTGCAGATGTGTCAGAGGCCTCTTCAACACCAAATCCAGAGTTTCTTTGTGGTTCAATATTGTTCTGTGATGATAAACTTCTGCATGAATAAAGTCAGTAGCTTTTCTCCAAAATTTATTCTCCTTTTCCATACCCACAGTAATAGCTGTCCACGAGTGAGACCTCATTCTCAGCCCCCACGGTGGTTTAGTGTGGCTTAGGTTGTTCTGAATAGAATGCGAATGGCTGCTACTTTGCATGTTAGAGCTCCAAAACACCAGGCCCTACTTCCTGTCTGCATCTCTGCCCAGGCAGATAGGCGGGTTTGCCCCTCTCCCCACCCCACAGTCAGCAGGTCTCCCGGGAGATCTGCCTAAACCAGAGACACAGGAGGTGCAAGGACAAAAATGGAGGAGACTGAAAGACAGACCAACTAGGGATCCATCCCATGAGCACACACCAAATCCTGACACTATTACTGAGGCCACATTGTGCATGCAGACAGGACTTAAGACAAACGCAGATACTTACAGCCAACCATTGGATTGAGGTCAGGGACCAATATTGAAGAATTGGAGGAAGGAGTGAAGGATCTAAAGGAGATTGAAACCCCATAGGAAGAGCAACAGTATCAACTAACACTGGCCCCTCAGAGCTCCAAGAGACTAAGCCCAAAACCAAGGAGCATACATGGGCTGGTTCATGGCCCTGGACATATGTGTAGCAGAGGACTGCCTTGTATGGCCTCAGAGGGAGAGGATGAGATTAATCCTGTGGAAACTTGATGCCCCAGGGAAAAGGGATGCTGGTAAGAGTGAGGTGGAGATGGGTGGTTGGGTGGGGGAGCACCCTCTCATAGGCGGGGCTGGGGAGGAAGGGGGTAGGAGGTGAAGAACTCGGGGAGGCGGGGAGGAAGGGGGTAGGAGGTGAAGAACTCGGGGAGGCGGGACCAGGAAGGGGGGCAACTTTTGGAATGTAAATAAGTAAAATAATTTAATTTAAGAAAACAGGTCCTCTTGAAATTTACCTGCTGGAGAGGTGGAGAGGCCCATGCGCTGATGAACAGCGTGGAGAGCTGACCCCGCCCCCAAATAGGTAAGGAGGATTAATTAACCATAACCGCACTTTTGTTTCACCATCGCATGCCCGAGTCTATTTGTTACAGCTGCTCATCCTGCTGTAACATTTTTTTTCTCCCAGTGATGTTCACTTCTGCTTACAGAGGTTATAACAGCAGGATCCAGAGTCAACAGATCTGGCTGTGAGCGCTGGCTTTGTCACCTGCTGTAAGTGTGGGGTAATTGATGACCTTTTCTGAGCCTTGCTGTGGTGGGCCTCACCCCCATACACTCAAACAGAATGGTTTAAAAGTTAAATGAGAAATGTGCTATATATGTAACTCATTTCTCAGGCAAGTATCTGTACTATTTTGGTTATTTGTTTAGTTTGCGATAGTGTGAGAGTTATATGTGAGTGTTAGTATGTGCATGCTCGTGTATGTGTGTGTGTGTGTAACTGTGTGTATGCATGTTAGTGTGTGCACATGCATGTGTGCACATGTATGTATGTGTGTGCAGGTACATATGTGTATGTGTCTGTATGGGTATACATGTATATGTGTACAGGTGCAAGAATGTGTGCCTTTGTATGTATTTGCAGGTGTATGTGTATGTAAGCACACTTGTGTGTGTGTGTGTGTGTGTATGTGTGTGTGTGTGTGTGTGAAGGTTCATATGTGTGTGCCCCACATAGAAATTAAAGGATAACCTCAGGTGTTCTTTCCTCAGGTGCCATCCTGGTTTTCTGTTGTTTGTTGCTTGAGATAAAGTTTCCCACTGGTTTGGAGCTTGCCAATTTGAATAGGATGACTGGCCAGGCCTCCAAGGAGTCTGCCTGCCTCCACCTCCCCAGTACTGGGGTCGCCAGCATCCCACTGTGCTTGGCCTATTTGCATGGATGCAGGGGATCAGATTCCTGCTCCTTACAACACGCTTTTTACAGACTGAGCTACCTCTGCGGGCCCTGGTTTCTTTTACATTTTAACATTTCTAAAATCCAGTATTTAACTGATGAATGTATCAACTATGATAATTACTGGGTTTGGTTTGGGGTTTTTTTTTCCTTCTCTTTCTAGGAAGTGCTTGTATACAAATGGTGTGGATGACATCTTGGAGCTGAGGAAGGGACATTAGATGAAAGTCACAGTCAAGACTCAAGAATGAGCAGCCACAACCAACTAGACCAGAGGTTGCAAACAAAAGGCCTGTTGATCAATTGTGACCCAACTGAGCCGTCCCACTTGCTGGGTCACTTGCTTTTGAGGGCTGTTCCTTTGTTTGTTTGTTTTTACTTTGTTTAGATATTGTTTTAAAAATTGTTATGGCTGTGTGTAGAAATGTGTACATGAGTGCAGGTGCTTCCAGAGGCCGAGAGAGGTACCCATCAGATCGCTGGCCTGAAGTCGAAGGTTGTTCGTCACCTGTTGTGGCTACTGAGAGCTGAACTCCCATCCTCTGCCAAAGCAGTATGCACTTTGGTCCATCTGTTGGTCCATCTCTCCAGGGCTTAGCTAGCTCATTTGAATAAATTGCCCAAAACAGAAAACTAAAAGACTTTATAGTCCCATAACCGTTTCTTTTTAAATATTAAATATGACTTCACTGGCCTTCATCCCTTTTGGGAAAACCACTTTCCCACCTTCTGGGAGACCTGCTGTCTACCCATCCTCCCTTGCAGCCTCTGCGGGCATTCCGCTGTGGGATCGCTGGGTGAATAGTAAGGATGGGGTGACAGTCATGTGTTTCTGCTCTTTTCTCTAAGTTTTGAAGCAGCCTGGCGAGCGGAGCAGTGTTGTGTGGCGCTGTGGGCTTCCTGCACAGAGCAATGTACCTGAAGAGAGCAGGTGTGAGCTGGTAGAGGGCCCTGTGTGCCTACGGCAAGGGAAGCCATGACTAAGACCCCTTTTCAAAGCTCAGACCGGGTGTGGCTGGCTCCTTTGTGATGCTGTTTGGTGGACAGACAGAAGTTCTTCATTTTAAGATATTCCATTCCATCCCATGCTTGCGTTTTGATCTGCTGGGGGTAGCAATGACACCCGTGTGCTGGCTGTGCCTCAGGTTGCCTTCAAAAATCCATTTTCCTTTTGAAACATACCAGCTACATCACTCACCTTCCCCACCCACTCTTCTTGGAGACAATACAACTGCAGCCATTTATGCCACAGCTCAGTCTTTTGAGGAACACAGATGTCTCTTAGAAAGAAAGGGACTTATGGAAAGTTGCCGATTTCCTGCTAAAATGATTGGCTTGTGACTGGTCCTTGTCTTCCTTCTCTTTGTGCGTTGATGTAAGTTGGATATATGGAGCTGCAGCAGTCACTTTGCAACCATGAGGCAAAGTCCAAGAGCGCCACAATGACATAAGCAACAGTGAGCAGCTCCTCCCACTCTGGTGCACTAGTTCTCGACTTGTTGCTGTGTGACATAATGACTTCCTGTGCGTGGCTTTCTGGGACTTCCTTCTTCCCTCCTATAACGACACATGTGCCCCCTTACTAGATGCTTGCAATATCTTTTGTCCTGGCTTTTAGACAAAACATCTCTTTCTTAGATGTATATATTTTATTGTATGTGTATGAGGGGGGGTTGCTTGTATGTCTGTCCATGCACCACCTGCATGCCTGGTACCTGCAGAGGTCAGAAAAGGGCTTCACAGCCTCTAGACTTGGAGTTACAGATGGTTGTGAGCTACCATGTGGGTGCTGGGGACTGAACCTGGGTTTTCTGTAAGAGCACCAGTGCTTAGCCATTGAGCCATCTCTCCAGCCTGTCTCTCCTAATTTTTAAAGCCCCCAAAACCTGAGCAGAGCTTCTGTCTCCATCCATTTTTTACAATTTGGATTGATACATATTAACCACACATTTATTGATTATAATATGATATTTCTAATACAGTGAAATGCAGTGTCTACATACATGCATTGTGTAATGTTTGTATACAAGTTGTTTTCCCTTTTGCATTTGTGTGTGTGTGTGTCATTGTCCACTGCTCTTCCACTTTATTGAGTGACACATTCAATCAAACCCAGAGCTCACCGATATGGCCATGCTCTGAGGATCCCTTCTCCCTGCTTTCTGTGGTTGGAATCACAGGCTGGCCTCCACACCCACCTAGGGTTTAGTGGGTTCTGGGGATGTGAACTCTGCTCCTTGTGCTTACACTGGCAGGTGCTCTAGCCATGGCTTTCACCAGCTGTTTGGACATAGCAGCCAATCTATTTTATTTGGCATGCGCTATCAGTGGCACTGCCAGGAATCGGGGTATTTAACACATCCATCACCCAACATTTAGCCATTTCTCTGCTGTGAGAACTTTGTTCTCACATTCTGGACATTTAAAATTCCATTCACTTTGGAGTCACGTCATTTGTCCCTCTGCTCCTCCTTAGCCTGCTTACCCTCCTGCCAGGAATGTCAGGAGGTGTGTCTCCACGAGATGTAATATTATTCACACATAAAGAGAACTGAAAGACATTCTCAAACATGGAAGGACTCATTACCCGAGCGATGCCACTAATTCTGGGAAAATCAACTTGTGGGTGTAATATAGCCACCTGGCAGGTGAATGCACGTGGAGAGCCAGTGAATGGAGAACACCTGACATGACAGGACTACTGTGCCCCAGCAAAGGAAGGACACACTTGATAACTACAGGGGGCAAAAGAAAGATAAAGAGACTGGGGGTGGGGACCATGAGGCGTCTCCATGAGGACACACATGGACCACAGTGAGCCAGGGAAAGACTCAGAGTGAAAGTAAAGAACCACGTGGCTGGGAAGTAGGCAGCTGTAGAGGGTTAGAATAGCTCAGAACCTGTCCAGCTTAGCTTTAGCTCCATTCAGGAGTTAAAATGGGCTAGAAAAGATATAGAAATGCCAGCAGTTATTTGAAAACATGGGAGCATAGACCCTTACCCCCAAAGAATTACTTATACAATAAAGGGAATAAATTATCACAAATACTAAAAAAAAAAAACTCCTCATAATATTGACTACCACTTTCTTCTGGAACATCATTTAAGGCAAAGATTAAACAAATAGGAAATCACCTACATCCAAGCAGCTAGTGATCACTGAGATGGGCAGACACATGTGACAAATGTCGCAAAGACATGAATAGCCAGTCCAGAAGAAACATATTTAATTAGCACATAATATATATATATATATATATATATATATATATATATATATATATATACTATGTCAATAATATATTATGCCAATAATATATACTATACAAATAATTACATATAATTATTTGTAATTTATATTATATATAATATATAATATAATTATTTGTATAGTATATATACTATATATATTGTATATATTGTTATATATTGTATATATGTATATATTGTTGGCATGATTAATTCATCTATTGGAGTACAGAAGACAACCTAATTCTGTCTAGTGTTGGAGAGAATGAAGGAAATGAGCACTCTACTGGGTTGTTGATATATCTATAAAAGGGTACAAATGTGTATGCTGTGATCCTCGTTGCCTCTATTTTAAAATATGATACATGCAACAAGGAACTCTCCAGGCATCCCTGGACTGTGCTGAACAAACAAGGCCCTTTGTTTCGGTCTTGCTTGATTTTGTTTTGAAGCAGATCACTCCTGTGTAGCACAGAACAGCATTGAACTCACAATCCTGCCATGGCTTCCTACAAGCTGAGGTTACAAATGTGAGCCACCACACCCAGCTGAAAGTTATTTCTGAAAATGCTCAACATATAAGAACAACACTCTGGAACTTTCTCGGGGAACTGGCAGAACAGTCTTCAGTGTGCCCCACTGGCTCTCCAAAGGATGCTTAGCAGGTCCACTGGATGTCACCAGCCAGCGCCAGTAGCATAGCTTGTTCTGAACTGCTACACTCAGTACTATTCTGTTGTCGTCTTCTCAATATGCTAACGACAGACCCCAGCTTAAATCTAACCTTGACCTTGACTATCACGACATAGTGAAGTTGATAGTGACTATCAAGAAAACTGAACACTTGAGAGAAAGAAATACAGCACAGATGTTGGCTGGCAGTGTTCCTCCTGTGCCTGGGGAACAAGCTGAGCTCCAGCCTCAGGGACCTTCTACCTCCCAACAGGTCTCATGGGGTGGTGAAAGTCCAGCCCACTAAAGACGTGCAGATATTAACCTGAGTAGAAGACACGTCTTGCCAGGGTGCACAGTCCAACGTTTGTATCTTTATGATGATGATGCTTTGCCTTGTGATCAGAAAAGTGACATACACACGTGCTGAAACTCTTGGAGGGGGATCTGTCCAATAATGTTAGGCGGATCCAGCTAACAGTCTGAGTTCTGGTGTCCAGAACAAGCAGGCCAGGGAAGGAACACCCATCCTAGAGTACATCTTGTTCTTGTCTGGGTGTGCCACATGTTATAGGCACTCATTAAATGTTTGTAGAATGAATAAATTAATGTTGATCCCCCATCGCCGTGGGAGATAAAGTCCCAGAGCATTTGAATGGGCTCCAAGTCTCTGTGTCCAATGTTAAAGCTGTCCACCAGTCAAGCTGACATCCTCTCTGGGTCTTTGCCTTCACCATCTTTTCCTTCCCTTGTTTTTTACCTGTGAGAGGAACCAGCCTCTAACCTGCCCGAGGTCATATTGGCTCCTTCTCTGGGCCTTCTCTCTGCTCACTCTTTACCCCATCTCATTTTCTTAAAAAGCAAACAAAACAAAAGAAAAAATGAGCAAAAAAAAAAACAAAAACCTTTTCTACGTGGCAGTGTGAATGCTGTGTTCATGTGTGTGCGTGGCGGATGTGCGTGTCGTGTGTGTGTGTGTGTGTGTGTGTGTGTGTGTGTGTGCATGCCTGTACACATGTGGGTACACATAAAAGTATATATGTACGTGAGGGTCCAAGGTCAATATTGGATGTCTTTCCTCAGTTGCTTTCCATCTTTGTAGGGCCAATTGCTGAACCTCAATCTCATTTATTTGGACACGCCTACTGGCTACTGAGCTTCAGAGGTCTGCCTACCTTCTTCTAACGCTAGAGTTACAGGTACATGCCATCATGCCAGGCTTTTTACATGGGTCTTAGGGATCTGAACTCAGCTGGCACTTACTGCCTGAGCCATCATCCCAGCCCTAGCTACTATTCTACACATGCAAATCTTGTATCCTTAAAAAGACTCAGCTTGCCATGCTAGAACATTCTTATAATCCCGGTGCTCTGGAGGCTCAGACAGGAGGATTATGAGTTGAATAAGGTTGGCATGGGAAACATAAATAAATGTAAATAAATGTCCCCTAAAAGCTGGGCAGTGGTGGCACACGCCTTTAATCCCAGCACTTGGGAGGCAGAGAGGCAGATTTCTGAGTTCGAGGCCAGCCTGGTCTACAGAGTGAGTTCCAGGACAGCCAGGGCTGTACAGAGAAACCCTGTCTCGAAAAACCAAAAAAAAAAAAAAAAAGTCCCCTAAATAAAAATTACACACAAACACAGACACAGAAACACACACATGTGTGTGAGTGTGTGTGTGCACATGTGCACGCACAAAGGCCCATCTTCAGTTCTTATTTCTTTGTAGCTGGTGATCCATAAATATTTATTGATTTCTAATTTCAATAATTCTTTCAATATCCTTTCCCTTCTGTTCAGGAATCATCTATTAGATTAGTCTTGGGCTTGGGTCCCCAGGTACACATCTAGAGGGATAGACTTGTGTGAAGGGATTTGAGGACATCCCCCAAGGAAAACTAATGAAAGAGTTGAAAGTGGGATGCAGAAGGCAAGGCAACAGAGCTGGATATGGTATTGATGGCAATATAAATTACATGGAGCAACAGATGTGCTGTCTTGGTGCTGGGCATGGAATCCAGTGCCTTCTGTGTTCTTGGGGCTGGGCATGGAATCCAGTGCCTTCTGTGTTCTTGGGGCTGGGTATGGAATCCAGTGCCTTCTGTGTTCTTGGGGCTGGG
>NW_021604600.1:2852324-2915498 GCF_004785775.1 Grammomys surdaster
TGGGGCTGGGTATGGAATCCAGTGCCTTCTGTGTTCTTGGGGCTGGGCATGGAATCCAGTGCCTTCTGTGTTCTTGATGCTGGGCATGGAATCCAGTGCCTTCTGTGTTCTTGGGGCTGGGTATGAAATCCAGTGCCTTCTGTGTTCTTGGTGCTGGGCATGGAATCCAGAGCCTTCTGTGTTCTTGGGGCTGGGTATGGAATCCAGAGCCTTCTGTGTTCTTGGGGCTGGGTATAGAATCCAGTGCCTTCTCTATTCTTGGTGGTGGGTATGGAATCCAGGGCCTTCCACACTCTAGGTATAGTTCTACCATGGTACTACACCTGCTTGCAACTATACATTGATATACAAGTATCCACCTATAGGATACTAGTGACTCAATCCTCCAGGCAAATCTTTAAAACAGTGTAGATCAGAGCCTAGTATTGTCCCATTAGGGGCAGGAATTTCATATCCACTGAGAGTCAGTCACTGGGGGTTGTCCTAAGAACACAGGAGCCTCTAGGTATTGTATTTTGGGGACAAGCAGAAAAAGCAGATCCTAGCAGCCTGAGGACAGCCCTTCAGGGAAGAGAAAGATATACTGGCTTTCAGATAAAAAAAAAGCCCACACTAAACAAAAAGGCAAAATAATCAAGAGAATAGGTTGAGTGGAACTGTTGAATCCATCTCATTTCAGTAACATTAACTCAGTGTCTTACACTGCAGGCACACCATGGAACTTGCTGAGACATAAGCTTAGTCTTCCAGGGTCCAATCCTGATGTCTCGAAAGAGACACAACTGCATAGGATTTTGTCTTATCCACAGTAAGAGGTCCAGCAGCAGAGATGGGTGGGAGCCCAGAGAAGAAGAGACTCGACTGGGCCACGTGCCTCCTGAGTGTGACATGGGCTTTTAAAGGATGAGTAAGGGGAAGAGGGAATTCCTAGCAAAAGGAACAGGATGTGCATGAGAGAGACAGAAGTACACGTTTGTTTGGAATTGGGGAGTAGCTTACTGTAACCAGAACACAGGGTGTGGAAGAGAGGAGGTGAACTGGGAGCTGAGGTCATAAAATCAGGCTGAGATGGGGAAGAGCCTTTGACACCTAAGAGACAGTAACACTTTGAAATGAGTCTAGCTATGATTAAAGAACTATTTTAGAAATGAGGTGACCGTAAATCATGTATTGGGTATCAGATGTTCTGAAAGCCCAGCATCCATGACCCAACAGACACTTGTACTTCTCTAGCAACAGTGACTGGATAAGCAGGTTACCAAGAAAGATGAAGGAAGATCGGGTCTGGACTGTTGGCATTTCTGGAGAGGTCTGCTAAATGAACACCTTCAGCGGAGGAAGGCCTGAAGCAATATTTTTTAATGAATAAGGAATGGGGATAAGGCTCGAATGGCAGTAGTATGCTTGCCTCGTATACTAGCCCTGGGTTCCATCCCAAGAACTGCATAAAACCAGATATAGTGGCACTCTACTGTAAGCTCAGCACTCAGGAGGTGGAGGGTCCGAAATTTAAAGTCATTGTCAGCTATATATAACACCTGGTATGAGCTACATGAAACTAAGAGGGAGAAAGAGAGAGAGCGACAAAGTGACAGAGAGACAGAGACAGACAACAAACAGACAGAAACAAAAGGAGACAGAGAGACACAGAGACAGAGAGAGACACACAGAGACACAGAGGCAGACAGATGGACAGACAGACAGAAAGAGAGACACAGACAGACAGACAGACAGACAGACAGACAGACAAAGGCATGAAGTGTGGCCTCTTGGGAGCCTAGTCTAGTACTGAGTCCGTCTGGACACAGCATCAGCGCTCCTTATGTGACTATGAGTATGAGTTAATTCTAGCAGCATACCTTGTTATGTGCCATCACCTTAACTCACGGGATTAATATCAATATTAATCTCTTTAAAATAGGATTATTATTTTAAAGAGAACAAAGCCTGCTCTATTGCTAAGTGTAAGTCCTGCTTAGTGTGGTGACTTATGATTATAGTCCCAGCATCCAGAGGGTGATGGTGGAAACTCCCTAGGGCTAGCCTGGGCTACATGGTGTATGTATGCATGGGTGTGTAATGTATGTGTGTATATTTTTATATATGCTACTATGAACATAAAATCCCTTCTTTCTAACCCACTTCTAAAATCTCCTATTTGCATGTTTTCTGTCTAGACTCTTCTTCTCTCCGTTAGAACTCCTACAGATCTGATAGTGAAAGTGTTATCAAAAGTCAGCCTAATAATGAAATACTGAAGAGCGGAAGTGGTGAAGCTGGGTGACTTAGTTCCATTTCCTGTTACTCTTCCCACCCTGACAAAAGCAGCTATGGGAGAAAGGGTTGATTTTGACTCAGAGTTCAAGGTACAGTCCCTCACCTCAGGGACATCACCATGGCAGGAACTTGGAAAGCTGGTCACATCGGGTCCACAATCAGGAAGCAGAGAATGAATGAATCCTTGTACTCACCCCAAGACGTCCTGCTCTAAGAATGGTTGTCCTGTGGTTGAGAAGGGTCTTCCCACACCAGTTAACATTAGGGCCTCACAGACTGAAGTGGCAGTCACAAAGCCTGCATGGGTCTGCTCTCGGTCCTCTGCACACGTGCTGTCGATGTTTAGCTTGGGGATTTTGTGAGGATCCTAACAGTGGGAGGAGGGTATCTCTGATTCTTTTGCCTGTTCATGGGACCCTTTTCTTCCTACTCGGTTGCCTCTTCCAGCCTTAATATGAGGTTTTGTGCCTAGTCCTACTGTGTCTTATTATGCTGTGTTTGTTTGATATGTCTGGGAGGCCTGCTCTTTTCTGAAGAGAAATAAATGTACAAGCAGTGGATCTGGGGAAGAGGGGAGGTGGGGGCTGGGAAGAGGAGAAGGAGGAGAGGCTGGGGAAAGGAAATAAGAGTAGTAGGGGGTTAGGAAGCTGTGTTTGGGATGTATGGTAGGAGAAAATAAAACATTATGAAGACAATCCTCCAGAACATTCTCGGGGGCTAATCTTAATCTAGATGATTCTCACTGGCACCCAGAAGCTTGCCTCGTGAATGCATCTTGAGTCTGTGGAATTTTTGACAAATAGGAACCATCATGCTAAGGATAATTCCTGTGGAACAGGTGATGGCCTGGCCCACAGGCCTCCTGAGAGGGGAGAGGGACACATGAGGGACTCCATGTGGAGATGAACCAGATTAAAAAGGATCACACAACCTGATTAAAATCCCTTCTTGAGGCCGACAAGAGAACTCAGTGAGTACAGAACTTGCTGGAAAGCTAGAGAACCTAATTTTGACCCCTGAAATCCACATAACTGTGGAGGGGGAGACCTCACTCCACAAAGCTGTCCTCTGGGCACCATGTGGTAGACCACACCTTTAGTTGCAGTACTCAGGAGCTTGAAGCAAGAAGATCCAGGGTTCAAGGCCAACTTGGGTTGCGTAGTAAACCCTGTATCAGAATCTGGAGAGATGGCTCAGCCTTTAAGGACACTTGCTACTCTTGCAGAGGACCCAGGTTCAGTTCCCAGCACCCACCCTAGGCGGCTCACAGCCACCTATAACCCAGTTCCAGGGGATTCAGCACCCCATCGCATGCAGCTTCACACATGGGGTGCATGCATATGTGAAGGTACACACACACCATACACACAAAGTAGATAACTCTTCACAAAAAAGAACTGGGTGACTTCATGTAGTAAATTTAAATATGTACATTAAAAAGATTAAAATCAATTAAAATCCATGAAACGCCTCAATTAATTTGGGTGTGAGCCCTTTGCATTCATTATCAAGTGTTCTCATCAAAAGTGTCTCGTGTCTTAGTGACTGTGTTGCTTTAGATTTTTTTCAGAAGTGTCTCACACAGACTTTTATTAAGTAGTTCTGGGATATCTTCACCTTTTCTGACTTGGAAAATTGAATGGATAAAAGAATCACTCACCATAGCAACCAGAACTGATAAAAGCATGTGGGCCATTTCACTTTGGGCTAGGAAAAAAGTAAAATTCTGCTCTCGAAAATTCTAAAACGACTGGATATATATTATAGGGGCTTGGGAGATAATTCAATGGTCAACTGCTTGCTATGCAAGGGTGAGGACCAGAGTCTGGAACTCCAGAACCTATATAAATGCCAGGCAGACATGGTGGCTTGTCTATAATCCCAGGCTCAGAAGGCAGAAACGGTAGACCCAGGGGAAGCTCTCAATCAAGATTAGCCATATTGACAAACTCAGTGTTTGATTGAGAGCCCTTGCAGCATTGAATAAAATGGAGGAAGATGGTTCCCAGCACCAACCCTGGACCTCCATGTGATGGGCAGCCACCAACACAAGTGTCCATACACATGCGGACATGCATACACACACACTGAAAAAAAAATAGAACTAGAAAGAAGCCCTCTTGTTCTTATTAGCATGAGTTATCTATACAGAATGAGTTTACTCATATTTTTATCGATGTATGATGTATTTGTTATTTCACCCATCTGACCTCTGAGGATCCCCTCCCCCACAGACACCGCCCTTCTTCTCAACTAGTCTCACTCCCACTTTCCTGTCTCCCTTTTTTCATGAACTCCTAAGGTCAAGTGATCCTCCTGCCTCAGCTTCTGGAGGAGCTGTGATGGTAGGTGTGCCCCACTGTGCCCAGCTTCAAGAAGAGGATCTCATATGTCTGTCAAAGGCCTGCAAGAAACCCAGATTGCATGAAGGGAAAATCAGTAGAGATTTGATGACATAAAAATTCAGTCTTTAGGATGACAAAAATAACATAAAGTGATTAAAAACTAAGCTGGGGAGAAAGGTCAGTTGGGGGAAAGGTCACGCTGCTCCATGACCCCCTTCATTTGCTGGAAAGCTATCTGGTCCCTGGAGGCCTCAGTCACCATTCTGTTGTAGAAATTTTCCTTTTAAGCCTTTCTCTTTTTAAAGGTTTATTTTCATTTTTTAAGTGGTGTAGAGACATGTAATTGTGCAGGTGGACACATGCACATGAGTGCATCAGGGTGAGCGTGTGCACATGAACATGTACACTTCAGGGAGGAGGTGTATGTATGGGTATGTACATGTTTGTGTATGTGTGTGGTATGTATGTGTGCACGTGGAGACATGGACACGAGTGCAGCAGTTTGTGTTTGTGTGTGCGTATGTATGTGGTGTGTAAACATGGACTTGTGCACATAAGTGCAGTGTGTGTGTGTGTTATATAAACATGGGATTGTGCACATAAGTGCAGTGTGTACGTGTGTGTGTGTGTGTATGTATGGTGTGCAAACATGGGATTGTGCACATAAGTGCAGTGTGTACGTATGTGTGTGTGTGGTGTGTAAACATGGGCTTGTGCATGTAAGTGCAGTGTGTTTGTGTGTATGTTGTGTATACACATGGGCTTGTGCACATAAGTGCAGAAGGGTGTGTTGGGGTGGGTGAGCTTGTGGATGTGTAGGTGTGGTGTGGGTATGTGCACATGAGTGCAGCAATGTATGTGCACATGAACATGTACACATGAGGGAGAAGGTGTATGTATGGGTATGTGTATGTTTGTGTATGTGTGTGGCGTGTATGTGTGCATGTGGAGACATGAACATGAGTGTAGCAGTGTGTGTGTGTGTGTGTGTGTGTTAGATACACATGAGTGCAGAAGGGTGTGTTGGGGGTGGGTGGGCTCGTGGGTGTGTAGGTGTGGTGTGGGTATGTGCACATGAGTGCAGGTGCCCACAGAGCCATGAGGTCCCCTGAAGCTGGAGTAGTCACCCACCGTGGATGCTGAGAGATGATAGCAGTTAAAGGCAGGCGAGCTCAGAGGCAGCTCCTGAATAAGAAGTGTCATCTACGGCACGTTCCCCAACTCCTGTTGCTTTCGGTTGATTTTGAAAAGTCACTAACTGTGGAGGCCACAGATCTGTGTGACGGTTGGTTGGCTTCCCACCAGCTTTTCTGGAAAAGGCACCTCTGAATGAAGTCACCTATGAGTTAGAAGCTCTCTCTATCAGCTTTTCCCCATCCTCAGGAAGGAGGTAGCCTTTCATTTGCTGCCTTCCCCTATTCTCTGGGCAAACATGACTGTTGTACCCAATAATTAACTGTTCCTGGGAGTATAACAACAAAACTATAATTCTTAATTCAAGACTTTCTAACCAGCGACTTTAAAACCATTTTAAGACAAGGTCTCATTATGTAGCCCAGGCTACCCGAGAACTCCTGATCCTCCTGTCACGGCCTTCAAAGTCCTGTGACTATGGGTGTGTGCCAGCACCACAGTTTTAATCAATAACTTTTCTTCAGATTTAGAGACTGAAGAATACTCAGTGGCCTACAGATAACAGCTGCCCTGGTCAGAAAACCAGGCTAGCCAAAAGTTTAACACCCCTGGTGTCTGCTTATGTATATCTTATCCCCCCATCACCCTTTATAATCCTTGCATCTGTACCCCTAGATATGATGGCATTTGTTGGTGATGGCTACCATCTTCTTCAGCTTGCTAGATTACTAAGTAATTTTTTTTTCTTTCCTGAATAGTTTGTCCTTGAATCATTGGCTTCTTCTAGTGATAAGCAAGAGACACAGGCTCACAGTTATATCCTCAATGCCTGGTAATGACTTTAGGCTTAGACACAAAAGAATTCAATTATATGCACTAGGCTTTACTGTCTAGCCTGTGAGCCTCAGTTTTTTCATCTGTACATGGGGTCAATGATGGAGTCACCCAACACAGAGTATAGTCCAGTGCCAGGGGGCACAGTTAGAACTAAAGAAAGACTGGCTAGCTTAATGGGTGTCAGTTTACAAATAGTTTCATTTGAATTGTTTTCTCTGTCCCCCCCAAATACTTGACAAAGGTGTGTTACTGTTATAGTAAAAAAAAAAAAAAGTTGTGTGTATGTGTGTGTATTTTAAGAAATGACTCGCTGGGCAGTGGTGGTGCACGCCTTTAATCCCAGCACTTGGGAGGCAGAGACAGGTGGATTTCTGAGTTCGAGGCCAGCCTGGTCTACAGAGTGAGTTCCAGGACAGCCAGGACTATACAGAGAAACCCTGTCTTGAAAAACCAAAAAGAAAAAAAAAGAAAAGAAATGACTCCAAGTTTAATGTCTAGAGAGAGGTCTCAAAGAGGGAAAATAAAAAGAAGACATACCTGGGTTGTTGGGCTGGTTCGTGTGTGTGTGTGTGTGTGTGTGTGTGTGTGTGTGTGTGCACACGCGCGTGTGTCTGTCTGTCTGTCTGTCTGTGTGGTTGTGCATGTATAGGAGTATATGTATACATATTTGTATATCCATATTAAATCCAGAGATCAACCATAGGTGTCTTTCCTTGGGAACTATTTATGTTGGTTTTTTGAAACAAGGTTTCTCATTGGACAAAGAAACTCACCAATTACAGCTAGACTCTCTGGCCAACAAGCAGGGCCACCTGTCTCCACCCCCACCCCTGGGATGGCAAGTGTGCAGCACCACATATAACGTTTACAGATGGCCTCTAAGGACTGTACTTGGGTCCTCCTGCTTACACAGTAGGCCCTTTTTTCACAGTACTGGTTCATAGTCTTTGAGGGTGATGCTTGTTCCCACGTTCTTCATCTCATGCAGATTCAAGGAGTTCTGAGGCACCAGGGCTGAATGTGGGTGGCTTCCATCCCAACATGACACTGGAGACAGACCAGCAGGAAGCTGACTGAGTACACCACACACCAATCAATGTCAGGATTTCGGTTTCTGCCAATGACTACAGTAGGTGCCTTTCCTGACCTGAGACCTCAAGAAATTGTGCCACAGGGACTAAGCTGAATTTTGAAATGTAAAGGCATAATTCACTAGATGGGAAGCAAGAGTTCAGTCAGAGAACACTCATAGGTAGACACCCACCTGCAGGACAGAGTCAGCGGGGGTGAAGAAAGGTGTCCAATTGACTCCTCTCTGAGTAGGCATACGTAAGGCTGGAATGGTGATCTGATAGTTGTGAGGGTTTTGTAACAGTGCTGACTCACCGAGCCCAAGGGAGTTGATTAAAAGCCCAGGGACTGAGAGAGGATGACATGTGTCTGCATGAGCATGCGTCTGTGCTCATGAGTCCAGGTGCCCACAGAGCCTAGAGCCATTGGATGCCCTGGAGTTACAGAAGGTTGTGAGATGTCTAATGTGACTGCTGGGAATTGAACTCTGGTCCTCTGGAAGAGCAGCAAGTGCTCTTAACCACTGAGCCACCTCCCCAGACCTTGGGTTCTATCAGATTCTAACTCATCTTCCTCCCTCTTCCTCACTGAGGACTGGTGTGACTGTGTTGGATCCATCTGGACAATCCAGGATAATTCTCCATCTCAAGAGCAATTGATTGATATCCCCTCTGCAGCCTTCACTCTTACATGTAATATGACAAGTTTCTAAATCCCAGGGACTAGGATCTAGATATGTTAGGGGTGCTGTTATTCTGCCTACCACACAAGCCAATTGTAGTACAGAGTAGGACATGAATAGCACATGGTGTTTGTCATCAGGAGTCAAGTACAACTCCTCCTCCTTCTCTATCCTGAGCTTTTGGGTTGAGAATAACTGTACATCCTGAGAGATGGCCGGCATGCAGCCTGGGCCCTGGCATGTCAACGGCACAGGGACCCTAGTAGCTTCCCTGTCATTTGCGTGGTCTGGTCATAATGATCTAGTTCCATCTTCTGGTTCTGCACCTGGGCCAGAGGCAGATTCTCACAGAGGTGGGGTTGCAGAGGAAGGAGAAGTGCAAAAATTCTGGTTTTATACAATGCCACTGAACCCACCTGGTGTTTTCCCATCATACCTGCCTTCCAAAAAGCAAGGACAATGAACAAAGTCCTAATGTGACCTTCCACTTCCCAACACCTCCTCTTTCCTCCACAACCCAACAAATCTATCCTTTGTCCCACACAGTGGACAAAACAACATATAACACAAAAAGCAGGTGGGGACTTTGAAAACATCCTATGTTTGGGACAACGAAGTCCCGAGGGTTAAAAGCATTGGTTTCAAGGTGACAGGCGTCAGGAGCATGACATCTCAGTCCCCTGCTCTCCAGGTCTCACTGTGGTACTGAAAGGTCCGAGTGTTTTCCACCGTTACCCTCCACTGACTACATCGTCCAGCTGTATTTTCAACAGGAGGTTTCTGGTTATGCAATAAGCATCCCAGGCTGTGGAAACAGATCAGGCGTCAGCCAAAGTCATTGTGAGGTCATCCTCACGGTCAGACTGGTTGTAGGCAGCTTCCAGAGCTGTCTGGTCCACACTGGAGCACTAGAAACTTAAAAATGAGGGTTTTTTAAAGACTTATTTTTAATCATGTGTGTGTGTGTGTGTGTGTGTGTTGCTTATGTATAGAAAAAAGCCCATGTGTATATATGCAGAGACTTGAACTCAATGCTTGTTATCTCTCTCAATCACTCTCTACCTTATTTTTTCAGACGGCATCTCTCTGAACCTTTGACCAGACTGTCTGTCCAGGAAATCCCCAGGATCCACTTGTCCCTACACCTCAGCACTGGGGTTACATACATATCCTACCATACCTGACTCGGTGCTCTGCTGGCAGTATGCCAGTGTCTCAGTTAAGGTTTCCATTGCTGTCAAGAGATAACATGACCAAGGCAACTCTTATAAAAGATATTTAATTGGGGCTGGCTCACAGGTTCAGAGGCTGAGTCTATTATCTTCCTGGCAAGAAACATGGCAGCATGCAGGCAGACATGGTGCTGGAGGAGCCTAGAGTTCTACATCTTGATCAGCAGGTAACTAGGAAGATAGACTGATTTCCAGGCAACTAGGAGGAGTGTTTCAAAGCCCCAGAGTGGCACAGTTCCTCCAACAAAGCCACACCTACTCCAACAAGGCCATAGCTATTCCAACAAGACCACATCTCCTAGAAGTGCCCTCCCTGGGCCAAGCATAGTCAAACCACCACACCAGGTCAACACCAAGATCTCTTGCTTTAGGGCTCTGAACATCTTCAGTGTCTTGTTTTCCCTCTGTTCTCCCCAACAGTGCCATCTGCAACTTGAATTAACCATCCTCTTATAAGTGTCCCCATGCCCCTGTAGCTTGGCCCAACACTCTCTAAAGCACACATTGCTGATCATCACAGACCCTCAGTCTCTGAATCTGGAAACCCATACGACTTTGAATGGAAAGCTAAGATAGCATCTGAATCCATGACAACTTCATTTTCTTGTCACTGGCCCCTAAACAACCATTTACACTGTCGTATTATAAGCACCACAGAGTGGTTTAAATATACAGAAGAATGTCTGTAGGTTATATGCAAATGTCACACCATTTTATATAAGGGGATTGAACAACCCTGGGAGTTTGGTACTGGTGCTGGGGTACTAGTATGCCATTTGTGTATTTAAAAATGACTGTGGTACCTTTCTACTATACTCGATGCAGGGACTCAACCCCTCACATGGCCCCTTATGTCAAGGCTTCTTTCTGCCCCTTCATTCACAGAGACCTCCTACAGCAAGATCTCTGCCCTTCTCTCAGCCCAACTGCTCTGGACACTTGTCTGCCAACTTCTAACTACCAGCACTTGCTTTATTTAGTTGGGGAGAATCCTCTAGCATTTTAAGTTGCTTATCTAGCCCACCTCTTATCCCTACTCCTGAAACAGAGGCTAAGAAGGGGAGATGTATTATACGCCAGCTCCATAACCTCACATGGGTGGATCACCCCAATGTGTGTCCAAGGCTCCCATGGCATTGACACTCAGTGGCCCACAGTGCTTACTATTTTGACAGGTGTGTCAGTTAATTTTGTGTGTCTCCTGGGCTAGGCTGTAGCATCCAGTTGTTCACTCAAACACTAACCTGGGTGTGACGGTGAAGGTATGGATGGATGCAGATCGAATCTACAAGTCACTGTCTTAATGAAAGGAGAGTGCTCTCTTCAGCTCAGGGGGGTTTCAACCCACTAAAGGCAAAACCTGAGGTCCCCATAAGAAAACCAGCTGCTTCAGGATTGTCTGCTCTCCCACCCCAATTTATAATCTTGCTGGGCTACTCCGTAGATAGTGGACTTGCTAGTCCCCAGAATCATCTCATATGAGCTAACTCTTTAATATAAATAAATATGTCAGTGCCCATCTCTCATAGTTTTTATATATAGGCCAATAATAGTAGATAATACATTCCTTCATGCATGCAAAGATAAAGATGGAATAGAAAAAACTAAGCCACAGAGATGGCTTATATCAGTAGTCAGCCTTACCATTTTGAGCTTTGCAGAAAGCACCTACACAATTAAGATGCTACAATATTGCTAAGCAATACAATCTTAAAGGGCCACTATTCATAAGTAGTCCAGTGACTGAGCATTGTGAAATCATGCATGACTGTATACAATGTATCTTTCCAATTCTGTTTCTCACTTACAAGATGGCGTCCTTTATCCACTCCTTTCTCTTCCCTGTATCATTTCCAACCTCCTACACAGAAGTCCACTTTGACCTCTAAAGAACTCACTCTAAGCACCTTCAGGGTCTCCAAACTGCCACAAATGCTGCCTGCCTGTAGTAGGGTAGGCTGGGTGGGATAATTTCAGTAGTCTCAAAATAATGGGCCCTACATGCCAGGTGCTCAGCCCTGAGATGCTTAAGGCAAAGGAGTTTTGCATCCTAGGGTCAAGCCAGAGGGATGAGTGTGGCTCTAGGTTAGATGGTTTGCAAGTCAAAGATGCTCTTGCAGCTGCGCTATTTTCTATCTGTAAGAACCTGAGGCCCAGGAGAAGGACTCCTGAGCCAGGTGTCTAAGAGGTCAAAGCAAGAGAACACACAGGAATACACATCCCATGCAGTGATGCACACAGATTTGGCCTCCACGGAAGCATGCAATGGCGGTGTGGCGCTAATGATTTGTAGGGACAGTAAAAGACTTCTCAATGTCCCTGCCTTTTAGTGGCTGTACTGTAGAGGGTGCTTACAATGTGAGTGGAGCTGTAAACCCAAAAATGAGAAAAGAGAATTCCTGGGCACAGTTAAAGTAGGAGTCAAACTGGTAAAAACATTTTGTTGTTACCAGAGGAAAAAAACAAAAATTGGCTAAAACACAAACGGGTGTAACTTAACTGTCTGCATTTGAGTTAACTGTGCTAAAACAGCCTGTGAGGTGCTACAGGGGCAGGGGGATTCTGAGGAAGGTGCACAGGGAATTTTCCACTACCTTTCAACTTCTCCTGAGCCCTAACTATTCCACAGTAATAACTTATAATAAAGATGGTTATACACTATATTAGCTGTTTGCCTCATGGCTGTGGCAAAACGACTAACCGGAACAACTTAAGCTTTGAAGGGAAGCTTTACAGTGACTCACAGTTCCAAGGAACACAGTCCATCATGCTGGGGAATGCACTGCGGGAGCTGGAGGCCGCTGGTCCCATTGCATCCAGTCATGAAGCAGAGAACAACGAATGTGTGGGCTCAGCTTTTTTCTCCTTTTTACTTAGTCTAGGACACCAGTCCATGAAATGCTACCATCCATATTTAGGATGATCATCCATGTGGTTAACCTAACTTAATCTCTCAGTCTCACCCAGAGATTTGTCTCCATTGTGACTCTAAATCCCATCAAGTTGGCAGTAAAGGTTAACAAACACATAAGCTTACATCCCAGTGATTCTTAATTAAGTATATATTATATATATATGAAATACATTATATAATACACTATCTATAATAAATATAATATATGTTTATTTATAAATATATATGTATATATAAATATTTACTTATTATTACTTATATACTTATATTTTATATTATATATGTATTTATATATAATAACACATATATATATTTGATCCACTTGGTGAGCCTTTAAAAACATACAGTGGTAACTTTTACTTCCAGAAAAGTGGAGTACAAATTCTCTGTATTCCTTCCACTAAGCACAAAGCATAATTCAAAATTTAAGACATTGTGGATAACACCATTCTGGTTTGCTTTCTGTTGCTGTGATAAACACCATGACCAAAACAACTTGGGAGGTTTATTTGGCTTACAGGCTACAGTTCATCCTCAAGGGAAGCCAAGGCAGGATTGAAGCAAACATCGCAAAGAGTGTTCCTTACAGGCATGTTCCATGGCTAGCCCAGCTTGCTTTCTTATATAATCCAGGGCCATTTGCCCAGGGCTAGGCCCTTCTGAATCAATCATCAGTCAAGAAAATGGACCCACAGTCCAGCCCAATGAAGGTGATTCCTCAATTGACGTTTGCTTTTTCCCAGGTGGCTCTAGTTTAAGTCAAGGTGACAAAAAGTAACGAGCACAACCATGAGGGTCAGAGATCTCTGTCGAGAGAAAAAGAAAAGCAGCCAGGCTAGGGCCTTCAGTGCACAGAGTGCCAGTGTAGCACACCTGCATTTTCTTTTGCCTCATCTGACAACACTAGAGGCTGAAGATCCTGAACCTTATGGATGTGAGTTGGCATAGACCAAAGGAACCAACATCAAAGGTTTGTTTCTCTAGGTAGAGAAACAGGAAATGATGGCATAGAAGATAAGAAACAGGTACCAACTGATTTATCCCAGCAAAAGGCTGTAGACTAACCTATCCCACTTCAGAGAAGCCCAGGGGATAATGCAAGACCACCACCATGACCCAAGGACTTCTACTGGAAAAAAAGGGATTTTTATCGTTGCTTGGTGGTATCAAAATCACCTGCTGCAGAGAAGAGGCTGTGTAGAGAGTCAGAGCTCACACTCCCACCTCCATCTGAGCAAGCAAGCAGTAGCAGGGGCTTCCTCAGCCTCCCTCTGCATCACTGGAGTCCACATCGGAACTTCTACAGGGATTCACACCATGACCCGGCAAAGGCAAGGCAGTGCATACCCTCTGCCCCCTGGATCACTGTCAATAAAACAGAGTTTAGGTAAGATCCAGCTGGGCATGGTGGTGCCCACATGCAATCCCAGAATTCAGAGACTCAGGCAGGCAGATTATAAATTTGAGGGCAACCTGGGCAACATAATGAGATCCTGTCTCAAAAAATAAATAAATGAGACTCAGAACCTCAGAATATAATATGTGAAAGTGTGAATATAGTCAAACTCATTCTTCATCTATAACCTAAAGTGTCTCAAAAGGGTAATGAATAGATTGACAAGATGTCAAAATTTTCTGATATTTTAAGGCATCTATAATAATTAATTACATGCATACTTGAAACAAAGGAATAAAAACCCCTGCCAAGGAATTGAAAGACGCAAAGGGTACCTGTAGGGTCATGTTTGTGCTAGCTAGTTTTATGTCAACTTGGCACAAGCTAAAGTCAACTGAGGGGAAGGAACCTCAACTGAGAAAATACCTCTGTAAGGTCTGGCTTTAGGCAAGCCTGTGAGGTATTTCCTTAATTAGTGATTGATGGGGGAATGCGTAGCCCATTATGGGTGGGGACGCCCCTGGGGTGGTGGTCGAGGGTTCTTTAAGGAAGCAGGCTGAGCAAGCCACAGGAGCAAGCCAGTATGCAGTGGCCCTCCATGGCCTCTGCATCAGCTCCTGCCTCCGTGTTCCTACCCAGTATGAGTTCCTGTCATAGCTTTCCTCAATGGACTGTGGTTGGGTATGTAAAACAAGCAAACCCTTTCCTCTCCAACTTGCTTTTGGTTACAGTGTTTCATCACTCCAATAGTAACCCTGACCGAGACCTTATTACAACTAAAAAACATATATAGCAACTGAAATGAGAAGCTCAGCAGCTGGAAAGTCAGAGGAGAGTGTCACCTAAGTGCAAGACAGGACAGAAATTATCCCCTCTGAGAGATGAGAGTGGAGCTCAGAAGTAGAGAACCTGCCTAGTATACATGAGGACCTGTGTCCTGTCTTCAGCACCATAAAACAGAGCAGAAGCCCTACAGCGGTCAGAAGAACATAGCTCAGTACATTTCAAGAACATGTGAATGCTTTGTGAGAACAAATTAGTGGTCCCCTAGGGTAAATGACAGCAGTTGGGGCATTGACTTGAGATGAAACAGATGCTGTAAGGATAACACAAGGAGTCTTCATGGTGCTAGTGTTTCTCATCATGACTGAATCCAAGCCAATATCCTGTTGGAGACATTGCATTACAGCTTTGCAAGATGTTACTATGGGGTGGGAGGAGGGGACTGGAATTTGTCTGTGCAATGCTTAATGTTGACTGTCAATTTGACAGGACCTAGAATCATCTAGGAGATGAGTCTTCAGGCACAGCTATGAGAGGTAATCTTATTAGTCAACTGAGGTGGGAAGACTGTAAACGTGGGTGGCTTCATTCTGTGAGCAGGAGTGTTGGACTGAGTAAAAAGGGGAAAAGAATGTGGGTGAGCACCGTCTTCATCTCCTCCTGCTGCCTGACTGTGGATACAATGTGGCCAACCACCTGAAGCTCATCTGCGGTGATTCCCGCCATGAGAGATGGCATCCTGGAGCTGAGAGCCTTTTATCATGGCTATGAGAAAAGTAACTAAGACAGTCCGTATCATTTCATACAACCGCATGTGGATCTATAATCGTCCCCACGTCAAATTTTAATTTAACTTGAAAAGATTCAAGCACCTGGGTCCCAGATCAAACCAATAAGATTAGAATATTTGGCCCTGGGCCTTGGGTATCAGCATTGCAAAAGGTCCCCCAGGGGATTCTCATGTACTGAGAATCACTGATTTAACAACACATGATCAATATTTTCCCAGGTCAAATAATTCTGCCCCACAGTTTTCAGTGGCAGTGTCACATTTCAGTGTTTGAGTGTGCCAGGATCCGTTTAAACAATGCTCTACTATTTGACAAGTTGTTTTCAGTGTACTGCAGTTATAAATAAATATACTTCAAGATT
The DNA here is from genome assembly GCF_004785775.1 of Grammomys surdaster. Lineage (NCBI taxonomy): Eukaryota > Metazoa > Chordata > Mammalia > Rodentia > Muridae > Grammomys > Grammomys surdaster. Next base: position 2,868,148 of record NW_021604600.1, read on the forward strand.
AATGTTTGGACACATCTATCATTATATCCTTTATTAGAGCATGAATATGTTTGAGGTTCTCAATATATCGTGCCAAACTGGCACTGGGGAAGGTTGGGCAATCCCAGCAGTTCCTGTGTATTGTTTCCCCAACACAGGATACTGGAAGCCAGCATCATCCCGAACGTCTATGCCAGTTTTGTGGTGGAAATTTTCTCTTCCTTGCTTTGGTTTACATTTTTGAGAAAGGGTTTTTTTTTCCCATGTGTTAATTGCCTACTTTTGTTTACTTCTCTGTGGATTTACATAACATTACCAACTTTCTAACAGTGTGGGCTTTTTTTCCCCTCTAAGAGCTCTTAAAAAGACTCAGTAAGGGAGGTTCACTCTTTTCTGTAGTGTACGAGGTAAGGATTTCCCATTGGTTTTTCTTTCCTTTCCTTTTTTCTGTTCTTTTCTTTTCTTTTTGAGACTAATGCTCAATGCTCAAGACTAACCAACTCAGTTCATAACCAAGGATAACTTTGACTTCTGGATCCTCCTGCTTGCTAGAATTACATGCAGATACCTCCGTTTCTATTGTCGTGCCTTGCTAGGGATCTAACCTAGGGCTTTGTACATGACATATGAGTGCTCTACCAACACTCCCAAGCCCCAAAATCTTCACACACGTGCACACATGTACCACAATTTTTGGGTTGATTCTTTCCAACATATGGGGTGCTCAGAATTGAACTCAGGTCTTCAGGAACATACAAACAAAATAATTAAATGGGTTTTTGTTGTTGATTTTGCTGTTTAGTTTAGAACATTATTAAAAGGGCTTATCTTTGCCAGATGCAAAAGCCTAATACCAGCTTTTAAGTAATGTGACATTGGTAGAAAGTGAATAAATGCTCGTGTAAAGACAGATATCTCAGAAACAGACACACGCCTACTGAGAACTCATCATACTTTTTATAAAGCTGGTGTTGAGGACCAGAGTAAAGTAGGAATCATGTAATATGTTATATTGGATAAGCTGGTTATTCAAAAGAAAACGGTACCTTCTGTAAAATAAGTCCCAGACAGAGTAATTATAACAAATAAAACCACAAAACAGCTTCTGAAAAGTATAGGGATATATATTTCATCTTAAATTGAGGGAAACCTTTCTAAAAATATCAGCAAAGGGGAGATTGGTGGATTCTGCTGTAACGATGGAGAACTGGAGAAATAGCTCAGTCACTAACATGCTTGCCTTGATTACCCGAATTCAACCCCCAAACCCATGTCAAAAAATAGCTAGGCAAGGCGGCTTAGCCTTGCAATCTTAGTGCTATGGAGGGGCAGACAAAATAATGACTCTAGCCTAATCAGTGAGTCCTGCATCAGTCGGAGACCCTAGCTTCAAGATGGAACACAAAACGTGGATAGAACCTGAAGAACAATACCTAATATTGTCCTCTGATCTCCACACGGTGTATATGCATGCAGACACATGTACGTAGACACACACATACATACACAGAGAGAGAGACAGATGCCCACACAAATATACAAGCACACATACATGCAAATGCAAACATACATATACACAGACACACACAAATACACAGGCACACACATACATACACAAATACATGTATACACACAGACCTATACACACACATATATGCACATACATATAAGCACATGATACATACACACACACAACACACATACACATAAACACACACACACACACACAACTATACTTATGTCAGTAACCTGGAAAAAAAGTGTGACAAAAACATATCACGAACTGTTCTGACTCGCATGTGATTTAAACATGTCTCTCAAGCAGCTCAATGTAATGCTATTAGAACATGCTGGAATCTTTAAGGGGTGGGGCTTGTGCTGAAGAGATAGCTCAATGCTTAAGAGAGCATACTGCTCTTGCAAAGGACTAGTATTTGTCTTCCGACACCCATGGCAGGAGGCTCACAACCACCTGTAGTTCAAACTCCAGTTCCAAAGGGAGCACCTTCTTCTGCCTTCTGAAGGCGCCTGCACTCACATGCACAGAGCTACACACAGACACATATATGTACGTGTAACTTCAAAACAAAATCATGTTTTGTTTTCTTTTAAAAAAGGCGGCACTTAGCGTGAAGTGATAGGCCACTGGGAACACTGCCCTGTGTCAGGACTAACAGTGATCATCTGAGGTGAATCATTTTCATGAGAATTGATCAAAGCAAAAGAGTCAGTCTGACTCACTGACCTCTCTGGCTTGCCGTTTGGTTTCTTCCTTATATGTTCCCACCATCTTGACACTATCTACCATGAGACTTTCATCACGGCAGACAGAGTAGGAGTCAGCACCATGCTCTTGGACTTGCAGAGGTGTGAGCTAAGTAAACTCTTTTCTATAACACAGAAATGCACTGATACATAAAAACATGGTAAATGTTTTCCAGGCATATGAAAACAAGGGGTTCACACGTTTATTCTATAAAGGCTGTTAAAAAGCCTATAAGGGGGTCAGTAAGATGGCTCAGTGGGCAAAAATCACTGGCTGCCTGAATTTGATTCCTGGGACTCACGTGATGGAAGAAGAGATCCAACCCCTACAAATGGTCCCCTGGCCTCTACATGAGCACCTCGCCATGAATGTTCCCACCAAGATAAATGCGTGTTTTTAAAAACCTTAGGCTTGTTTGGGAGCAGGTAGATAGGACTTGAAACATGGAACACACATGAGCACAAACAAATGAACAGATAAATACATGAATATAAGCACCAATAAGGAAAATAAAAGCAATCTATTAGAAATTTAAAGGAAGCATCAAGCACACAAAATGAAAAGAAGTGCTAGCTTCATGGCAAAATGTTCAATAACAAGAAATACAGATTAAAATAATCATAAAATATTTTCAACTTGAATAACAAACATTTGCACAACTTCCAGGGAGCAAATTAATAAAAAGTAGCTAACATTTACTAAGCCCCACAAGCCAGAAACCCCACCTGGCAGGAGTACATATTGTTACCACCTTTCTGGAAAATATGTGGAAAGATTAAGCAAACTTTTAATGTTTTTCGTATCAAGACATTCTATCATAGTAATTATATTTTTACAACTTAGAAATCATATTGATATATAATTCTCATAGACAGGAACTACGGGCTACACATATCAAACACATTCTAACAGTAGCATGAATGTGTTCTAAGGAAACAATGTGAACAACAGATAAAATCTAAAGACTTTTTCACACAGTCTTTAGACATCATGAATTAGGCAGATCCTGAATTCGAGGACAGTCTAGGTTACAGAACGAGAGACAACATGACAAAGGGACAAATGATCTGGGTTTTAGAACATTCATCAACTAAAGGAATGCTCATAAAATACTGTCACCAAATTTTTGGCTCACAAATAATCAATACACATTTGTAAAGAAAAATATAAACATAGAAAAAGAAAAGTTTGGGATGCACACCAAAGCATTCACAGTTGTCTCTGGAAGTAGAGAAGGCAGATGGCTTTAATTTCTTCTATGCAGTTTTCTATATCTGTAGTTATCTACAATAAACATAGGTTTGTCATAAAATGCTTGTTTTCAAGGACTTAATAGTCACAGATGAGGACTAGAAATATACTTGACAGTGAATGGCATGATTTTCTATAATTATCTACTTTCAAGTGTTTTCAGATGTTGAAATTATGCAATGATATTTGTCTATCACAATCAGAAAATGCAAATGCCATTTAAACAAATACAGAATTTCTGGGCTGGTATCAGGCTGTGGCAACTTGCATGTGGGCTTTGTCCAATCTAAACCCCTCCCAGTCTAGAACTCTGGAGAATCCAAGGAAGCCTATGTGATCATGGGTGTCAGAGCATGGGATATGGTGAGCATCTTGTACCTGCTTAGTCCCTAGATCTATAACTGGGGATAAGTCCACCAATGCAGAGGAGAAACCGAGGCACAGCTGAACTGTCTGTGACACCAGCTGGCAGCACTCCTGGAGTGTATCGTTTCCATGACAGGGAATCCTGACAAACAAACAAACCTGACCCTGGATCCCTGGATCCAAATGGCACCTGCTGTAACAATACAAAGTAGCAGTTGGTAGTTAGTAATTATCTGGCATTGTGCTACATGCTATATGCTCCTGACCCTCATGTGAGGTCATGAGCTTGATTATCTATTTTTATAACTGAAGAATCTGAGACTCAGATAGGTCTAGACCCATCTCACACTCCCACAGCTAGTGATTGGTGGTATAGTACTTCTTACTGTTGGGTGGATCTAACCTCTTTGCACAGTTGGCCAGATTTCCTACTGCAGGGGCCCTTGTAAAGTCTTTCACGGGGGTCGGGGGGGGCAGTGTGGGCCACAAAGAACTAAAAACCCAGTAGAGATTAAGATGGAAGTCTGTCTGTGTGAGCTAAATCAAGCCAGAGTCGGGAGAGGAGACAGGTGAGGGGGGTGGATTCATGTGGAAAGATCCTGACTCTGGAAGTCCCAGACTTGGGTTGTGATGTAAAAGAGATTACTGTGTGTAGAGTATTGGCTCAGTATAGAAATGGAGAGAGATGGCATGACAGAGTGGCCCTGTGCTGGCTGGTTTTCATTATCAACTTGAATGGATTTAGAGCCACCATGGAAACTCACCTTCCGGGCACTTCTATGAGGGTGTGAAGACCCATCCTGAGTGTGAGTGCTACACTCCTTGGGGCTGGACCCCTTGGGATAAGAGGGAGAAAGTGAGCAGAGCACCACATTCATCTCTTCCTGACTGCAGATGTGATGGACCAGCCACCTCACAATCTGCCATGCCAGCCTGCATCCCTGAACTATGGACCAGAATAAACCCCTGCTCTCAGAATTGCTTCTTGCCAGATATTTGGTTACACTGAGGAAAAAAGTTCCTAAACACAGCTATGTTTGTGGATCATAGAACCAAACTGCCCGGATTTAGAGTCTAGCTTTACATCTATCCTTTGATGAACTTTCCATGCCATTGACTCTTCCTTCTGAGCCTCAGTTTTCTCATCTATAAAGTGGGAACAAAAACAGCATCTGCTTCCTTGATCACTGGAGAAAATAAGCACAGTATGATGAAAAGTAATGTAACGTGTCTGGTAAATAATAATTTCCCAGATGATCTGAGTTCAAATAGCTTGTTAAATGCTGACATTCATTAGAGTTCCTGCCTACATGTATATAGACTAGATTTGCTCCTTAGCACCAAAATAAAAAGATTTGTTAAAAGTTGTGTTTACATTTTTGGGGTGTGGGTGTTTGGGCACATGTATTTTGTGGAGGCCAGAGGACAACTTTTGGAAGTCAGTTCTCTCCTTCCATGGGTATGGATCTTGGAGATTGAACTCAGGTCCTCAGACTTGGTTGCAAGCACCTTTACTTACTAAGCCATATCATTATCCCCAAGATTCATTACAATTTTAAGATCAGCTAGCCCTGATGGCACAGGCCTGCAGTCCTATTTGGGAATCGGAGGCAGGAAGATAATATCATATTCTTAAAGCTTACCTTGACTCCTTAGTAAGTTTAGTGCTAACCTAGCAACCTAGTGAGACCCTATCTCAAAATAGAAATTTAAAAGGCCCGCAGATGTGATAGAGTACTTGCATAGTGCAAGGATCTGGATTCAATCCCCAAACCTTCTAAATAAATAAATAATACAGTTACTGTTATTATCTATAGCTATTACTAGTAAAAATTAAATGTAGATGTGGAACGTCCAGGTCAGTACAGAAGGGGAAGTCAGATAAAAGATAAAAGCAAGACAATAAAATTTGTGAGAAACACCAGGCTAGTGACTGCAAGCCGCCAGACTCTCTTGTCCACTGCTGAGGACTCCTGGCTCCCGGTGTGGAGCTAAACTCTTTGCAGACTCAGCCTTGTTCCTCTTTGCTCCCCATAGTGAGCTCTGAGGAAGACATTGCTGTCCACCTTGCACAGAAGAGGAAGAAGTGAGGGGCAGGGGGTTATCCCGCAGTGGGGAGATAACCATCTGGCCAGCTTTCTGGAGCCTGGCTTTCCAAATTGCTGTGGTCGCTTGTGTTTTTCCTCATCCTCCACCCAAGGTAAACACTTTTGATGAAGGTTATGCTCCTGCCTTGTTTGGTAGGCCCTCTGGCATGTGAACTTTCTCCTTGCTATGTAGATGCCTGTGCATAATTGTACATATAAGTGGAATCGCCCGTGTGCTCTCTAGAGATGACTTCTTGTTGGCTTGGTCCACCATCACTTCTCTCTTCTTCCCTGGGTTTCTCCCTGGAACCTACCACACAAATTGGATGAGTGGCCTTTTAATATTTCCCTCCATTTTTATTTAATCATATTATTCCCCATTCCCCAAAACATCCTCTCTCTCATTACTTATACATATGTAAGTTATTTGTAATTTTGTCTTTTCATTTTTAAATATTTTTAATTTAAAATTATGTGTATGTGGAGGCATGAGTATTTATTTGCTCATGAGTATTTGCATGTGAGTGTGAGTGCAGTGTCTCCAGAGGCCAGAAGAGGGCATCAGATGTCCTGGAGCTGGATATACAGACAGTTGTGAGCCATCCCTTGTGGGTGCAAGGAACTGAATTCAGCTCCTCTGGGAGTGCAGGAAGCACTCTAACTGCTGAGCCGTCTCTGCAGCCCCACCTTGTCTTTATCATCATCTTTTTGCTTTAGTGCTGGGCTCAGAGTCGAGGCCGCACACGATTGGGCACCGTCTCTGTCTACTGCTCAGCTGCATCCCCAATCTAGAACACTTCCTTGTCTTGGTCAATGAAACCTTTGGAAATCAACTGGCTCATCTTCCATGACTTTAGCTTACTATATGTAAGAGACTCTGCCATCCTGCGCTGGTGGGCAGTTGCCATCTCAGCTTACTGCCATGTTCAGGTGACAAGGACTTCCTTGGGCACACATTCCCCTGGATATGTGCTGTTCTTCCTATTGAGCAGAGTCTAAGGAGTGGAGTGTCTCAACTCATATGGGCTTTCAAAAATTAGCGCTTTTTAACTGTGGCTATGGAAAAGAGATCCAAGCATCAGTGTCAATATCTCCGTTCCAAATTTTAGCTTCTAACCCCTGCTGGGACAAATCAGCAGGAGCCCTCTGGGCCTTTGTGGTTTGGATCAGCACAAGTTTATTCCCTTTCGGTTTTGGAAATCAGAAGTCTGGCAAGTGAGGTGTGAGAACCACTCTGTGCTTTCTGGGATCTCTCAGGGAACCTCTGTTCCCTTCTTTTTGAAGCTCCTCTGGCTGCCTGAGGTCCTCAGCTTAGAGCATCTGTCTCCATTCACCCTTAGTGAAGCTCCAATCTCTGCATCCTGCTTCCAACGCAGCATCTGCTTCCCTCCCCTGGTCCTCTGCCTAGTTGCTACTCAGACCTTCCGGATTACATCATCATCTAGATAATCCAGGCTAATCTTGTTCCTGGGTCCTTAGTTTAGTTACATCTGCATAGTCTCTTTAGAGGAACTAGAAAATCATTATATTGGGGAGAGGAACATTATTTGTTGGCTATGCCGATCAAGTGTGTAAGAAATGCATCCCTCACACTGACTGCTCCCAGGACTCTATGCCCAAACTCCCATTTCCAGTCTCTGACTCGCTTTTCTAAAGCTGTTTTTTAGGAGCAGAGAGAGGCTCAGTCAATAGCATTTGTTATGCAAACATGAGGGCTTCAGTTAGGATTCCCAGAACCCATACAAAAGTCAGGCACAGGCATCTGTTACCCTAGTACCCTGATCCACAGGTAGAAATGTGACTTACAAACAGCAGATAGCACACACAGTCATCCGGGAGCATCTGGGATCCTGACGGGTGGGTGGAGCCCCAGGCTGGGAAGGCTGGCAATCCTGGGAATTCCAGCAGGTGGATTGGGTGCAGGAGCTGTGTCATCAGCTCCCGGGTTTCACAGGCGGGCCTGGGTGTTCAGAGAGAAAGGGACCATTGCTGAGAGGTAGGAGGAATTCAGTCCTGGGCAGGTTACCAAAACAGGCACTCAGAACCGGAGAGTACAGCAACCACAAAAACAATTGCACAAATATTTGCTCAGCGGCTGCTACAGGCCAGGTGTGAGCTGGATGCTGCTGAGGTGAAGCAGCCCTGAGCCTTGTCCTCTCATAGCTCAGTCGGGTGAGCCGACAACTGGAGAGGGTCTTGCTACACAGTGTCCCAACGTGGTGTGGAGAAAGGACTTCATTACGAGAATAGGATGATGGTGCCAGGCGTTGTGGCAGATACCTTTAATCCCAGTACTCAGGAGGCAAAGGCAGAGGGATTTCTGTAAGTTTGAAGTCTGTCTGATGTATATAGCAGGTTCCAGACCAGCCAAGACTGCATAGAGAGACCTTCTTTTAAAAAAACAAACAACATATATACATACATGCATACATATATGCATGCATGCATACATACATGCAAACATACATACGTACATATATACATACATACAACTGAATAAAAACAGGAAAACAGGAAAAGAAAAGAGATAAGAGAGGGAATGATTCTAGTTGTGTTTTTCAAGGTAAGCTGATTGCTGCGACAACCTTCAAATCTCACAATATTTAATACCACAAAGTTTCTTACATTAAAATCTCATGCCAGACTGGGCATGGTGGCACATTCATGCAATCTCAGTGCTCAAGAGGCTGAGTTAGGAGAACTATAGTGAATTTGAGGCTCACTATAAGAAAGAAAGAAAGAAAGAAAGAAAGAAAGAAAGAAAGAAAGAAAGAAAGAAAGAGAGAGAGAGAGAAAGGGAGAGAGAAAGAGAGAGAAAGAAAGCAAAAAAGGAAAGAAATAGGAGGAAGAGGGGGGAGAGGGGAAGATTCATCATCACCTTCTGGGCTGACAAGGCTCAGTAGGTGAAGGCACTTGCTGCCGAGCCTGGCCACCTGATTGGATCCCCAGAACTCGTAAGGTGGGAGAGGAGAACAAACTCCTATAAGCTGTCTGCTGACCTCCACCCATGGGCTATGACGTGCCCTCCGTCTGAAGAAAAAAACATTAATCTCACACTGCTGGCTGGTGGGATTTGGCTCCATGTTGTCACACAGGGACCCAGGCTTATTCTCTGTGTCACTTGGTTGCGGTGTCCTTCCCAACGGTAGCTGTGAAGGATGGCAGGAGAGGATCGCATGGCTCAGGGTTGGACCTGGGGTCAGGGTTTGCTGGCTTTCATCAGCCAGAGCTCAGCTGCATGTACCGCCTGTAATGGAGCCTGAGAAATGGAGTCCAGCTGTGCACCCAAAATGTCAAAGAAGCAAGCATTGGTAAATTCATAGGCCCGGGAAGAAGGGAAAACCTCTTGCAGAAGAGAGACTGCACTGACACTGGAAGTGACGTGGGAGTTAGTTGCAGGATGGGAGAGTGGTCAGGAAGAGCTGACAGACAGGCCATCTTCAGGAAGGACACAAACCATGCACAGTCTTGGGATGCTGGAAAGAAGGGAGTTCTACCTTTTTCTAGAGGGCAGAGGCAAACTAGGATGCCAGTGCAACCCCAGGGCTGCCTCAGGAGGCTACTGTCAACTGGGCTAAAGAATTTATCTGAGCAGAATGTAATATCAGCCATTGGGAGGCTGAGGCAGGAGAATTGCCACAATTTCAAGGTCAGTATGAGCTACTTAGTGGGTTCCAGGTCAGCCTGAGCTACACAATGAGACTCTGTCTCAAAATTAATTAATTAATTGATTGATTAATAACATAAATATGATAGATAAATAAAAAAAACAAAAATAGTATCCAAAGTCACAGAGACTTCAAAATTAGGACTAAATTTGTCTTTTAGATAGAGTTCTGAGGCCAGGTAGCATGAAGTGATTGGCACATGCCTTTAATCCCAGCACTAAGGAGGCAGAGGCAGATCTCTGAAAGTTCCAGGACAGCAAGGGCTCAGTAGAGAGACCATATCTTGGAGGAAAAGAGGGGGGGAGACTCAGTTTGCTGTATAGACAAGAGATGAGGGGAACTGGGGAAGATGACAGGAGACTGGCTGTTAAGAGAAATTACGGTCTGAACCGTAGGCGTGGCAGACACCAGGAAATGGGATGTGCAGGGTCCCAGCTGAATTGGATGCCCAGCAAAATGGAAATAACCTGAAGGAGTCACCTGAGTCCTTGACCGTTTGTACTGAACAGCACTCTGCTGCTAAGCAGCAGGCAGACTGAGCCTCCCTTTTCACTGGATGAGTTTGTAAGAGCACCTGGACACTTAGAGAAAGCATGCAGCACATTCAGTTAGAATGGACGTGGAATCAAGTCAAGGTTTAGGCTGGTGACAGTCATGAGAGCCCATGAGCAGGGAAAGGAGGAATGATGGAAGAGTTCAAGAACAGATCACCATGGAATGCCCATGTGGTGGTCATAGAGGTGGGGAATGAGGGTAGGCGACAGGACAGAACCCGCAGTGCCAGCACTTAGGACAAAAGCAAATGATGCTCTGACATCATAGAGATGTGTATCGACTCACTTTCTGGCGTTACAGCAAAATGCTGAACATTGGGTAATTTGTAAAGATCAGAAGTTATCAGTTTCATGGCTGGAGACTTGAAAGTCCAAAGTCATGGCTCTGGCAACTGCCAACATCTGGGGAAGGGCTGCATCAGAACCTGGCAGAAGTATTCCATGGTGACAGACAGGACAAGAACTGTAACTCAGGCTCTCTTCCTCTTTGTCCACACCACCACAGCCCCACCTTCATGACCTCATCTAATCCTAATTACCTCCCCAAAGCCCCACCTCTGAATACCATTGACATATGATCTGGGGGTTCCGTTTCCAATACATGAGCTCTGAGGGATGAACATTCCGACCACACAGCATCACGGAAGTTCAATCGTGTAAAACAGAGAGGCATAGAAAATGAAGGGCTGTAAATTAGCTATCACTTTTGACATCAAGGAAGTCAAGAGCTGATCTCAAAGACAGGGCAGAAAGAGGAGGTGGGGGCAGAAGCGTGGGCAGCCCAATTGAGAGTATGGCCCCATGACATGTGGCACCAATCAGGACAGTCATAGGGCATGGGAGATGTCAAACGAAGATTGGGATTTGAGGAGCTTCTCAGGTTTATTTTGATATGTGTAAGAATATGTGTAAGAGGAAATCTCTCTCTCTCTCTCTCTCTCTCTCTCTCTCTCTCTCTCTCTCTCTCTCTCTCCCTGTCCTGTCTGTCTCTCTGTCTGTCTGTGTCTGTGTCTGTGTCTGTCTCTCTCTCTCTCTCTCTTTCTCTGTGTGTGTGTGTGTGTGTGTGTGTCCGTGTAAGTATGCATCCATGGGCAAGTATGTGATACATGTATGAAGACCAGAGGTCAGTGTCTGAGTTCCTCAGTCAACTTCCACATTTATTTATTTATTTATTTATTTATTTATTTATTTATTTATTTATTTATTTTGATACAGGGTCTCTCACTGAACCTTGAGCTCACTCTTTTGGCAAGACTAGCTGGCCAGCAAACCCTAGAGATCCCCCTGTCTCCACCTCTCCAGCGCCAGGGTTACAGGTGCATGTCACCACACCCTTTGCGTGGGTGCTAGGGACTCAAACTTGGGTTCTCAGGATTACACAACAATCACCTTAACAACTGAACCATTTCCCCAGTTCCTGATTTGAGGTTTTGAGACAGGTTCTTTCTGTGTAACCCAAGCTGGCCTCAAACTCACGCTCCTCCTGTCTTAGCCTCTTCAGTGCTGGGATTTACAGATCCATGCCACCACACAGGCTAATGAATGAAAGAATGGAAGATCCAAATTCGTGAGTTTATCAAACACTTATCAATCGCTTCCTACACAGCAGGCAAACGCCTGCACTGGCTAAGGCAAGTGAGGACACAGTAGTCCCTCCAAACATCATGAAGTCCTTGCCCATGGTGACTTAAATTCTAAGAGGGGAGGCAACAGGGAAATGCACAGGAAGTGTGTTGAATAGGGAGAACAGTGGTCTGAAGAAAACCTACTGGAGAAGCAGACAAAGAAGCATATGGGGGCGGGGGGAGACGCAACTTAAAAGGTTCACTTGGTTCGGGGGCATTTAGTCAAAGACTTGATTGAAACTAGGCAAACCACTTAGCTATCTCTGTGGAAGAATGTTCCAGAAAGAACTTGAGAATAAAAAGTTAAAGGAGGTATGGACTGGAAAGGTGGCTCAGCAGTCAAGAGCACCAGTTGCTCTACCAAAGGACCCAGGTTCGGTTTGCAGCACGAACGGTGTTCACACCATCCATACTCCAGTTCTTGAGTATCCAGGGGCCTCTTCCAACCTGTGCTGGCATCTGGCACACACATGTTATACATATATTCATGCAGGCAAAACATGCAAACACATAAAATAAATCTTTAAAATACTGAAAAAGAAATATTCACATATTTTGATATTAAGGATGTCACCCTAAGTGGCTGGATAACACAGGATAAAGAGACAATGAAAAGACAGGGCTGGATACCGCCCCGCTGAATCCCTAGACTAGCCAGCCAGTCTAGCTAACCAGCAAGCTCCATCCAGGTTCAGTGAGAGACCTTGTCTTAAAATGTAAGGTAAAGGGGCTAGCAAGATGGCTCAGATCAACATGATAGAAAGAGAGAACACGTGGCCTCCACATGCACACCCACGCATGTACACATGGCACACATGCACACCCACACACGGCACATGTACACATATCACATGCATATGCACACACCAGTGCACACATACACAAATGTAATAATCCAGATGAGTACGGATGAGTGGGACCAGGCATCAGCAGCAGAGAGAGTGGGAAGTGACTCCATTCTAAAAATACCTTGAAGACAGCTGGATTAGCTGGCTGTTGGCTGTGTGATAGAAAAGACAGGCATCCAGCTTGTCACCAGAGTGATTCAACTAACAGATAGAACAAAGCCACAGCACGCTCCAATCTCAAAACACCTTGCCAAGTAGAAGTCAGATGCAGAAGGCCACACAGAAGAGCCTCTACTCAGTGAAACATGCAGACTGAGTAAGTCACACACGCAGACAGATTGTAGGGTCAACAGGAGCCTATGGGTTACACAGACAGCAAATGTTTCAGGTGACATGAAAATGCTACAGGTCATGTTTCTGCAAGATGGCGGCCACGTGCAGTGCCACTGAACTGTCGCCTTTGAAGTGGTTGAGGGCAGGGGGGATGGCTCACTAGTAAAGTGCTTGCTTGTTGTATAAGCATGAAGACCAGAGCTGGGATCCGCAGCATCCATGTAAAAGTCAGGTGTGGTGAGCATCTGTAACCCAGGGCAACGGGGGCAGACACAGGTAAATCCCTAGACTTGGGCGGCCAGTCAGGCTAAACCGGCAACCTTCGAGTTCAATGAGAGACCCTGTCTCAAAAAATGAAGAAGGTAGACACTGAAGCATTAACTCCACGCTTAAGAGCACGTGTTGTTCTTGTAGAGGGTTTGTGTTCAATTCCCAGCACCCACATGACAGCAGTTTATAACTCCAGTCCCAGGGGATCTGATCAGCTCTTCTGGCTTCCTCAAGCACCATGGTACACAGACATTTACTCAGGGAAAACACTAATGAACACAGAATACTCTTTAAAAAGTTTTTGAAAAGGTGGGGAGTGACTGAAGAAATGAACTAAAGTCAGCTTCTGACCTATGCACATACATGCATGCACACACATGTGCACAGGCAAACACATATATACACATGCAGGCAGGAGCACACAAACATTTGTTGGTTTCATGTTGACTTTCCTTCCCCCCGCCTCTTTTTTTTTGAAACAGGATCTCCCTACATAGTCCAGTCTGGTCTCGAACTCAGATCCCCTTGCCTCAGGCTCCCCCCTGCTGGGATTATAGCTGTGTAATAGCACACCATAGTTTTCACTCTTTGATGTGGACCGTAAGACTAGAATTAATTCTCTAGTGTGGTGCAGAGGGAAGGACAGACTGGCAGGAAGGATGGTAAGAGCAGCAGGCTTGGGAGAAATTCTAGAGCTGTGCTGGGTCATCACCAAGGACTGCCTGCGAGCATCCCAGCAGGGCAGCCTTCTACAGATATGCTGGGATTTCAAGGACAACATCAGGGCTCCTCAGGAGCTCATCTTTCTACTTCCTGGGGGAAATGGACAGAAATAGAATGACATCGTTAGAGAAAAACAAATAGTTTTCCCTGTGGCTCATCCGAGTTTGTAGACTGACAGATAACACTTTCTACATTAGAAAGTGCTGCAGCTCTTTAAAGCTATCCAGGCGTGACAGACGTGGAGCCAGGCAGGGCTGGGCACATCAGAAGGCCAGAGGGTTGACAGGAGCCCAGTAACCAGGCTCTCTCTTTGGTCTTTTAACAGACCTGTTGTCTGGGTCCCTTAGCACCGATTTGATCTGCTGAGACTTGTCAGCTTGAAACGCCACAACTAGTTGTCAGCAGAGCAGAACTTGCCAAAGAAGAATTCCGTGTTTAGAACAATCCTGTGTGCCTGGTGTTCATGGAGAATCGATATCCTCCGCCAACAAATAACAGTTAGTGAGCCCTGGTCTCCTGCCAGGGCGTTTGCATTCCACTCCAATTCAAGGTGCCAAGCACCTTTACCTTCTGAGCCATCTTGCAGGTCCTCCACCTTAGTGTTTGAAGTAACAGGGTCCCTTGCTGAACCTGAAGGACTGAATTGAATGAATGTAAAAGCACACCAAGGAATATTTAGCATATACCACATGGTATTATTCTTAGTAACCAGCAAGCCTTTCTCTCCTGCTCAACTATGAGCTAATGGTGGGGAAAGACATTTACATATGCACACTTTAAGAATGAAGTTTGCTAGTGAAAATTTTCAGGATACTGGTTAAAATACGTGGAATCTTAGGTTCAAATCACACCTTCTCTTATCTACCGGCTGTGTGATTTTGAGCAAATGATTCAACCTCTCTGGGATCTGACATTTTATCTGAAAACTAGAAGAATTAACACACTGGTCAAAGATGTTTATCAAGATTAATGTAAAATAAGACCCAGCAATCGTTAAAATTAGCTGTGTTTCTACAGAGCAACCACAAAAGAAGTCCTTGCCATCCCTGGTAGTATCAGGAACAGTTTACCCTTGCAGCTAGAAGAGCCTATCTGAGCTATTTTCCTGATGAGGAGACTGAGGAAAAGATCAGGAGTTCAAGGTTCTCATCAGTCACTAAGCAAGTTCAACACTGAGCTCCAAGAAGCGTTGCTTCAAAACAGCGAGCTAAGTTTAAAAGGGGAGGTGATAAAAGAAACCAGTCCCAACTGTCATGCCAGGAAGATGAAAGTGCTCTGGGCATTTTAAGCAGGAGACATTCAATTTAAAAAGGGAAGATCGACTATGCAAAGAATACAAAAGCTTGGGAATCAATAAGAGACAGAAGCACCTCAGAGCTAGCCACAGCCAGAAGCTGCCCCTGCTGCTAGGGCTCAGGGGCATAGGGTAGGGTGTCTGGGTACCCAGAGCATATCCATGCAGAAGGAGCTAGAACTAGGGTATGGCTGTCCAGGGGGGAGCTACAGGACAAAGGAGATGCAGCCTTGAGTGTGTGGGGGGGGGAAGGGGATGAGGGCAGTGTTGAGGATGCAGAAGGCAACCTAGTCTCCCCCTGTGCCTTCCAGCCAGTCTCCTGTTGGTACTTTGGAGTTCAGTTTGACTGAAAGCCTACTGGGCAGCTTGCAGGAGCCCGGGGAATACAGTCTGCTGAGGAAGAGTGAAGAATGGTGCTAAGGCAGCAGGTGGGGGCCCGGAAGGAAAGGTGGAAAGGAGAGGACAGGGCAGGGACTGAGGTTTGTGTTGTGTTCTTAGCCCAGAGAGAATACAGCCAGATGTCTTGAGAATCCAGGCCATTTCTACCAATGCCTGGAGCAAACCGGTTATAAGGAGGAACAAGGAACTCCGTCTATCCAACTGGGGCTGCCCTGCTAAGCGGCAGTAAGAGCTGGCCAAAAGGCATAGAGTTCAAAGCTATCTGGTTGTCCTGATGGAAGCTGTTTGAAATCCCAGCACTCGAGAGGCATAGACAGGAGGGTTACAAGTTCAAGGCCAGACTGGCCTACACAGTGAGATCTTGTCTCAAAAATAACATGAACTAAAATAAAATAACGCCATTGTCAAGAGCACTGACTTCTCAGGAGACCTGGAAAAGCTTGATTGACAGGAGATGGCTCAGCCAGAAAAACCCTTGCCTGTGCAAGCTTGAGCACCCGAGTTGGTATCCCCAGTGCCACACAGGAGTCAGAGTCTGGAGCACAATCCTGGGATCCTGGAGCAGTTGCGGCAGCAACAGGAGGATCCCTGGGGCTTGCTTGCCAGGTCAGCCTAGCTGAACAGATGAGCTCTGGGCTCAGCAAGGGACCCTGTTATCTCAAATACTAAGGTGGAGGACCTGCAAGATGGCTCAGAGGGTAAAGGTGCTTGGCGTCAAACCGGATAACCTGAGTTTGATCCCAGGATCCACATGGTGGACGGAGAGAACTGACTTCCCCAACAAGTTCTCCTCCAACTTCATCACCGAGGCACACACTGTGGCATGTACACACACACACACACACACACACACACACACACGCACGCACGCAAGTAAAGTGGAGAGTGATTGGGGAACTCTGGCCTCCACATGTGCATACATGTACATACATGTGCATACACCCCTTGGAGATGTTCATAAGTCATATACACACAAGAAAGAAAATATTGATTGTCCAATGAACTCCATCACTTTTTAAATGTTGGCAAAGTGGTAGATCTAACTGGAAGCACTTGGAAGTCAAATTCATATGGATGTAGGACACCTCATTGGGCTACAGAGCAAAGAAACTTACCAGAGCTGACTGGGGTTCACAGCCATGTCAACAGCTCATAGCTAGCCTGACAGTCCCACTGGCTGAAGTTGAACCACACTTGAGTATCAAAAGTAAAGAATGGGCTGTGGGTATATCTCTGTTGGTAGAGCTGCTTTCCGAGCATGCTACAGGCTCTGGGTATGATCCTGAGCACCCCAAAATAAATCAGCGAAGGCCTATAGTAACAGAACAATACCATTCTCTCAGTTTTGTCATACATGCATGTTACTAGAAGACGTGAGCATGAGGGTAATTTGGCAAAGGCAGGCAAACTCTTTTTTCTGTCTTTTGGAATGTCTTAAGAGATTGTGTTTTGTTATTTAAGATTATTTGTTTTGCTTTTAACTCTTTCTCTGTCTCTGTCTCTGTCTCTCTCTCTCTCTCTCTCCCTCTCCCGTGTGTGTGTGCATGTGTGTGTGTGTACATGAGAGTGCAGGCACCCGTGGAGTCCAGGGTGGATCCCTTGAAGCTGGAGTTACAGACAGTTGTGAGTAGACTAATGTGAATGTTGGGAACCCACATTTTGGTCCTCTACAAAAGCAGTCAGGACTCCTAAGCACTGAGAGACCTCTCTGAATCTATTTTTAAAGATTAGTGAGTAGTCTCCATGATATTTAAGAGATAAAAAATAAACTTCTCACCAGTGTTAGCAGCCATTGCATCCAGTCCTTACTCTGAACATGGCAGTAATTAAATGGAGGGAATCTGTTCTACTCTGGTCAATGAATCTCTGTACTGAATGATGGTCCATCAAGTTGGAGGAAGGTGAGCATTCAGATTTTGCAACCAGGAATGAAACAACTGAGTCAGGAAAGGATCACAGATGGCGGAGAGGCCATGAGGTAAAAGGTTCAGGAAAGTCTGGCTGTGCAGTAGCCACTGCCAAATTGTTGGCTCCCAGAGGACTGACTGGTTATAAGAAAAGCAATGGCCTGACAACGGAGGGATCAGGTTGTCACCACACAAACCCACAGATTAATCTCAGCTGCCTGGTGTAAACAGCCAGTCACTCTACCCTGGCGTAGGATGCAACTCACAATGCTCCCCGAGAAGAATTATGACTAGCAGCGTTTTGCTAGATGTGATCAAACTACAGAATGAGTCTCACTTACAGGAAGCACAGCTAAGAGAGGGACCAGAGCCACCAACCAAAGAGCATACAAGGTCTGGATGGAGGCCCCCAGCACACATGTAGCAGATGTGCAGCTCAGTCTTCATGTGGGTCTCCCAACAACTGGATAAGGGCTGTCTGTAAAGCTGTTGCTTGTCTGTGGAATCTGTTCCCCTAACTGGGCTGCCTCATCTGGCCTCAGTGGGAAAGGATGCACCTAACCCTGCAGAGACTGGATGGATGGATGGATGGATGGATGGATGGATGGATGATGGATGGATGATGGATGGATGATGGATGGAAGGAAAAAGAAATAGACCCCAGGAAGAGAAGATTAAAAAGTCTATTCTACCATCAAGACAATGTCCCTGGTGGTTGTAACAAGTCAATTACCTGGGAGATTTCAGACCTCTACAAGTATAACCATACACAACCAGGGATTAGATATTAATAAAGATTTGGGGTTCTGCATAGTAGGGGTTACAGTGATACAGTAACTGAATAAAGTATCTCTCTTGGTTAAGGATACACTGTTGACTACAAGTACTATAAAATAATTGAGCCAAAGCCAAAGTAGATGAAGCCAGTATAGCAACATGCCCAGTGGTTACCAGTGAGTGGTAGATAGGCACTGTGGTATTTAACTTCCCATGACAACATATTGGGATTTGGAAGCCCCTAGGACATGTACCTCTGACTATGTTTTCAGACAGTTTCACTGCAGTGGAGGGACACTCCTCGAGTGTGGGCGGCTCCATCCCATGGGCCAGGGTCCTAGACTGAATAAAAAGGGAAACGGAGGAGGCAAGCTGAACACCAGCATCCATCTCTCTCTGCTTCCTGGCTTTGGATGCAATGTGACCAGCCACCTGATGTTCCTGCAGCCATGCCTCACCCACCATGATGTGCTCTATTCTCAAGCCAGGAAGCAAAAATGAATCCTTTCTTTAAGTTGCTTTTGTCGGATCATAGAAACAAGAAGATAGGGGTGTTAGCAGCATATATATCGGTAAGACAATTCACTCTGCTTTTCTGTATCTTTGAAATGATTCACAAGAAAGAATAAAGTTGTATAGACAAACAAGCATTTGATCATTGTAAGACTGTTTAACAGGGCCCTACTGTGGACCAGGCACTAAGCTGAGCATTGGTTCATAACAACTGAAGGTGGAGCTGGGAAAGTGGCTCATGCTTGCCATGCAAGGAGGACCGTGTTTAAAAGCCTTGCATGAGAGATTCTGGAACAGTCAGTCCTAAATGGGATGGTCTTCATCAAACATCTTCCCTAAAGGCTCAGGAGGCCGTGTGGAAGAGGAGGCAGAAAGATTGTAAAAACCACACTGATAGTGGAAATTAGACACAGGCTCCCACTTCTAACCAACTGGAAAAAAGAGAATCAGTTTCTCTAATGGCATGTCCCTGGGCACATCAACCACACTGCACAGCAGGCCCAGTTCCTAGGAGTCCTTTCCCAATACAAAACGAACTCCATGGGTTTTGTGGTACTTGTTTTTGGTTTTGTGAAGGTTTTGTTTTATTTTTTTTCCTTATTGGTTGGTTTTTGAGTGTTTTGATTGTCATTTTTGTATGGATTTGACATGTGTGCTCTTGGGGTTTGTTTCTTGGGTTGTTTTGTTTTGTTTTGTTTTGTTTTGTTTTGTTTTGTTTGCTGTGCCAGAGAAAGAGAGAGAGAAAGAGAGAGAGAGAGAAAGGGAGGGAGAGAGGGAGGGAGGGAGGGAGGGAAAGAGGGAGGGAGAGAGAGAGGGAGGGAGGGAGAGAGAGAGAGAAAGAGAGAGAGAGAGTAAAGTTGGATAGGAAGGTGTCATGGTTTGAATATGCTTGGCCCAGGGAGTGGCACTATTCGGAGGCGTGGCCGTGTTGAAGTAGGTGTGTTACTGTGGGTGTGGGCTATAAGACCCTCATCCTAGCTGCCTGGAAATCAGTCTTCTCATACTTGCCTTCAGATGACGTAGAACTCTCAGCTCCTCCTTCACCATGCCTGCCTGGACGCTGCCCTGCTCTCACCTTGATGATAATGGACTGAACCTCTGAACCTGCAAGCCAGCCCCAATTAAATGTTGTCCGTATAAAAGTTGCCTTGGTCATGGTGTTGGCTCACAGCAGTAAAACCCTAACTAAGACAGAAGGGAAAGGAGGAGGATCTAGAAGAAGCTATGGGGAGAACATGATGAAAATACATTATTTGAGCTGGGAGTGGTGCACTCCCCTCTAATCCCAGCACTGGGAGGCAGAGGCAGGAATCTCTCCATGAGTTCAAGGCCAGCCCAATCTACATAGTGAGTTCCAGGCCGGCCAGTGAGAACCTGACTAAAATTCTCTCTGTCTGTCTCTCTCTGTCTCTGTCTCTGTCTGTCTCTGTCTGCCTCTCTCTCTCTCTCTCTCTCTCTCTCTCTCTCTCTCTCTCTGTGTGTGTGTGTGTGTGTGTGTGTGTGTGTGTGTGTGTGCTGCAAAGAGGTTTTTCAATAAATATACACTGTACAAACACAAAAAATATACTGGGGGAAAAAGTCAGGCATGGGTGCTGGAGAGGTGCTGGCTCAGCAGTTATGATCACTTGCTGTGCTTCTAGGGGACCTGGGTTCAGTTCCCAGCACTCACCATCAGCTATAACTTCAGTTCCAAGAAATACAACGCAACAACGCCCTCTTCTGGCTTCCTCCGGCACTCAGTACTATACCAGACATAGAAAATAATAGGTCATGCCACAGTGCTGGCAGGGAGCAACACCCAGAGACCTGGCCTCCTCATCCACATGGGTGGGCTGTAGACGCCTAGAGGCCACTTGCCACCATGCCACGCAGCTCCAATGAAGGAAGGACACCCGGAGGCCCTACGGCTGAGGATCACCTGCAGCAGGAGCCACTACAGTGTGCAAGTATGTGGTGGACAAATAAGGCAGCCCTTGGGACATGAGTGTGGGAGTGCTGGCTCCACCTCTGCCATGAGGTGGCACAGGCTGAGGTGATGCCCTCCTTCCCCTCCCCCTCCCCACCTCCCCACCTCCCCACCTCCCCACTTGCCACAGTTGGGAGAGTTGGCCCTAGGATCATGAGATCTAGAGAACTGGCCCACCCTTCCCTGGCTGTAGCACTTGGGAGCATGGGCTCTGGCACCTTGACTGGGCAGCACAGTGAGGACACAGCTGTGTCTGGAGGCATAAGAGCCAGTGAGCTGGCCCCAAGGGCATGAGAACAGGAGAGCTGACCTTACCTTCTGCATTGTGTGGTCTAGCCAGAGCAGCACTGGAGAGCTTGCCCTGGCAGGCTGACAAGCTGACCGCCTCAGCTACCACCCAGGCCCAGATCCAGGGCTTTGAGTTGGCCCACCCCCAAAATCTACATCATCTGTAAACTGTTGGAATGATTCTGCAGCAGGCTGATCCTGCTGATCCACAGGGCAATAACAAAATAACTTGAAGGAGTCCCAGTGAATCTAATATTGATGATGTGACAGAAGCCAGAGACCTCGAATCAGAACAATGACTCATTACAATGAACATTTGCCAGTGAAGATGTGTGGGCAGAGATATACACTGTGGGACACACTGTGACACACTACAGCTTCCATGAAGAGATGTTTTTCTATGCTGTGTGTGTGCGTGTGTGTGTGTGTGTGTGTGTGTGTGTGTAGGGGGGAGGTTGCAAGAGTGAAGGACAGATGTGAGGGGACAAGGAGATGAGTGGAATTGGGATGCCTGATATGAAACGAAGAATCAATAAAAAGTTTTAAAAAGCATGTTTTAAGATTTTTTTTTAAAGCCAGGAACATCAGCATGTCCATAACCCTAGCACTTAAGAGGAGACAGGAGAATTCCCAGAGCTTGCTAGCCAGCCAGTGCTGGATTCAGTGAGAGATCCTGTCTCAGAAAGGGTCTTTTATGGAAGGTCATAAAAGAGGAAACCTGATATCAACCCCTGGCTCCAGACAAATCCTCATACACCTGTACCACATGTGCACGTACGCACACACCAAACACACACACACACACACACACACGAACACACAAACAACAACAACAACAAAAAGGTCCCCAACTTACTGTAAACGTCCAGTTACATCTAGACACCTCATCTGATTCAGGTAGACATCTTGCTTGAGGATTTTTGTTTGAGAGTTTTCCTTGGGATTATGGTTTTCTTTCTGCCCAGAACACCCTCAGAGGACAGGAGCACCTCCACAGGAGACGCACCATTTCTGCTTGCTCTTTGGAACATGTTGATAGACCTTGCTCGTCGCCCAGGTCCATCAAGTCATTGGCGGTTGCATAGGATTGAGATTTGAGGTTTGTCTTCTTGTACAGGCTGAGCTATAACCCAAATCGGTGGTACAGATTCCCTGAGTCCCACGATACAGACATTTGTGTGTAAGTTGGGTCCCTCTGAGTTCAGCCCTGTATTGTGTCTGTCACCTACCAATTCATAACAAAGAATCATATTTAGTGGCTCAAATGAGTGTGTGTTACATGATGGATTTTGTGGGTCTTGGATCCCAGCAAGCAGGCTGGGATGTGGCTCAGAGATGGAACCCATGTGTAGAATGTACAGAGCCCTGGATTTTATCCCAGCACAAGGCAAAAAAGAAAAAGAAAAACAAGGTTCCCACCCAGATCTGGCTCTAGACTTCCACAGAATCAGGTTTCCTGAGGTCCTGACCAGGAGTTCAGGAATTGGTGGTGCCGATCAGTCTTCAGTTAAAAAGTGTTTGAACAGAGGATCTCAATTCCTATGCTTATTGCCTGGAAGCCACTGTCATTTCTGTAGGGATAATCTCTTGTGTGCTGTGTGGGAGAATCAATCACCTGTCAATAAAAAGCCTATGGCCTATAGGAAAGGGTAAATTAGAAGGTGTGACATCCAGCAGAGAGAGAGGAACTCTGGGAAAGTCTGGTGGGAAGATTTGATAACCAGAGTCAGAGGAAGTCAGACATATGAAACTGAGGAGACGTAACCAGTCATGTGACAGAATAGTACAAACAGGTTAATATAAGTTACGAGCTAGTCAAGGAACAAGCCAAAGCTTATGGCCTCGACAT
Source organism: Grammomys surdaster (assembly GCF_004785775.1). NCBI lineage: Eukaryota > Metazoa > Chordata > Mammalia > Rodentia > Muridae > Grammomys > Grammomys surdaster. The sequence goes on from NW_021604600.1 coordinate 2,891,111, forward strand.
TTTAAAATGTACACTAAGCCTCTGAGTCATTATTTGGGAACTGAGAAAAGCCCACAGTTACACAGTTCCTTTGCTAGGTGACCCTCCCAACTTGGCAACTTGTTCCTTCAAAGCCAGAGAAGGCCAGGAGCAAACCACTGAGGGAGGCTGCCTGAGGGGAGGGACCTCACATGGCTGTTAACAATGGAAGATGGAATCCTAGGTAGCCACTTAGTGCCTCCAAAGATGACCAGCGAGACTTGTTTCGGGAGATCTTTTTCATTATTTCTTAGGACAATAAAAGTTGTCCTTGGGATCAGCAAGATGGCTCAGCTGGCAAAGATGCCTGTGGCCAAGTCTCGATGGCCTGAGTTCAACTCCTCAGAACCCACATCATGAAAGGAGAGAACCAATTCTCAAAAGTTGTCCTTTGATGGCCACATACAAGCCATGACACACAAATACAGGCACACACACAGAGAGAAAGAGAAAGAGAGAGAAAGAGAATAAATAAGCAAGCATTAAAACCTGTTTTTAAGTTGTTCTTACTGTTATGTGTTGACTATAGACAATAGGCCAGGGAGCAAAGGTGAAATCAACTGAGCTGCTGCAACTGCCACTCCACACTGAACATTTCAACTTGATCCAGACGGCACAGACAAAACCCTGAATCGGTCTGGAAGACAAAGGGCAAGTCACTGGACCTCCGGAGAATGCCACCACCAAGACTCTTCTCTCCATTCCCTCCCCGGTGAGATTAGAATGTTTCCATCTACACCCTGGGCTGAGGAGACATGCACGCAGCACCCAAAGAAGGCCTAGGGTAGCAGCTGGTACAGCAAACACTCTTCTCTCTCCCCACAGGCAGTCAAAGCTAGTCTTTGTTCGTGCTGTTGAATTTAGTGGCAATAAAGTTTCTGTGACTCTAGTCTAAAGCCCCATGACTGCAGACTTCTCCAAGGCTGCCTGGCCTAGCATGAGCTGTGAGTCCTCAACCCACTAGAAGTTTTCTCTCTTGCAGCAGACCAAGCCAAACCTTGTAGTCTCGAGCCACTAAGACTTGAAACAGCTCCTCTTCCTTCTGATCCTCGCCAAGCACACTGGGCTCCTCCTGCTGCTCAAACCCAAGCACAGTCCCCTTGCAAAGTTATTACACTTGCTGATCTCAGCTTGGGTCGTTCTCCCAGAGGTCTGCAGAGCTAGCTGTGTGCTTCCGTCCATTAGCACCTTACCCTGGGTCCATTAGCATCTTACCCTGGGTCTCCTCAGAATTTAAATCCAGCCCTCTCACTGTCTCTTTTGGCCTGTATTCATTTCTCTCCTTATCAGTTCCTACTTTCTAGAAATTTCTTTATCTTACTTTCTTGTGTAGACCTAATGGGTGCTCAACAATATTTGTTGAATGAATCAGCCCAGCGTCATCTGGCTTTGCCTACACAGCTGAACTGTGGCTCTCTCTTCATTCATCCCACACACAGTGATCATTAGGGTGGAAACCACAGAACCAGGCAGGCAAGATGGCTCAGCCAGAAAAGGTGCTTGCTACCAAGCCTGACTGTCTGAATTGGATCCCAGGTCTCACCTGGCGGAAGGAGAGAACAAGTTCCTCCACATACGTGGTCCTCTGACCTATGGTCCTCAATAAGTAATAAATAATAAATAAATTGTAAAAAGAAACCACAGAACATATCGTTCCTTTTGTCTCACCCCCATCCCCACCCCCACCTCCAACATAAGACCTCATATAAGACCATCTCAGCACTGTCCCAGAGCCTTTTCAAAGTCTCCAAAGCCCAGTCTGGTCTTTCTCAAGGTTTCCAGATGCAACCAAAAACTTCCAGAGTGACATTGCTGAGTCTGTTCTCAGAGCGTCCTCTTTCCTAGGCCAAGGCCTGGGAGCCCAGCCAATGGGCAGAGAGAAACGGGATGCTATGTGCTGAGTGCAGGTAAGCACCAGCGCCAGTCTGGCTATGGCCTGTGTGATCTTGGGGCTTCTGGTTGTCCTGGTTGCATCTCTGGGAACCAGGGACGGGGGAGGACTGCTAGACTTGGCAGGGACTGGAGGCCTTCGAGGCCACTGCTAGGAAAGAGGGAAAAAATCAGACAGAGGGAATTGAACATTCAAACGCCCCCGGGGCACTGACAAGAAGATTATCTTGGGTTAAGAGGACACTGAGCTCATGCCAAGGCTTTGTATCATATTTCTTGAGTTTTAAACAGTGGTTCTAAAGCAACAATGACGACAGGTGACCTGACAAAATATCTGAAGCCTGGACCTCTCCCAACCTCATACTCTTTACTTCAGAACTTCAGGCTGCATCCCCACACAGTACCAAACTGTCGGACTTCATTTCTGTTCTGGGAGCTTTGCCACTGTGTGGGGGATAGGATAGGGGATGAAGTGGAGTCCTTTACACTTCCGAGTCCGTTTCTTCATCTGGAAATCAAAACCAAAATATAGCGCAACCTCAGAAGATTCTTTGGATAAAGGAGACTTAGCACACGGCACTGCATGCCAGCGGTAGTAGGAATGGGCACGTGAACCAAGGGCCTAGGGGATGTTAGAGAATGACGGAGGATAATAAAGGGATGTGGGTGTAGCATCTGCTGATGTGATAAGGTCAGAGGCAAGGGAAACTAAAGATCGCCCTGGCATCCAGGGCCTGTAACCAGTAGTGTGAGAGTACCCAGCTGCAGACCCCGTGGTAAGGCCTCCAGACCTGCAGGTGGCGCTGTATCTCTGGGACGACCTTCTCCAAAGTCAGGACTTGAAATTTCATACTCTAGCCATTATTTGGGGCCAAATCTTCAAGTTTGTCACGATTCTACAAATATGTGTCTTTTTTTAAAAAAGTAAAATCTTAGCTGCCCCTCTGCCTTCTCTCTTCTGTAGTTTGGAAAAAAAACCCAAGCAAACAAGTAAATAAATAAAACATCAAACGTCATAATTAGGAGTTTGGTTCTTTTCGGTTGCAAACAACAGAATTTCCAAAATACTCTGGCCCAAAGGAAAGACATGGCCTCGTGGGCTTGAAATGTCTAGAAGACAGGTTTAACTTGTAGTATGGCTATGAGTCAAATGATGCTATACAACCTGGTTTGCCTTTGCATCTTTCTGGGTGGGATCTCCCTTTTCTGGAGTTTTGTTTCGAGGTACCAGGGCTTGAACCCCAGGCTTTGTGCTTGCTAGATACGTGTTCTGGGGCTGTCACATCCCAACCCAGCATTGATTCTTATAATATATGTATATATATATATATATATATATATATATATATATATATATATATACACACACACACACACATGGGATGGGACACCCACATCCCAGCATGTGCATGGAGATCTGAGGACAACTAATGGGTGTCAGTTCTCTCCTTCCATCAATTGTGTCCCCAGGATTGAACTTAGGTCATCAGGCTTGGTGGAAAGCGCCTTTATCTGCTAAGCCATCTTGCGAGCCCCAGTTGAGCTAAATCAGGCGCTCTTACCTAAAGCTGAATGAGTGGACGCTGGTGCCGCCTCCTCCCCACAGGAAGAATATTTACCTTGTCTCCTATGCAAAACAAATTGTGTCTGACAAGGGAACCAGGATACAGTACTGAACATTGGAGTGATTACCATGATTGACTTGGTTAATCTTGAATCCTTTCCTATGGCCATCATCTCCTTGAATTACGCTATCCCTTTTAAAGCAGGAGGGCTAGCCTTCTACAATAGTATGAAATATTCAATTGAACTTCTATTGGCAAAAATCCACCTCCCAGAACTTGTCCTGGTTCCATCCAGAAATGAAGTCACTCCACAATTCAACCCACATACATTCCTCTAAAGGGAAAAAAAGGATTCTAAACAAACAAAAACTAGCCAATAGATCCATAAATACCTGACTACAACCTGGGTGGTGCTCTGTCCTCAGAGCAACATCCCTATCAAAGAAGTGGAGGGAAGCAGGTTTGGCCAAGCTGTCTTTGAGAACACAGTGCTCTTTGTTCACAGTGATTTAAATCACAGCCTTCAATTCTATCAGGCTTGCTGGACATGGTGGTTTTGTAATCCTGCACTAGAGAAGTGGAGGCTGGAGGATCAGTAGTTCAAAGTCAGCCTCGATGTATAGTGGTTTTGAAACTAGACTGGGCTACATGATACTGTCTGGAAAAAAAAAAGAGCATTAACAGCAACAACAAAATGTCAGTCCAGATGACTGAGAAATGGCTAAGTCAGCAAAGTGGCTGTCATGCAGGCACGAAGACTTGAGTTTGGATCCTAGCACCTATATAAAAACACATGCTTGATAGCGCGCATCCTTAATCCCAGCACTGGGGAGATGGAGACAGATGAGTCTTTGTTTGCTTTCTGTCACTGTGATAAACACTACCATCAAGATGAACTTGAGGAAGGAAAGGATTTATTCCATCTTACAAGTTAGAGTCCGTCATTGAGAGGAGCCAGGATAGGCGCTCAAGCAGGAGCCAGGAGGCAGGAACTGAGAGAAAGCATAGAGAAATGCTTGTGGGTTTGCTCTCCAGGCTCGTTTTCAGTCAGCTTTTATATACCACCGAGGATCACCTGCCCAAGGGTGCACTGCCTATGGTGGGCTGTGTCCTGTCACATCAATCAGTAAACAAGAAAATGCCCCTACAGGCTTGCCTATAGGCCAGTCTGATGGAAGCATTTTCTCAACTGAGGTTCCCACTTCCCAGATGACCCTAGCTTGCATCAGGTTCACAAAATAAATGAATAAATAAAATAACTCCCAGCTCAGTGAGGAATCCCTGGAGGTCGTTAGCTAGCCAGCAAGCTCAGTCACTGAACTACAGGATCAGCGAGAGATCCTGTTTCAAAAACTGAGGTGAAGAGAGATAGAGGCAGACACCGGATGTCAATCTCTGTCTTCCATAGACATTCGTTCACATGTGCACCACCTTCATGATCACACACACACACACACACACAAGTCAAACTGCCATCAGGCTACCTGGAGTTCTTTGATACCTCCAAACTCCCAGTCTCCTTCATTAGAAATCATGACACCAAAGGAATGTGAGCTGTACAAGTCTGATCACAACAACCCAGGCCCACTCATCCTAACCCAGGGAGCTCATTCTAACAACATCTATAACACAGCCCGGCCAAGGGGAAAGTCTTCCCAATAACACACACACATTGGGTTGAACCATATGAAATGGCCATTTTTGTAGGCATGTAACAACCAACTAGTAACAATTTCCCTCCCAAAGATACTAGAGCAGCAGTTTTCAAAGACCCTTCCAAAGGAGTAAAAAGTCCAATTTCACTTTCATAATGACATCAGGACATTGTGTGTCTTTTCAACTAAGCTAATGGTTGTATTCAAAGTGCAAAGCTGTCAAGATGGTTCTGATAATGGTCCAAGCTTTACACCAAACTTGAGTTTGATCCCAGGACACTCGTGGTAGAAGGACAGACAGACTCCTGCAAGTTGTTCTACATGTGCATGCATGGATGTACCCACAACACACACACACACACACACACACACAATCAATGAATGGATACATAAATACACAAATGAATAAATAAGTATAATTTTTAAAACAAAGGGCAAAGGCAATGGTGAGAGCCTTAATTTGTTTTCTGTTGCTATTATACAGTTATAGACCAGGGTCAAGGAGCTGCAACTGGCCTTCTTACTGACAGAAAACCAAGGTGAGCCAGGGTATCACAGCAAAGGAAAGACAGACTCTGTGTACCCAGATACTATGGTCTCTCTCCTGTGGGCTTGCCTGCCTGCCTGCCTGCCTGCCCGCCTGCCTGCCTGCCTGCTTGCTTATGAAACAAGATATCACTAATATCCCATGCTGGCCTCAAACTCATACTCTTCTTGCCTCAACACCTGGGCGCCAGGATTACAGGAATGGCCACTAAGCCCAGCCCTTTCTCTTCCTCATAAAGCCACCAGTACTCAATCATGGGGCTCCACCCTGATGACTTAGTGCCAGTCACCTCCCAAAGGCCCCACCTCTAAATGCAATGGTTGGATTAAGAAGTTGGAACAGCATCCTGTCTACACCTCACAATGGAGATTCAAATCCAGTGTGACTCTCCCATAGGGACAGGCCACTTTAAGGCATGCCAAGGCTGGGATTCTGTCATTGTCTTGCACTGAAACAACACGGGGCAACGGACCAGACACAGAAGCAGCACACGGGGCAGTCCAAGGGCCTATTAAGGAGCCAGGCGAGAGAGAGAGAGAGAGAGAGAGAGAGAGAGAGAGAGAGAGAGAGAGAGAGAGAGAGAGAAATGCTAACAGTGCCCACCCAGAAGTCTCCATTCCAGAAAGGTACGATTTGTAAGAGCATTTTACTTATGTCAGGGTATAAGGGATTTGGGGTGTGCGTGCGTGCGTGCGTGCATGCGTGCGTGCGTGCGTGCATTTAGGAATGAGCATGTTGGTGGGCTTGACTGAGAATGCATGTCTAGTTCAGAGGTAGACTTCAGGATTCCAGGTATTTCCCCTATGAGTTGCCACCATCTTTTCTGTGATAAGGTCTCTTACTGAATCTGTAATTAGCCATTTTGGCTGAACTGGCAGGAAGCCCCCAGGACCCACCTGTCAAGCCTCCCAGTACTGAGATGGCAGGCCCAGGCCACCATACCACATACACGGATGCTGGGGATACAAACTCAGTTTCTTGTGATTACATACCAAGCGCCTTACCTCCTGAGCCAGGAGTAACTTTGAAAATATTTTTATAGTATCACTGTTGATTTAACTTCTCGTTATTTGTTTATTATTTATTCATTTATTTTATTTTGACAAGGTCCCTCTGTGTAGCTCAGGCTTGCCTCATTCTTACTATGTAGCCCAGGCTAACCTCAGACTCTGGGTCTTCCTTCCTGCCTCTCTAGCCAAGTGCTAAGATTGAAGGCATGTGCTGTGCAGTGTGTTACTTTCTCACCTAGAAAATAGCAATAGGTATAACTTGTGGTGCTGCTTGGTTTCAGTTTTGGTTTGTTTGTCTGTCTGTCTGTTTGTTTGTTTGTTTGTTTGTTTTTGGTCAGTGTGTCTTCTGGGAAGAGGGAAACTCAATTGAGAAAACATCTCCATCAGATTGGCCTGTAAGCAAGTTCGTGGGCATCCTTGATTAATGAGTGATGTGGGGCCCAGCCCACTGTGAAAGCTGCCATCCCCTGGTAGGTGGTCCTAGGTTGTATAAGAAAGCAAACCATGGAGCACAAACCAGTAAGCATTAGTCTTCCACAGCCTCTGCTTCAGCTCTGGCTTCCAGAGCTGCTTAGTTCCTATCTTGGCTTCCCTTGAGTGGTACTGGAGTGTGGAAAATGAAATAAACCCCTTCACTGCCCAAGTTGGTTTTGCTTGTAGGATTTATCACAGCAGAGAAAACAAGCTAGGGCACCCTGTAAATAAAGTCTCTGGGGTCTTCAATGATTTTTAAAAGTACAATAGGTGCCTGTGATGCAGTCTTCAAGAACTCATGTATTAGCACCATCTGTGGAAAGATACACAGGAAATGAAGCCATGGTTACAGGAAAGAAAGCTGAATGGGCGCAAGGTAGCTTTGACCTAAGGAGAGGGGACAGCGGAGGGAAAGGAAGGGAGTGACAGTACAGGTGTCCTTAGTCTGTTCTCTGTTGTAAATACCACAATACTGGATACGTTCAAAAGAAAAGTTTGTTTTGGCTCCCAGTTCTGGACCAAGGTCACTAGGTCCTGCACTTGGTGATGTCCCTTGTTGACAGAGCCCCAGAGCCAAGTTGGGCTCTCCTGGGAGATCTAGCCAAGTTGCCTGCAAAGGCGAGATGACCATTAGTCCGTTGACCACATAGATGAGTTAATCTGTTAATTGAGTAGATGAGCTATCCCACTCCTAAGGGGTTTCCTAACCACCCCTTAAGTGACACCTAGTCTCCTCTTAAAATGGAGGCTCAACTTCAACTTGGACAGGACAAGCCATGTTCAGCCCCTAGCCCAGGAGTAACAGTGATTACTTGAAATTACACCATAAGTGTAGCTGGTAGGCTCACTGGGAAGGAGCCTGCTTCCCAGACTTCCAGGTAGCCTGTCCTTATCTACCACATAGGTGGAGGTTATATCTCATGATCAGCCATGAGCAAGAATGTTCTGGAAAGACCAACAGCCGAACTTCCCTGAAATCCCCAATTTGTGAAGTGAAATCTCTGCATCAGTAGAACAGGGCTGTAAGGTGATGTGTCATAGTGTGTGTGATGTGCTCCAGCATGGGTGTATGCAGGTTGTGGAGTGAGGTTACACGGAGGAAGGCTTTTCTCCACCAATGTAGGGTATGGAGTCCCCTGTCGTTACCTTCTCCCAACCCCCACTCCCACTCCGTGTATAGAGTATGGCACTGGGGGGGGGGGGGGGTGAGAAGTGGCCTGTGGGCACTACAAAGAATACTGACCTGGAGCCTGTCAACTGGAACAAAGTGGCCTGGGAGCCTGACGTTGCCGGTAGCCCGACTAACCCAGGAAGACAGACTCCTCCCGCAGACTCTCCTGGTCGGTCCCCGCCCTCCGCGCTCCCTCCGCCTACAGCGTCCCGGGCTCTACAGGTGACCCAGCTCCACAGCCACTCGGACGCCACCACCTTAGCTGCCATCACCGCACAATTGGAGCAACTTCCTAAACAGGTATGACAGCGACCTCCGCGCGCGCACCCGGGCAATGCCCGCGGTTCTGTGCCTGACAGTGGCTGAGAGCCGTCTACTCAGCCTCAGTTTCTCACGGGAGGGCGTAGGGTGTCTGGCCACCACGAAGCTCGCTACTGCAGGGACAGTGGGACTGGACCTGCTGGGGACACTGGAAGACAGGGGAAAGACTCGCTCAGCGAGATCGCCAGCGAGGGTCGCACTTGTATCTCTGCTGGAGCGAAGGGCTGTGGTCAAGTCCTCATGCGGAGTGGGCGGGGCAACCTGTAGTTCAAAAGGTGACAATAGCAAAACTTAAGAGCATCCCGTGTCGCACCGCCAAGCAATCCCCGCTGAATGTGCTCTCGGGTTCTCCTTTCACAGAGAGGAAACTGAGGATCAGTGAGGGGGAGGGAGGTGCGCACAGGTCACCCATCTCTGGGGGATACCATTGTAAGAGGCATTGTAAGAGAAGCCCAGATCCAAGTTCCAACCTGTGCTGTCTCTCCACCATTCCGAGATTTTTAGCACAAAGTTAATGTCCAGAGAATGTCACTTAGCATAGATGTGTTGAACACAGGACATGAGGGACAGAGAACAGAACAAAGGGGGGAGGGAGAGAAACGGAAATACAGGGTTCAGGAAAGAAGCTGCAAAGTTTTTCCCACTCACAAGCATCTCCAACAGCAAGGGTCTTGGAACAGCTCAGTCTGATGTGGTCCCTGGATGAGGATCTGGAAAGTTCTATAATGGAACATCTGCCAGAAAGCAAACAGAAGGGTCTGTTCTTCCTCTCAAACCCTTCCAAGTTCCTGCCCACAAAAGGTAACCACCATCTCCAAATGGAGTATTTCTTCTAGACCTTTCTCAACTCCTATACAGTCATATATACAAGCCCATAGAAAATACATAAAATAGCAATGTTGTGGGCAGATATGTCATGCTAATGGTATAATCCCTCCACATCATTGGGCAATGGTGACTTCCCTCAACCCCACTTATTCCTTCTAGAACCATCTATGTTGCTGCATGGGCAGGACACTAACTTACAAATTACCATTTCAGGGTCAAGTTCCAGATTCTTGTTTTTTGTTCTTAACTAACTTTACAGGATGTGAATTTGGGGGAACAAGGTCCCTTCTTTTTCATTGCACACACAGAAGCCAGATATATGCATACACGAATAGACAGTGGATACAAATGCACATTGTCATAAGACAGACTCCAAAGCACAGACTGGCAAGCCCACCTCTGTGCTAGCTACCTGTGGTCAAGGACAAATTCATTTCCCCGCTACCTCCAGCTTCCACTGAGCTCAAGGGTCAGGAAAGATCCAGTCCTCAGGCCTGTCTGTGCCCAGTAGGCAGAGATGATGCCAAAGGCTCCATTGAGGGGCTCTCTCTGACTGTGTCCTTCTCACCATCCAATAGGAGATAGGGTGATTAAGAACTGTGGGCTGGAGTGGGGAGCTGGGGAGCTAGTAGTGATTACTGCTCTTCCAGAGGACCTAAGTTCAGTTCCCAGCACCCGTGGCAACCAGCTCATAACCACCTGTAACTCTAGTTTAAGGGAATCTGACATCCTCTTCCAGTCTCTGAGAAGATCACCACACAGGGTGCAAACACAGAGAGACACATAAATTTAAGAACCATGGCCAGACAAAGCTGAGTGCCCAGTCTCCTGGTTGTGTGTCCTACACCTTCTGGGTCCAGATAATAGTGCAAGAAGATTATGGTCATCCTCAAAGATTTAATAGGACCATCAGAAGTTAGTTGGAGCATGACAGGGTGGTATATGCTAGTAATCCCAGTACTCAAAAGGTACAGGTAGACTGCAGGTTCGAGGTTAGCCACGGATGCATAGAAAATGCTAAGCCAGCCAGAGCTTCATATCGAGACCTTGTTTCAAAAGACCAAACCAAACAAATAAGTATGTTAGAATGTTTAATGACAGCTGGGCTAGCAAAATGCTAAAATCAGAGAGACTCCATTTCAATCCAGCTTTGTCCCTTCTCAGGTCAGGCAGACTCCTGTCTCTGAGCCCCAGTTTCCCATTTTCGGAATGGCCTTTCCAAACTGTTGAGTGCTCAGTAGGATGGTGCAAATAAAATTGAGGAAGGCTTGTGCTGGATAGGGGAGACACTAAGATGGCCCTGTGACGTAAGCAATGCTGAGCTGCCATTGGGAACTCTTCCACACCTCAAGGACAACCAGAGTCCAGAGCTATGGACAGGAGGCAAGGGTGTATTTCTCTTGTGAGTTTCAGGGCCAGCTCACGTCAGAGTCTAAACATGCCGTGGTACTACAAATGTCCTAGTGTGGTAGTTAGAAAGGCCCCAAGCTAAGATGCAAAAATGATTTCTGGTGTCCGTTTTTGGGATACAGGAGACTGCTGAAATGACAGAGAAGCCTGGGGTAAGAGGGCTGAGGAAGGATGGCCCAGTGGTTAAGAGCACAGGCTGCTCTCTCAGAGGACCCAAACTCAATCTCCATCACCTACATGGTGGCTCACAACCATCCATAACTCCAGTTCCTGGAGATTCAATGTCCTCTTCAGGTCTCTGTGAACACCAGGCACACATCTGGTACATATACATAATATTAAATAAATAGAAAAAAGTTTAATTTTAAAAAGAGTCAGGCAGTGGTGGTGTACACCTTTAGTTCCAGCACTCAGGAGGCAGAGGCAAGCAGATCTCTGTGAGTTCAAGGTCAGCCTAGTCTACAGAGTCAGTTCAGGACAGGGCTCCACAGGGCTTAAATAAATAAATAAATAAATAAATAAATAAGAAAGCTTTGGGGCAGCCTTTACGAGGCACACACCCATAGTGTGTGTGTGTGTGTGTGTGTGTGTGTGTGTGTGTGCCTGTTCACATGCTATTATGTGTGATTTGTATGTTTGTGTGTGTGTGAAGCCAGAGACTGATATCCTGTGTCTTCCTCCAGCTTCTCCACTTTGCTCACTGAGGCAGCATCTCTCACTGAACCCAGATCTCTCGTTGATCTGGCTAGTTTAGATCATGAGCTTGCCCCAGGATCCTGCCCCTTCCCTGAGCATTGAGATTACCCATGGCCTTCACACCTTCCCAGCTTGTGTGGAGGCTCTGGGGATGTAACCTCCACCCTCCCCCTTGCACAACAAGTGTTTTATCCACTGAACCATCTCACCAGCCCTACACCTCCTTTTAAAAGTGTGGGTTAGCTGGTCTGGAACTATGGCTCAACTGTCAAGGGCCTGAATTGCCCTTGCAGAATGCTTGACTTTGATCTGTTGCCTCTGGTCTCCTTGGGCATCTGTACTCAAATGACATAGACACACATAATTTTAAAACATAAATCTTCAACACTGTAGGTTAGTCCTGAGATTTTAAGTGGTAGTAGATTCCCTTTAGACCAGACAGGAACCTCCACAATCCCATAGTCCCCTGGAGGTCACCCTTATACTCTTAAGAATAGCACAATGGAAAGTAACAACCAGACTCCAAAGCCATTTCTGTCTCCCAGGTGATTTAGATATATTGTGCCATTTCAGGTCCATAATTTGGCTCTTTTGTGACTATTTCCTTGTGGGGAAAACAGGTGACACACAGTGCCTGCCTTGAAGGGTTATTTCACGTATTAAATGAGTCAATACACTTAAATCGTTCCACTACTGCCTGGCTTTCCGTAAACAGGGCCTCAGTATTCTGGTAATGGCAGTGTTAACTGGCCAGACCCTGTTATAACACTTCGAGAAAAGGTATGAAAAGGAAAGACATCTCTAAGGTAGGTTTTGAAGGATATATAGGTTTCTTCTGGGAACAGAATGAGAAAGGAAGTCCACATTTAGAAAATGGCCTTTAAAAAGCCAAGAGGCAAGCCCAGCATGGTGGCCCAGGCCTTTAATTCCAGCACTCTGGAAGCAGAGGTAGGAAGACTTCCACGAGTTCGAGGCCAGTCTAGTCTACTTATCAAGTTCCAGGCCAGTGTTTTACATAGACGCTGAGGATCTGAGCTCAGAACCTCAAGCTTGTGCGGGAAGCACTTGGCCCACTGAGCTACCTCTCCAGCCCTATGGATTAGGTTTTAAATGAGAATTGGATTTTTAAAGCAGAGGCTGTGATGACAAAAGAGCAAAAACTGTATGAGGTCACATAGACAAGGTCATCAAGCGGAGGGTGGGAGAGAGATGTGGGCTGCATTTCATGGTCCTGTCATGTTAGTGGTGGGGAAAGACTGGGAATGGACGGCAGAGGCAGCTGTGCAAAGGCAGAAGTGTGCTTCAGCACACTATAGTGTACACTTTAAAATGGCTTATAATTTAGATTTGCCACAAAAAAAGGAAGGAAAGAAGGAAGGAAGGAAGGAAGGGAAGGAGGGAAGGAGGGAGGGAGGGAGGGAGGGAGGGAGCGAGGGAAGGAGGGAGAGAAAGGCACTTAGGAGACCAGGTATATGTATCTCCATGGTAGAACATGTGCCTAGCATGTGCAAGACCCTAGATTTGATCCTCAGCAACACACACACACACACACACACACACACACACAGCAACAATAACAAAATAGAAACTTTGACCTGACTTGTCCTGGGTTCCAGCTTTGGTTCTGACACTTCTCAGCTACATGGAAGCAACTGAGTCTTTCTGCGAGCTTCATTTCCCCATCTGCCAAATGGGCAGATTAAGTGCTGGCCTCATCAGCCCTGTGCTAACATTAAGTCCTTTTGTATGCACACAGGGCTGCTGCCCCCGGGCCATCAACGGTCAGGCTCAGGGTAACAGAGTGGCTGAAACCAGCAACTGAAATCAGATCCTAAGACTTCAGGTTTACGTTCTGCACAAGGACAAGAACTTGTTTGACTTCTAGAACTCATGTGGAAAAGCTGGGTATGGTGTGCTCTCTTGTAATTCAGCCCTGGGGAGGGGGAGCCAGGATGATCCCTGGAGCTCACTGGCCAAGCCCTTGGCCTAATTAGCAAGCGTCAGCTCTGGGTGGAAATTCCATCTCAAAAAACAACAAAGTGGTCCACTCCTAAGGAATACCACCCAAAGGTGACTCCTGCTTAGGTGTGTATACACACACACATACACACATGTACACACACACATACAGTGGTAGTGGGGCATCAAGTCTGTATTTTTATTGTCTGTATTGATATTGTCTGTATCAAGTCTGTATTTACTGACTTTGAACAAATTAGAAATTACTTTATAATGCAAAATGTATCTGTGGAGTCAGATGAACTCTTGCCAGCTAATAAGAAACACAGAAAGATGCTGTGCTTCTCAACCTTGGCTTGTTATCCTACAGGTAACAGAGATTCAAATCCAGCCAGCCCTACTAGTTAGGGGCTGTGAGACTCAGGCAAGTCCCTTAGCCTGTCTGGGCCTCAGTTTTCCTGTCTGTAAATCGGAAATAATGATTCTGCCCTCAAGACGAACACTCTGAGAGTTAAAGAATGAAGCACTTACCATAGTGCTTGCTTGGCCCACAGTAAATCCTGAATACATGGGTGTTATGTAACTAGATTTGAAATGAACTGAAAGCCTGAGAAGTTGTGTTTTGAGAGATGTCATTGTTTGTTTCAGCTTATTGCAGCACTATATTCATTTTGTCAGTATGTGTGTAGGTATGAATATGCCACCAAAGTGTGTAGAGATCAGAGGACAAGTTTCAGTTGTCAGCTCTCTCCTGTTGTGTGAGTCCTGGGTATGAAACCCAGGGCTTGGCAGGAAAGCCCCTTTTCCCTTGAACTGTCTTTCGGCCCCTCTTTGTTTTAGTTTATGAAGCAAGCTCTCACTATGCTATTAGGGCTAGCCTGAGCCCCGGGATTAGAGGTAAAAGCTACCACAAAGAGATTATTTATTTAGACATCAAAGATCCTTGTCTAGCGATGACTCTGAGTTTTCTAGAAGGTCATTTGTGACCAGACAGTTTTCGGGACTCTGGAGGCTCTGAAAGGTTCCCAAACTGCCCAAGGCCACACAGTAAAAACAACCTAAGTCCAATCTTCTCCTTCGCTTACCCCAGCACCCCCAGACTAGGAAAATCTTAGTGGGTGTGGGGAGTTAGAAATACCTGGGCAAGCATGGATGTTTCCTTCCCAGCTGACCTTGGGATGAAGACCTCAAGTACAATGCCAAGCAGGCTTGCTTGCTTTCCCTCAGTGTGTGGGGAGCTCATTCCAGGATGAAAGCTCTGTGTTTTCTCTGGACCATCTGTAGATCTGGCTCCTCTTAACACTTCCAGCAGAGATGCAACTCTGCAACAGGCTCACTTTGCTTGGGGTTGCTGGCATTTCTAGACTGGTGAATGTGTTTGTGCACATGTGTTCTCTCTCTCTCTCTCTCTCTCTCTCTCTCTCTCTCTCTCTCTCTCTCTCTCTCTCTCTGTGTGTGTGTGTGTGTGTGTGTGTGTGTGTGTGCGTGTGTGTGTCTCCTCACACACAGTGAGGGGAACACCTCTGCTCACACCACAGTGAGAACCCTTTGGTCTTGGACTTGTTGGATTGGTTGTGTTAGAGAAAGAACCTACAGAAAGCTGTCAGGTCTGAGGCTTTGAATTTAGGGGCAGTCTTTGAAGGACTGTTTAGAGATTGGAGTGTGGCATGTGTCAGATAGCAAGAACATGCCTGGCACCTGGAAGTGAGTGCTCCTTCAGGGGAGGCAAAAGAGAAGGAGGAGGGGCAATGAGGAGGAAGGGGAGGAGACAGAGAAGAGGGGAGGCAAAGGGGAGAGGCCAGAAGTGAGACACAGCCTTGAGCCTGCTGGGGCAGAGAGCCCTGACTGCAGCCCCCAACCCTCTGCATTTGAGGGAGAAGAGCAGCCACTACACTGAGGGCTGCTGAGTCTAGAAAGGAAGAACTTCAGGAAGGAGTTTACTCTCTTGGAGGCAGGACTTCTACCTGCTCGGGGCAAAAAGGGTCTCAGGGGGCATCCCTGTTCATCCTGTTCCTGCCCTTTAGGCATCAAGGCTGAGGCTTAGTAAAATTTGCCCAGCTCTCACTTCTGCCTCCTCTGGGCGGTTTGTGTAGCCTTCAGTCCCAGAGGCACCACTGGGGTTTCCCACCCAGGGATCTGGACCATCATGCCTGTGTGAGTAGACTTGTGCTGAGCGTGCTTTCCAAAGGCTGTCCTATGGATGACATTGGCTCCTCAGGGAGAGCATGAGGATGGGACAAAGCCAAAAACACTGTCACCTTTTCCTGGAATGCTGAAAGATCAAGTTAGGGCTAGGTGTGCTGGGGAGAGTGCCCATTCCCCACCCCACCCTGGCTCTGGTCCACGGGCTGCAGAGCATAGTTAGGGGTTCACAGGGTTATGAGCACTGGCAGAACCTGGGTCTCTGTGGGAAGAGACACTCAGAAGTTGGAGGCATCCCAGGCAGGAAGCAGGGATGTTTCACGTGCTGAGCACTACAACTGACTTTGTAGAAATTTAAACCAGGAGTAAAGTGAGAGGGTTTGCTTCACTGTAGGAGCTGAGTTTGAGGCTCCACACTGATGCTCAGTGAACATCTTGGGAGGAAGAATGATGGAAGGAAGGGAAGGAGGTGTGGAGGGAGATGAGCACACACCTGAGTTAGAATAGACGTTGAAAATATAGCTGGAATACCGAGCCATGGCTCAGATCCCAGGAGCCTCCTCTGCCCCTCACCTGGAGGTCCCCCACCCATCCTCATCTCAATCCTGTATCTCCCAATAGGGCCTTTCCAGTCAGGCTAGTCTGAGGTATGGCCAGTGTTGCTCCTGGTGGAGCTGGCAGTGTAACAGCCCAAAGCTCTTCCCTGAAGACCCCTCCCAGAGGCATCTCAGCTCCTCCAAGAGCCCTCCCACCTTGCACAGATTCAGCCCTGTGGGGCTTTCTCCCATCAATACAATAGCAACAGTTAGAGGTTTTCCTCTTTCTTGTTTTGAATGCTGGGAATAGGATCCCGGAGTTTGCGCTCATGTGTTCCACCCCTACCCCGGGGCAGTGCTCTCTACAACTTGCAAGCACTTGCTTTACTTCATTGAATTCTTTTAGCAACCGTAAAGATAGGTAGTGTAACTATCTCCACTTACACACAGGGAAAGTGAGTTTTCTCACCTCACAGTAGTTCTGTGAAATGGTCAGCAGAGTTGTACATTTTTGGCAGATAATAAATGGAATCAGAGAGGTTAAGTCACATACCGAAGATGGCAACATGACAAAGTTGGGACAGTGACCTGGGCAGTTTGGGTGCAGGGTGAAGCATTTGCCTGGCCTTGCCCTCTGGGTGTCCCTGAGCAACCAGAGTGGACGAAAAGTGAAGTTTCTCCCCCTGGGACATCACTCTGAATGTCTTTGGGCCACCCACAGCTAAACGAAAGGTTTCAGCTTTCAGCTCAGCTGGGAATCACCTTGTGTCACTGTGTAAGTTAAGATCTTGGCCTGTCCTAACAAAAAGGCTGGTAAGTCCCAACAGTAACAACTTCCTCTGAACTAATGGCTCCAACGGGGTATGGGTGGGGGGCTGATGGGGGAAGGCAGGCAAAAGATGAGCAGCTGGGCCTACCTCCCAAGAGGTCAGCTGCCTGGCCAGCCTGGCCCTGGCACAAGATAAAGAATATATGGCCTGAACTCAATGCAGGGGAAAGAGAAGCTAGACTGTATTAGGAAGCTCAGACGTCCACAGAGGGGGACAATGGTGCTGTCCTTTCTGGGTTGTCGTTGTTTTCTGCAGTACTAGATCCAGAACCCAGGACTGTACACATGCTAGGCAAGCACTCTAACACTGAGCCACACTTCCAGCCCTTCCCTCTTCCTCCTTCTTGTCTCTGATCTCAGGTTTGGGGGGGTATCTAGTAAGCCCTAATGCAATGGGGCCAGCTCTGGAGGTCTTCACAGAGAAGCCAGGGAACACTTACAGAGCTGACAGACAGTATGGCCTGTCTGTATTTCCTCAGTTGAGTCTGCTCACAATAACCGTTCCAGGGAGATGTAAACGGCTAAGACCATCCCCTCAGTGCCTCCAACCTCACCTTATTCTCACCCCTAAGCACCACGCCTTTAGATTACCATCTTTGTCATGTCTGTCATCACCACCATCACCCTCATCGGCAACAGCAGCAGAACCCACATGGCTTTTCAGACCTGAGGTCAGGACAGAGACTGCAGACAAACTCAGAGGGTGTGATGTTTCTTGTTCCCTGGAAAGATAAGGAAGAATTTGGACCTCAATGTACAAAAGACTGTTCAATCCCTAGCTCTTTCACTTTCTAACTGTGTGGCTTCAGGGAATTGACCCAGCCTCTCTGAACTTCAGAGATCTGATCTATAAAACGGAATGATTGCAATTCCTACCTCTCAGGCTCACGGGAAGGGACACATAAGCTCATTCAGGTGCAGCCCTGGCACAGGGCCTGACTTGGATTGTAAAAGTAAAACAAATACAGGAAAACACACAGGCCAGGGGAACAGTAGTTAAGGGCATAGCTCGAGGCTCTGGCCATGAGTCAGTTCCCATCAGCTCAGGATTTCCAGAGGCAGGTGGAGCCCAAGGTAAAAACTGGCCTGGAATAGGGTGGCTTGAAGGCAGCCCAGCAGAGACCACCCAAGGGCTGAGTCTGGAGAGGAGAGAGAGCTCCTGCCCAGACTGGGGCTGAGATTCCTACTGAAGTTGTAATGTGCTCAATTTGAGACAAGACAAGAAGGGCTCTTCTCCAGCTGGAGGCAGAGGTCTCAGGAAGAACCAAGTACTTCCTGCTCTCAATGCAAGCAGTTCCTCAAAGCATCAGCACGTAGCCTCACCCCATCCCCCCATCATACACAGAGACATTTCCTTCTGGCCTGTTCTCTTTTTGATGGTTTATTTCTGAACAGCAATAAAGACAGACACCCAGGGCGGCTCCTACACCTGTGTATCCTGAACATCTTACCTCCAGCCTCCAGGGCTGCTGCACCCAGCTGTATGGGTTGTGTGCCGCACAACTTAGGGATGTCATTCAATCAACTCCATTACGGATGGTGGCCCTGGAGTTATGAGGAACGCAACCTGCACAAACAAACAGGGCAGATCTACCAACCTCCTTCTCCTGAGTTGTATAGAATTGATTTTATCAGTTCTCAATTCAGGCTCGAAGCGGAGGAAGGTTGAAGGAAGGTCTAGATGCCAATCAAGACCCAGAGAGCCCAGGTTTGCTGCCCAAGCAGACCAAGCAGGTTTGTAGCTGACCTTGAGAAGCTTGTGTGTGGGTGTTGTGGTAACTGGGGATGGTGGCAGGTTACAGATGGTCATTAAGATAGATGACGAGGAAGCACTGAACAGAGTGGTCACAAAAGCAGGCTCTGCAGTTAGGTATGGGCTCAAGTCCTGGGGTTGAATATCCAGAGCTGCCAAAAGGAAAATCCCCCCTAGGCTTTCTGTGTGACTTGGAGCAAACTGGTTCACCTCTCTGTGCCTTGTTTTCATCTAAGATATAGATATCATTATATTATTTTAGATATATTATTATAATAATTCTCATGGAGGCAAGCTAGAGAAGGAAAGGAGCATGTTTGGCAGTGAAACTCCAATCACCTTGCTTGCTGCACAGAACATTTATTTCAAGGTTCTGCTATGTCCCAGAGAGGGGGTGGGGGTAAGGCTTTAGTCACCTAGTGGAGGCAGGTCAGTGAAGTCCTAAAGTGGACAAAAGAACCAGGGCCCAGCCTTGGAACCTATAGCCCAGAATCTTAGATCATCTTTTCAACATGACTTTGTCATAATTCAGAGATGCCAGAACAGCTGAGGTGCAGTAGAGGAAGTCTGTGCAGGCCCTAAGGAGAAGCCGGCAGCAAGCTGGTCCCCCAGTTCCCTGGACTGCATGCATTTCAGTGTCCGAACTCAGCAGTGTGTAAGCAAGGGCTCTCCAGCCAAGCTGGGTCTACCCTCCAACTGTGTGTAGCATGTGAGCCAAGCATGGCGATTACATGGTAGAGATGACATCAAGAGCCCTTCATGGTAGCCTATGCCTGTGATCCAGCACAGGAGGCTAATCCAGGCAAGGTGGAGCTCAAGGCCAATCTCAAGGAGGCCCAGTCTCAAAGTTTTAAAACGAAACAAAATGTTTTCAGTGCTTGCCTAGTAAAACACTAATTCCTAGGTTCAATTTCTAGCATCTTATACACATATAATAATGACAATAATAATAATACTTCCTGGACCTTTACTAAAAGTGTATCACCCTTGTTTTAGTTTGTTTTCCCAAACTCTGCTTTGGGTTCCTGTTTTCTGGGGAATTTTGTCAACTACAGGCTAACACCACACTCCAGACAAGCAATCAGGAGCCCTGAGGGCAGAGCCAGCTATGAGTGTTGTTTAAACACCTGCAGGTGACTTTTGAGAGTTCCTTCCCTGGCTCTGCTTCCCAGAAGCAATACCTGTTTTCACAAGCAGAAAGCTATCCCAGGGGCTGAGGAGATAGCATGGCCAAAGAAGCACTTGTTGAGCAATCAAGGGTGAGAACCTGAGTTCGACCCCCAGAGCCGAAGTGAGAATCCCAGGAATGGTGTCACATGATTATAGTCCCAGCTCTGGGGAGGCAAAGTCAGGAGGACCTCCTGGAGCAGGATGGCCACCAAGGTTAGCTTAATTACGAAGGTCCTGGCCAATGAGAGACCCTGTCTCAAAGCAGGTGATTGATGTCCCTAAGCATGACAGCCCAGGCTGATCTCCACGTACATGTGCCTGTGTACCCACACACACAAGAAAATGTGTAATCTCACACCACACCATGCACACAGATGCATGCACACACAGGTGCACGAGAGAGAGAGAGAGAGGGAGAGGGAGAGGGAGAGGGAGAGGGAGAGAGAGAGAGAGAGAGAGAGAGGGAGAGAGAGAGAGAGCAGACAGCAGACACGGTGTTCTTGTCTCTTAAGGCCTATGTCACTGTTTCTGGCTTTGGCACATCCTGGTGGGAATCACAAGCCGGTGTCCCCCCAAAGCCTGACTGTGATTCACATAGCATTTTCTCTGGGTCAGAGAATGCTGGGGACGGAACTAAAGATCTCTGAGCATGCTGAGCGCATGCTGTACCACTGAGCTGAGCTGTGTCCCCAGCTATAGTCATTTCGGGTTTCATTGAATTTCACCTGCATCTGGTTTTCAGATTCTCTCTAAACATCTAATTTCCAGTTTCCAATGTTCCCAATCTCTTAAGTCTGATGTGGCTTTGGTTTGTGACATCATCTTCCATGAGAGTTTGAGATCCACAAGAAATAGAAGAGAACTAAGGCTTGCCTGGGTGGCTCCAATTCTAACAAATACACAAGTCCCCTAGAATCTGGATCCAATACATGTTCTGGCTGGGGTATATCTCTGTGGTGGGACACTTCCTGGAATGTTCAAGGCCCTGGGTATATCTCCAGCATGGCAAAGAGTTGAAAGAAAAAGATTCCATGTTGTTGGGTAACATCAGGCTTGGGTTTTGTTGTGTGAGAAGTTGTCAGCCATTGCTGCCAGGCACTATGGCTGCTTTCCCTTGTTTATTGTTGTTTTGTTTTCTGGCATGGAGTCTCACGAGAACGGCTTCCAACTTACTTGAGCCCCAGGCTGAACTCTCCATCCTCCTGCCTCAGACTCTGGAGAGGCTGGAATTTATAGGCCTGTGCTACTATGCCCTACTCTGGAGCCATCCTTTAAGCAGAGAGACATTGGGCCAGTGGCTCCTAAGCTTGAGTGTGACCCAGAACTGCAGAGGCGGTTGAACCTGGAGTTTCTCATTCAGGAGGGGTGGGTGGCGCCTGATGACTGGCCTTGCCAACAGTGCTCCCAGGGGCTGCAGCTACGGCCATGAGAAAAACTAGACTTTGAAAACCACCTCTCTCAGCCATAAACTGGGCATTTAGCTCAGTGGCTCGCATTTGAGATGGCTTCCCCAGAGGCCCCCGAAGGCAGTTTTGTTCTGTATAAGGCACTCAGTTCAGTTCCTTACAGAAGATTCAGATCAAGGTTTGCTTCTGGGGCTAAGTTTTGTCTCTGACCAGACCTGAGCGGTTTCTTCAAGTTCAAACCCACAACTTAAAGATATAATTGCTACTCAGAAGACAGACCTTTTGTGGTCATGCAACCTTCTTCCCCATTCCAGGACTTCTGCCTCGTGCAACTCACCACAGAGGGGGTCTTGGAGGATAACACAGCTGAGCCTGTCAAGGGCACTTCAGTCTCACCTCTGGGGGCCTCAGCTTCAGGCCTAGAGCCATAGGGGTGAGGGGCCTGGGCCCAGTGCCACCCTCCACAACTGCTTTGATCAAGATTGGCTACCCAGCCCCCAACTGGTTCCCTGAGGCCTTGAATTTGAGAGGCTTGACAGGCAGGTCTGAACGGGTGGGTGAGCTATTGGAGATCAGAGAGTGGAAATGTGAATTTTTCTTCCTGGATTGGGGGCTGGCTACCTTTGTGTGGGAGTAGGGATGACTCTTGTTGCTATGTTAACCAGGCCATGGGTCAGGGTGTCAGTAGAACTGCAGTTCACTTGAGAAGGCAGGTGCAGTGGGACCTTTCACTCAACTTCTCAGGTCACAGCTGGGTGACCCTGAGTGGCCTTCTGTGCTGGAGAGGTGACAACTCCTTATAGGTTTGGCTCAAGGATTAAATGAGATGGTATCAGGTTCCTAGTGCATACTCGGTGCTCAACAAATGTTGCTGCTACCATCACAGAAGGACAGATAGGAACTATGACTTCATTCTGCAAACAGCCTAAACACCACTTCCCTATACTGCCTTCCTACACCCTGTCCTCATACCTCCAACCCCAAACTCTCACTCCAAGTTCCATCATGCCTCTGTGACCTTCTGCTCACAAAAGCTGGCTTCTAATCAGAAAACGCCTATTCGGCCCCAAACACGTTCACTGCAGTAACTAACCTATATTTAAGCACTTACTCCCTGTACAAGCTCAGTGCTGTCTTATATTGATACAGTATGATCCATAAACATGAACTGTGGGAGCAATTAAACATCCTGTGATGTCATCCTGAGGATGGAGCCCAAGACCTTGGACATGCTAACCAGGCACCCTTGCAACTCTGGGCCTTGATTTTTGAAACAGGGTCTAGCTATGGAACCACAGACTGGCTATGAACTCAAAATCTTCTTGCCCCAGCTTCCAGGTGCTGGGGTTAAAAGTATATACACCACCATACTCAGAAATTTATTTTATTCTCAGTTGTGATTTAAAAAAAAAAAAGAATGATCCATAACATACAAATGGTCACTTTTTTTATTTTTAGTGCTGGGAACGGAACCCAGGGCCTCAGGTATGCTGAGCCAGGTTCCATGAACCCCAACTCACCACCTTAAAGTCATTATTTTTTTTTTGAGACAGGGCTTCACTATGTAGCCCTGGCTGGCCCCAAACCCACAGAAATCTACCTACCTCTGTCTCCCAGGTACTAGAATTAAAAACATTTCCATCATACGCAGCAGACCACTTTTTCAAATTAATTTCCAAATCACATTCTTTATTTTGAGGTGGGCACACATGTACCACAGCCTAGATCAGAGGACAGCTTGGGAGAGCCGGTTTTCTCCTTCTACCATACTGAATCCAACAGGCTGCAAGGTTTGGCGTCAAGTGCTCTCACCTGCTGAGCCCTTGCCAGCCACTTGAACTTTTGAGCATGCAGTTCTGCAATGTAACATATGTTCACACTGGAGTTCAGAACTCAGCGTCTTGTCTTCATTTTCACCTCATGTCTTTGGAGATTGGATTGTGTCTCATACCCATGGCATATCTCCATTCCTCAGTGGCGTTTCCACTTCCCAGTAGCTGCTGTGTGGTAGGGACTACCTACCAAAATGGCTTGTAAGGCCCTCCTCATGGAGTGAGGCCGGGAGGGAGCTGGGCCCTGTCTGCTTGCCACCTTAGGAAGGTACACTCCAGTGAATACAAATAGGCAGAAAGATAGCAGATCAGAGTCAGGGGAGGCTTGTCTGAGAGGAGGCCTTGGCACAGAGCCCTGGGATACTGTAGGGAGATGGACCCTTCCTTCATCTTATATTGCTGGTGGTTTTGGCAAAATCCCATTACCTCTCTGACATAGTAGACTCTTCAGTAGACGGGGCAGCATAAGCTCTCTCTGTTTTCCTGCCTGAATTTTCATGAGGTGAAGCATGCAGAGAGCCCTTGGCACTGTGCTGAGCAAATGTTGGCTTTTGTAATTACTGCAGGGAAAGGAAGACAAAAGGAAGCAGTAACTGCTAAGTTTGCACTCTTATCTGCAAGGTTGCCTTGGAAAGTGAGTTCTAGGACAGAGCCAGAGCTGTTTACAAAGAGAAACCTTGTCCTGATAAACAAAAGAAAAGAGAAAGGATGGCTGTTAGGGATGGATTTTCCCAGCTCTAGAAAAAGAACGGTTGGAATAACTCTTCTGAGACTAGACTGTCAACGAATGTGCCCCTTCCTCTGCACATGACTCAGAAAACTTCCTACAGCTCCCATGGGCTGCAGAGCAAAGGCCAAACTCTCACAGGCTTTCCGCCAAACACATGTCTTCTGTCCCCTTCACTTCTTTTCAGAATGTGCCAGTGAGGAACTTGGGTTCAAGTCCCAGTCCTGCCACTTGCTGGTCACCACCGTGTGTAGCTTGACTATCCTCTCTTTAGTGTAGCTTGCTTTCCTACCCACAAAATGAGGTAGAAAAAATACCTATGCCATTGAGTTGGTAGGAGTCTTAGCTTCTGTGTATAAAGCTACACAGCATGGTATATGTGGGAGAGAGAGAGAGAGAGAGAGAGAGAGAGACAGAGAGAGAGACAGAGAGAGAGACAGAGAGAGAGA
>NW_021604600.1:2915508-2937298 GCF_004785775.1 Grammomys surdaster
AGACAGAGAGAGAGACAGAGAGAGAGACAGAGAGAGAGACAGAGAGACAGAGATGTGGGGGTGGGTGAGGGAGAGCATTCTAGGAAGCTCTGATCCCCTTTTCTTTCTTCTTTTTCTGAATGCCTCCATCTAAGGAATTTTTGACATCTGCCTAGATCCAGCTTTCCATGCCAGTTCTTCCAAGAAGTTCCTCACAAATGACTGGTCAGTCATCCTCCCTCCTCGGAGTCCATGACTTTTCTGAGGACCAGCATCTCCTCTTGTCACTTTCTCCGTCTGTTTCACAGCATGGCTGTCTGTCTGTCTGCCCCATCTCTATCCTACTGGGAGAGAGGTGCAGGAATATATACATATGGAGCTCAGGGCTGAGGGACAGGTTGGCACATAGGTTTTGAGGATTTTAGGGGTAAAAATCTGTGTGTACGTGTGCGTGCGTGTGTGCACATGTGTGTGTGTGTGTGTGTGTGCGCGCGCGCGCCTATGTCACATGTGAATATCAGAGGACAACTTGTGGGAGTCAGTTCTCTCCTCTCCTCCCATTATGTGGGTCACAGGGAGCATACGGATCATCCGGTTTGGTGGCAAATGCATTTAACTGCTGAGCCATCTTACCCCACCTCCTCCTTTCCTTTCTCCCTTCCCTCTCTCCTAAGTTTTCTTGAGAGAGGATCTCACATAGCCCAGGATAGCCTTAAACTCACTAAGTACCAGAGGATCACCTTGAACGTCTACTCTTCTTGTTTCTATCTCCTGAGTGCTGGGGTCACAGGTGTGTACGACAACTCGCATGGTGCCTTTTCTCTCAACCTTCTGCAAGTTCCTGGCACTTGTGTATGGAGCTGGGTGTGAAATAAATAAGGAGAGAAGAAGCTTACCTATTTTTCCTTCAGCCACCTGCTACTTGCAGCTGTGTTGTGGAGTGAGTTAAGTCCTTTCAAATTCCTAGGTTGAACCTCTAACCACCCCACCCCTGCCCCGGGAATGTCTATATTTGCAATGGAGTTTTTAAAGTGGTGATTACATTTAAAAACGAAGTGGTTAGAAAGCTTACCTCCCATGTGAATGCTGTTCCTGTAAAGGAGGAAACATGGAGAGAGAATGGGGTGTCCTGCACAGAGGCAGAGGACAGGTCAGAAGAATACAGCAACCACTTGCCAGCCAAGGAGCAACCACAGGAGAACCAGCTCGAGGCCCATACCTCGCCCTTAGTCTTCTAGGCTCCAGACAATGAGAAAACACATTCGGTTGTTTGAGCTATGAAGCTTGACACCTTGTTAGGGTAGCCCTGACTGCCTGACTGAAGGAGATAAAGGAGAAAGGACCAGCAGGCAGGGGAGTGTGGGGGAGATGGGCAGAGAGCTGAACAGCCCTCCAGACCCAGGATTGAGAAGAGAGGAACAGGGACTCATCCTTCACACCCAGCGGGAATGACTTCTGCTGAGGCTGATAAATTGTTTTATTCCAAACAAAGGTTTCCAGAACTCTCTACAGATGCACTCCCATATTAAGCCACCTACTTCAGGAGTCCTTCCTCATTACTTGTTTAAAGGCAAAATAGGAGAGGATAGATGGCTCAGTGGTGCTTGCTGCCAAGGCTGATGACCTGAGTTCTGTCTCTGGTACCTACATGGTGGGAGGTGGCAACCAGTCCTGGCAAGTTGTCCTTTTGTGGTGTGCATACACTCTCCCCACTCCATATAATTAATTAATTAATTCAATGTAAGAAAAAATTAAAGGCAAAAATATAGCTGGGAGTGGCGATGCCCACCTATGAAACCAGAACTTGGAAGGCAGAAGCACAAAAATTGGCATAGGTTTGAAATCCAGTCTGTGCAACACAATGATCCAGGCCCTGCTTAGTGAGGCCCATCGCAAAAAACCAACTGGGGCTGGTAGGATGCCTCAGTGGGTAAAGACACTTGCAGCTAAGCAAGATGACCTGAGTTCAATCCCACGGGCCCACATGGCGGAAGGAGAGAACCAACTCTTGCAAGTTGTCCAGTAATTTCACACAAATAAGCAAAATGTAAATATATATATATATTTTTTTTCAAGACAGATGGACACAGATTCCACCTAAATACATCTGACTTTTCATTGTTATTTGAGACAGGGTCTCACTGTGGAAACCAGATTGGCTTTGGACTATCTGGAGTAAGTGTGAGCTGGCTGGAGGTCCTGAGTAGGCTCTTCCAGTTTACTGAACACCTCTTTTGTTTGGTTTCTCTTTTAATTGAGAATAAATTATAAAGTAACAGAAATTGGAGTAAATAGGGACAAATACTAGAACATAAGTTGAAACGAGAGCTCGATCTTGTGTTCTTTTGTAAGCCTGTTTGTCCAAGTAACAGAAACTTGATCCCAAGCAACCGAGTTGCTCATTAAACCACTCACCCACCACCTCTCAATTCTAGGAAGACAACACTAACAATAATAATCATAAAATTAAAAATAAGAGTTTTCCAAGCTTGATGATACGTGCCAGAATTCCAGCCAGCAGCCAGGAGCCAGAAGAATTACCATGAGGTTAAAGCTAGCCTGAGCTACATAGTGAGTTCCAGAACAGCCTGGCCTATATAGCTAGATTTTTTTTTCCTTAAAAAAAAAACAACACCATTAACAACAATCCAACTATTTCCTGCTGTCCTCCCACCATTTCTCCCTAACAATTTTTTGTGCACATTCTTTCAAATCTACAGGGGACTGCATCCAGGACCCAAATCCTTGCTGTCCGGCCGCTCTTATAAAGTGATTTGGGGGGGGGCACATACTACCCCTGTGTACCCCTGCAGACTTGGTCATTTCTACATTACCTACCATGACCACTACGATGTAGGCGTCTGCTGCACTGCTTAGGGAGTGGTGATGAGGACTTGTTCAAGTCAGACACTACTTTAAAAAGATCTGATCTGAGATGGCTTGACTCCACAGATGATACAAGAAACCAACTATATTTTATTTATATTGGGGAGGGTGGGAGGGAGAGAGAGCCATAGCACGCCCATGGCTGTCAGAGGGCAACCTCTGGGAGCCTTGTTCTCGCCACGGCCTTCTCTGAGGAAGGCGGCTCCTGTTGTTCTGTACATCCTACGCTAAGTGACCCAAGCTTCCAGGGCGTTTCTTTGGTCTCTGTGCCTTCCGTCTTGTGGGAGGGGGTGCTAGAGTTATGAGCATGAGCCACTACTTTTAGCTCTTTGGTATGGGTTCTGATCATCATGTTGTGTGGCAAGTGTTTTTACTCCTTAGCCATCTTTCTGTCCCTACCTGTTTTATAATCTCAATTTTCTAAGTAGAAATCTAGATCTCTTTCTTACACTGCTGCAAAACTAAAAATGGGCTTGCTTGTTATATTTTTTGTGATACAAACAATATATGTTCACCATGAGAACATTGTAAAACACAAACAAATGTTAAAATATTATCTATAATTTTAGGGAGGGACCTCCCTGACCTATAAATATTGATAAATATAAAACACAGATAAAATGTTAAAAATATTATCCTTATTCACCAAAGCTCTTGCTTCCAAGAGGTAATCACAATAAACACTCTAGCTAATGCCTGCCATCCTACCATCCCAGATGGTACATATAGCTACATATAATCCTACAGGTTGTTTTAATATGAGGTTGGGGGTGGGGGAGAGGACTAGGTCTCACCATGGAGCCCAGGCTGGCTTAGAACTCTCCTTCAGCTTCCTAAGAACTGAGATTACAAGTGTATGCCACCATGTCCAACTCTACAGGAGTGTGTGTGTGTGTGTGTGCTTGTTTGTATAGCATGCATGTGTAGAGTTAAGAGAACAACCTTGACTATCGTTCCTCGGGTGCCTCTACCTTTTGAGTTAAGATGGAGTCTCTCATTTTCCTGGAACTTTGTCAGATAGACTTGACTAGCTGGCCATAGAGTTTCTAGAGATCCACCTCCTGTTGCAACATCTCAATGGAGGTGACAAGCACTGGCCTCCATATCTGGCTTTTATTCGAGTTTAGGGATCAAATCCCAGTCCTTACACTTGCAAAGGAAGTGCTTGACCAACTAAGTCACCTTCCCAGACCCCTCAGATTATTTTACACAATATGTAACCACCCTTCCAATTACCTCCAGTATTTCTGTGTGTCTGGACCGTGCATAGCATGCCAGGAACTTTATTCCTATTTAGGTTTCCTTTCTATGATCATCTACATTGTTATAGAAAGGTTTGACAGAGAGGATGGGACTGCCATGGGTGTGGTTACCCTTCTAGGCCCAGTTGTGGAACTTAATCACCAGGTGCCCAAGGAAATGACAGGTGTTTCCTTGAATGGCCTTTCAAGGAAGGGCTGGGACGTGGCCCAGTGATGGAGTGCTTCCACAGCATGCTGAAGGCCCCAGTCGCCTCTCACAGCACCTCCAGAGAACTACAAGTTTTCTGAGCTTGATACGGTGATATATGACCATAGTCCTAGTACTTCAGAGTCTGAGGCACAGGAAGATGGCATAATCCATGCTGGCCCCTGGGGATGGGGAAAGTAATTAAAGGGATAAAAATGTAGCTCAGTGGTAAAATACTTGTCTGACATGGCACAAGGCCCTGGGTTCAAGCTCCAGCCCTGGTCTGGGCAGGGCAACCAGTTAGTCTTTCTGACAGCTCTGGCCAGCTGAAGTCTTAGAGATTAGAAGCTTCAGTCTGGGTTGCCAAGGCACGTGTCAGGCTGTTCCTGGAATAGAGGCCTATGTAATCCTAGGCTGGGGAGTAGAGAAACCTACAAAACAGGTCAGGCTAAGATCCACCGGGCATGACCACTGGGGGTGGGGACAGCACACCGAGCTGTCAGGCAGCAAGGCCTCCTATCTGATCTGGGGAGCAAAGAGAAAGGAAGGCTCCTGATGAACGTGTCTGTTTGGGAGAGGGTACTGGTGGCTTTCAAGGTATCGCACACAGCACTGTTTCTCATCTCCTTCATAATTGTTTATGTTGAGGTGGATTAGAACACATATATAATTAGTAACATCCAACCTGTGATTTAGTGGATATTGTTGCCTAGGACAAAGCTAAAGTGGGTATTTAAGCAAAACCAGGAGTGAGTCAACTGAAAGAAGATATTAAGTAAATGACAGTATAATTGGTTCCCAAAGGCAGCTCAGGGCATATCATGATGACGGGTCTCAAAGGCATCCTTGTACGTGAAGTAGCCAGGGACAGAAAGACAAGAAGCTGTCATTAAAGACCCTCTGGACCACTTCTGTCTGCAGAGATAACCTTATGGAATTCTTCGACTATTCTGTGAGCTAAACTCCAGAAGCCGGAAGATTCTAGAAATGAGCAGTTGACACAGATGTGTAGCTCAAAGTGGTCTAGTTCTGTGTACACAGACCTCCTGCCTCACGGCTTGGGTCAAATACCTCTGAGCTGAGAGCTGGGCTCTCCCTGCGTACACTCTGGCTCTAACAGGGATTTTTTTTGGTTGTTGGGTTGTTTGGCTATTTGGTTATTTGGTTGGTTGGTTGGTTGGTTGGTTGGTTGGTTGGTTGGTTGGATGGATGGTTGGTTGGGTTAGGGGGTTGTTTTGTTTTGAGACAAGGTCAAACACAATTCTTCTGCCTCAGCCTCCTGAGTGCTAGAATTGCATACATCTGCTGAAACCACATCCATTTGAAGTTGGGAATTTGTTTGGTTTGTTGGAATTCACTAAGTAGCTGAGGTTGACCCTCCTGTCTCCACCTCCCAAGTGCAGGAGGCACAAGTCTATACCTCCGTGACTGTCACTGAGGTGAGATTTCTCCAGTGGATCTATATATTTAAGATTTTCTGTAGAGCTGGACTGTCACATTAGTCTGTGAAGGGGTCCAAGTCAGCTCCCAACTGTTGATGGTGACATTGGTCTCATGATATCCTAATGTCCCTGGGCTTTTGACTCTGAGCTCCTGGTTAGAACTGGTAAAAAGTGACTGGGAGAACAGGTGGTACATGGTCACCAGAAAGGAGGGTCATAAGATCTGGGGCCCAGGATGTCCTTCATCTGCAGAAAGTGCAGCTTGTCACTCCTGGTCATTTCTCTTGTCATGACTTTCACTGTTGAGCAAAGCAAGTTCCCATTATAATTAATGTTACTCTGTAATAACGCTGCAATTAGAAAGGCAGCCGGCTAGTACTTTTAGCGATAACTAGGGAAGGACATGGTGAGATAACATGACAGGAGGAAGTTGTTTTAAAAGCGAAGGAAGGAAGAAGAGGGGAGAGAAAGAGGGAAAAGGAAAACAGGAAGGTGGAGAGGGCAAAAAGGTTGGATGTGGGGGCCAGACATAGGTGTGGTGTTGGGTGTAAGGCTTGGGAGCGCTTTCCCAACAAAAGCTTAATACATTTAAATTTTCAAAGCCAATCTGGTCCTTGAATGAAAATTATTTTTAAAAGACTGTACCAAACTTTGAAATCAGGAAATAGACATGAGCGAATTCATCCCTTGACCCTGCAGTGACTGGGGCCTTTGCACAGAAGGCAACCCCATGCCACACTTGGACCTGGACTGTGGCTTGGCCTGTAGGCCAGGCCCCACATCCTGTCAAACACCAAAATTCCCTCTTGCTCTTCATCCAACATCATTTACCTATGGCAACTACAGGCTTCTATGCCATTTGTCCCATTATATGCTTATATACATATATGCTTATATGTCCCATTGGCATGATGCCAGACATCTGCTTAACCATTGTCCATTTTTAAAATTTGTCTATTTAGTTTGGGTTTTTTTTTTTTTTGAGAAAGGATCCCAAGTATCTCAGATTGGTCTTTAAATTGTCATATAGATTGAGGAAGATGGTGAACTCCTGATCATCTGGCCTCCACCTGAGTTGTGGGATTTCAGGCACACGGCACTACACCTGGCTCTTGTGTCCACTTTAAACACTGCCCTTCGTTTTCTTTTTTGTTTGGAAGCTAGTGTGGCCTTTCACTTGCCTAGATTACTGAGGGGATAAAAGCCTCCTTCTTGGAACTAAGGGATGGGAATCTTTCTCAATTTGAAAATATGGCCCCGCTCATTCAAGAAGTGCTGACTCTGTCTCTTGGCAGAGGCAGCATTTAGCAACAACATTCAGGTTCTACATAGTACCATAGAACAGGCATCCTCAGCCATAGCTGAGGACTCCCTACTGGGCCAGTAGGATGTGTGCTGGTGTTGAGCTGCCATCTTCTCTCCCCACCTTGCAGCTCAGCATGTACCCTGTGTGGACATTTATGGTGCTCAGATGGTTAGGGAGGAAAACATCCCTGAGGGTTTAGAGTCTGTGTTCTCCCCATCCCCAGATGGTATTGTATGGTACATATGGTAATGACCAAACCTTGCAAGGAGTGGTGCAGGCCTTCATGGGAGTTGTACAGAGACCAGGGGGATTGTGAAACCACTGGGTCCTGTGGCATCTGCTTTCTGTGTGGTGACAGAGTGGGGACATGCGTGTGGAAGCCCAAGGTTGCCAACAGAAATCATCCTCAAGTCACTCTTCCATCTTATTCAATGATACAGTCTCTCAGTCAAGCCCAGGGCTCATGGATATGGCTACTTTCCACAGGCAGCTTGCTCTAAGAGTCTCGTTTCTGCCTTCCGGGGCTGCCATGCTCGCTTGGCATTTCCGTAGGTTCTGGAAATCCGAATCTCAGTCCTCAGGTTCACACGGCTATCACTTAACCACTGAGCCATCTCCCCAGCCCAAGGAGGACAGTTTTGATTTGACTGGGAGGAAGGGAAAGTGCTAAGGCCTGAATCATCTGCACGGTGTTCTGGGGTTTTGAGAGAGGAGAGTGTGAAGGTAGGGTTCTCTGATCCTCAACATATTGTAACCAGCATTTTACGGGAAACACACATTGCTTTGCCAGCTGCTCTGGTCTGCCCAGTCTGCTGAAATAAAACACCAGTGTTGGTGCCATACAAACAGCAGGGGTTTATTACAGTTCTGGAATTTGGGGATGTAAAATCAATGGATGGGCACATCCTGTCTGGGGAGAGTCTGCTCCATGGTTCACAGGAGTCTTCTTTCTCACCTACCGTCCTCCCGTGAATGCCTTCCTCAGCACCCCAGGATGAACAGGGACCGCCACTCTGAATAATTCAGTTCCTAGTGTGAAATGATAGTAAGAACAATATCCCTGACATCTACCTGTCAAAGCCACTGTGTGCAAGAATTCCCATGGAGAGCTCACTGGACCCTGACAGAAACCCTGAAGGCAAAAAGACTTGCATCCATCCCCACTTGCAAAGAAAGTTAAGACCAAAAGAGTTGGTGTTAGCTCTCAGCCACTGATAACATCCCGGAGACAATTAACAAAGGAAGAGTTTTGCTGGACTCATTGCTTCAGAGTATTCAGTCCATAGCTGCTTGGCCCTTCTGTTTTCAGCCTGGTATAGTCCAGTATGACAGTAAGGTATGATGGAAAAGGCCTGCTCAGTGACCAGGAACAAAGAGAGAAAAGGGGAGGGGCTGGGGTCCTGGTATTTCTTCAATGCAGCTCCAGTGGCCTAACTTCCTTCCACTGATGCCCTCCTCCTCAAAGTGCTGCCATTTCTCCATAACACCACAGGCTAGAGACCAAGCCTTCAATATGTGGCTTTTGGGGTGCATCCAAGATCTAAACCTCCTATTTTTATCATGGACTGAGCCTTTCTCTAAGGATGCAGCAGAATCACCCATAACTGGGCTCCAATTGTACCATCTGCCTCTGGATAAGGACACCAGTCATAACACAGAATGCAGCTATGCTGTCAATTGAAATCTCTGATTCCCTCTGATGGAACCCCTTGCCATGAAGAATAAGAGGGTGACTCCACCATCACCCCATCACTGGATGAGACCAGAGAGCACCAGTGACATGTTCCTCAGGAGCAATGCCATCCAGAGGCCATCCCAAATTGTGGGCACTGACACCAAAGGACATTCCCATATCACTCATGAGTGTGGCCATTGCTCCCATACTTCCAGAGAGGGGAAGGACCTGTCTGTGACCTGCCACAGAGGACAGAGAGTGACATCAGCATGCCATTGCCACATATGTTAGCATTCCAGAGCTGGGATGAGTATCAGTTAAAGCGCTCTCATGCCAGCACTTGCTGGTTTCTCCCCCATCACAGCACACAGAGAACGAAGAAGCAGCAGCCGCTGCCACAGTAGCTACACAGGGAAGTAGGGGCAGGGCTCATGCCCGGCCTGCCCAAGGCTCAAGGCTCCATACCCTGCACCACAGAGAGACAATGAGAAAGAAAGTGAGAGTGGGAACCAGAAGAGGTAATGTACACTGTTGGATTGAGTCCTGAGCAAAAAAATAAAAAATATATAGTCATATAAGCCAACAATAAAATGAGCACAAGCCAATAGATGCTAGTAGAGTTACCCCCCCCCCCGCTAAGCATCAAATCCACGGCCTCATACATGGTAGACAAGTACTCTACAACTGACCTCAAACTAGCAATCCACCTCAAAGTACAAGCGAGCACTCTCCCCCTCACTGTACACTCCACGGCAGCTCACCTGCAGCCTGTGAGTCTCCCCTCCCAGAAAGCAATGCAAGAAGCCATCCTTGCCATCATTTCTACCTGGAGGTGCTGAGCTTGGCTCTCCGAGAGAACACCCAGACATTGGCACACTGCAGCCTTGGGTGAGGAGGTGCATGTGTGCACACCGAGCCCATTGCTACATTCGTTACTTCCCCGACGCCCTCGGGAACAGGTGCAAGGTGTCAGGTGTCCTTTGAGCCCGTGGGTGAGCGATGGCTGGTTTCTATTTCCAGATCTGCTCTGACTCACTGAGACTATGCACACACCCCTCTGCGTTCTCATTACCTTCTCTGAGAAGTGGGCCTAATTATTATCTGGGCCAGCATTCTTGTGAGGATGGCATGTGAACACACACAGACACATGAGAAAAATGCCTGGGAGGCACTCGGGCATCTTGTATCCTTGGACAGCAGGTGCTTCAGCCAGTGAAAATTGAGGTGAAGGTGGGCTTCT
This sequence comes from Grammomys surdaster, assembly GCF_004785775.1. Classification (NCBI taxonomy): domain Eukaryota; kingdom Metazoa; phylum Chordata; class Mammalia; order Rodentia; family Muridae; genus Grammomys; species Grammomys surdaster. Next base: position 2,925,486 of record NW_021604600.1, read on the forward strand.
CTTACCTCAAGCTTCTAGCTCTTGGGAGTTAAACCCAGAGCTTCGCACATGCTAGGCAAGTATTCCACCACTGAGCCACATGTGTAAAAGCTCTGGCTTTTTACGTTTTTATTTTGTGTCATGTTCTCACTTGCCTGGCCTGCTTTGAAATTTGCTGTGTATACCTTGGACTCACAGAGATCTGCCTGCCTATGCCTCCCAAATGCAGAGATTAGAAGCATATACCACCATACTTGCAAAAGGGATTTTGAGTGGCTCCCAAAATAACCTATTTTTGAATGGGTATGGGTGGGTCTTGGTGCTTCAAACTTGTTATGTCACACATATACTGTGCACTCAGTGTCCACAGCACCTCCCAGGCTGAGGCTGCATTGATTTCAGTGACAAAAGCCAGTTCAGTTGCTGCACTTTTACATGTTACACCAATCAGACAGAAATGCTTCAGGGGCTCAGCAGACATGGTGGTGACCCACAGATGACAGATGACTCAGAAGCCATGTAACTGTTACCTGTAGTATCCAACATAAAACATGTTCAGAAAAACCTCCTATTAAAGTTTCTTCTTTATTTGCTGCGAACCCATACGTATGACACAATGTTCTGGTGTGACTCTGAGATGTCCCACAGACTCACACTCTGAACACTTGGCCCCCTGCTGGTGATGCTACTGGGGAGGATGGAACACTGATGAGGCAACACCTCAGTACAAGCAGCTTACTGCAATGGGTTCCAGCCAGCTACCCCATCCCCGCTTTCTTCCCTGCTCTTTGGTCCACCACGATGTGAGATGCTAAGCTGCACATTCCAGCTGCCCTCTGATGCTGTGGACTGGATATAGTGGACCACTGTGACGGACTGGAGCCCTCTGAAACTGAGAGCTCAAATAAATCTTTCTTCCCTGAAGGTACAGCTGTTGAGTAGCTGAACCACAAAGTAAGGTGATGGCAACATCTTTCTATAAAAGGTCAAATCATTAATATCTTGAGTTTTATGAACTATATACATCTCTATTTTTTCCTTGTAAGACTGTAAAATTAGCAGAGCATTGTGACGCATGCCTTTAAATCCCATATCACTGAGAGGCAGAGGCAGGTGGATCTCTGTGAGTTCCAGGTGCAATACATAGTGAAACCTTGCCCCCTCCCCAAAATAAAAATGATTCAAGTGCACTGTCATAGTCAGCCTTTACATGGGTCTCAGAATCTGAACTTGAGTCCTTAACCCCAGCACTTAGGGGTGCAGAGATACGTAGGAAGTCTCTGGTGACCAGGTTAAGACAAGAACAGCAAGCTCTGGGTTCAGTGAAAGACCATGTCTCAAGAAATACCGTGGAGAGCAATAGAGGAAGATACCAGATGTCAACCATCCACAGGCACACACACGGGTGCCCGTACCCAGGAACACATACCACATACAACATACAAGAATATGAAACAGGTCATAAAGTACACTTTGAGCTGTGATTCACAGTTCTTGCTGTAAATGGGGAGTTTATAGTGTGTACTAGATTCCAGGGCCCCGTTTATCGATTGCATTTCTTTACTAATGGCTCTGCTGACTTACTCACCCCTCCCATTCTTGATGTCCTCGTGAACCCATGGAATTTTAATACACAATGTGCCTCCATTCAGTGCAAACCTCTCTCTTTTTTCCACACTGTAAAGGTGTTAAAAGTGCCCCTCTGTTGCCAGTGAAAACCTTTCCCAGGCACCCTTCTGACCGACTCCAACAGACTTTGATATTTTCCTTTCTTTCTAGCGTGACGGTAGCTCACAATTACTTTGCGTTTCCTACAACCAAGCCAGTATCAATCGTTTGTCTAGGTAGACCCGGTTGCTTTAGTCTGCTGTGATGCACAGACACCTAGATGCAGGTGCTGGGACGCACGTAACACTTGAGGAATCAGAGTGATGCCCAAAGATCCTGATGGCTCCCTTCAGACTCTCCTTTAAGCCAAGTGTGGTGCTGCACACCGGAAGTCACAGTGCTCAGCTGGCTGAAGTGGAAAGATCCCGTGAGCCCAGGAGTCCCAGACCTGTCTGGGGAACAGAGTGAGACTTCACCTGTTAGAGACAAAGCTTCATCTTCAGCTTCTCTTGTCTAGCGCAGTCAACCCCGCCCCTAGCCTTGAGATGGCCTCGTTCTTGAGAACAAAGCCTCAGTCATGTTCTGCGGCTCCCCAGCAAAGACACAACCATGGAAACTTTCTCAATAACTCAGCCCAGCTTGATTGTCAATTAAGTACCAAACCCAAGCTTCTTATACTTAGTTCCTCAAATTATCTAAAGTTTTGCTACAAAAATAAATACAGGGGATTTACTTGGGAGAATTTCAGAAATTTAGAGTGATCATAGTCATCCAGTGTAAGGAAAGCAGCTAGTAAGTAACCCAAGTACTGTGGGCTGGGTGTAAAACATCCAAAAATGTGAGCTAGGCATAAAACATCCACAAATGGAACAAGTAAGGGAGGGTTGAGGGACACTTACAGCAGCTACTGCCTTGCTGGGTTTTCTTTTCAAAGGAAAAAAACCCTAGATTTTTATTTAATACAGAATCTCATAATTTTTTGTCCAGAGTTCACTGAGCTATAGTTTACATACAATAAAAATACAGTCTTTGGGGCTGGAGAGATGGCTCAGCGGTTAAGAACACAGACTGCTCTTCCAGAGGTCCTGAGTTCAAATCCCAGCAACCACATGGTGGCTCACAACCATCCGTAATGAGATTGGATGCCCTCTTCTGGTGTGTCTGAAGACAGCTACAATGTACTCATCAATAAAATAAATAAATAAATATTAAAAAAAAAAAATACAGTCTTTAAGGGCTAGAGAGATGGCTCGCTAGAAAGAGCCTTTGCTGCTCCTCCAGAGGACCTGGGCTGGATTTCCAGAACTCACATGGCAGCTTACAACTGTCAGCAAATCCACTTCTGGGGGATCTGTTATCTATATTCATGCAGACATTCACACACATTCACACACACACACACACACACACACACACACACACACGTAGGTAAATTTTTTCAAATTTTTAAACAGTAGTCTTTATAAATACATAGATTCATGTATCCAAACTAGTCACTATCCCAGGGCCAATCTAAACATGTCCATCATCTCCAGAAGACTCTTCAGTGAAACTTTCTAGCCAGCCCTCTCCTCTGAAGACACAGTAGCCTCCAGTCTGCTCTCGGCTTGGCCAGGGCTTTCTGAGAGCTGACTGTAAAATTCTGAGGAATGTTACAGGGTGCTCCCTCTTGTGACTGGCTCGTTTTACTCGGCACGGTGGTTGTGCATAACCATCCATGTTGCAATGTGTATTAATCATTGATTCCTGTTTATTGCTGAATAATATTTCAGTGTGGATATTCCAATTTTTCTTTTATGGATAGATGGAAATTTGAGTAGTTTCCTCTTTGAGATCATCATGAATAAGGCTGCTATGAAGAGGTACAGATGCCTTTGTGTATGCACACACTGTAGGTTCTCTCAGATAAATAAAATCAGAGTTGATGAATCACGTGAGATATCATTCAACTTGAATTCTTAAGGAAATTATTCATGTGAAGTTTTAGCTTTCTGTTTTGGGGCATCATATTGTGCACATGGGGGTCACCAGGTGGGTTCAGGGGATTAAAGTCAGGTTTTCAGGTGTCAGAACTGTCACCTTTACCCACTTATCCATCTCCCCAGCCATTCAAATGTGTAACTGTCAACTTGAAACAACATGGAGTCCTCTAAGAGGAAGGAACCTTAATTATGAAAATGCCTCCAGCCAGGCATGCACAGTGGTGGTTTGCGCCTTTAATCTTGGCACTCAGGAGGCAGGGGCAGGCAGACCTCCGTGAGTTCTAAGCCAGCCTGTCTACATAGTAATTTCCAGGGCAGCCAGAGCTACATAGTGAGACTCTTGTCTAAAAAAAAAAAAGTCTCCATAGATATGGCTGTAGCTATAGGCAAGCCTATAGGGCTTCTTAATTAGTGTTTGATGTGGGAGGGACAGCCCACTGTGGATGTGGTCATCCCTGAGCTGGCCATGGGGAGCAAGCTAGTAAGCAGCATCCCTCCATGGCCTCTGCATCAACTCCTTCCTCCAGATTCCTGTCCAATAAACCCTTTCCTCCCCAGCTCGCTTTTGTTCACTGCATTCCACAACAGCAGTAGAAAGACAGTCTCCTTCTGCCACAGCTTCCGCCCTGCATACCCTGCACTTTCTTCTCGTCCTGACTAGATAGAGCTATTGGCCCTCCCATGGCTGGGAAGTGGTTTCCTGTTGTGCCTTGATTTGTTTTCTCAGCTGGTTAAGACAGCAAGACATTTTTCTTCTGTTCATAATCTTCTTTTAGTATGTGTTTTTTAATCTTTTGACGCTTATACTCTCTTACTAGCGTGTGTGTGTGTGTGTGTGTGTGTGTGTGTAGTGTGCCTACTGTTACCTGTTGTGCATTATGCCTCTTTGTGGTCACTCGTGCGGGCCAGATGAGAATGTCAGGTGTCCCTATCTGTCACTCCTTACCTTATTCCCCTGAGACAGGGTCTCACTCTGGAGCTAAGGCTGACAGCCAGCAAATGCTAGCAAACCTCTTGTCTCTACCCTTCACAATAGTGGGATTAAAGACACATGTGTGGTCACATCAAACTTTTTACATGGGTGCAGGGAATTCAGACTGAGGTCCTCAAGTGCTCTTATCCATTGAGCCATCACCAGCCTCCTTTTTCCCATTTTATTTATTTATTTATTTACTTACTTACTTATTGGTTTTTTCAAGACGGGATCTCTCTGTGGAGCCTTGGCTGTTCTGGAACTCGCTCTGTAGACCAGGCTGGCCTCCAACTGCCTGCCTCTAAGATTAAAGGTGTGTGCTACCTTTTCCCATTTGTGTGAGGATTTCACTGTTTCAATCCTCAGGACCACCAGGCAACAAAGAGAGTTGGCTCTGAGGATGAATTTAATTTGTTCAAATAATAAAATGGAGCTGGCAGCGTTAGTTGTGGTAAATCAGTGGCACTAACTTCACTTCTGTGAATTTGGTGTTTTACTATTTTTAGATGTTAGTTGATAGACAGTCACTCGCATTTTATCAGGGAGTGCATGAGTTTTCTACCTGTGAATGTAAGAGGTAATGATCAGATAAGGGCAACTGGTGGCAACCTGTCACCTTAAACACTTACCGCTTCTTTCTGCTGTAACGGTCACAATCCTCTCCACCTATTCTGAATATCCCATTAGTTACCAACCAGCAAGCCATTGTAGGACATAGAGTGAAAGTCAATCCTCCTGATACTGTTAACAGTCCCTCCTCTTCACTCTCTCCCTCCTCAGTCACTCACAGAAACTAGCACACTAGGTCCCAGCCACTGTGCTTTGTCTGCATGGATGTTGTGCACCACAAGCATGCAGTGCCCACGAGGAGCCAGAAGAGGGCATCCTATTCCTTGGAACTGGGGTTGCAGGTGCTTATGAGCCACCACATGGGTGCTGGGAACCAAAATCAGGTCCCCTGCACGGCAGCAAGTGCTCTCAACTGCTGAGCCAGCTCTCCAGCCCAGTTTACAGTCTTTTTATGGATGAATAATGTTCCATTGCTTTTTCTTTATTGGTTGAGAGTTTTTATTTACTTGTTTACATTTTGCTTGGTTGGCTTTGTTATGAGGTACAGTCTTACTGCGTTAGCCTTGAATTTGCAATCTTTCTGCCTTAGCCTCTCAAATCCAGGAACTACAAGTGTTCACCACCATGACCGGCTACCACAGTTTCTTTATCTGTTCACCTGTAGTTGGTTATCTGAGCTGACTCCATGTTCTAGCTTAGCTTTTGATTCATAAGGATTTCTTTTTTTTTTTTTTTTAATATATGAATCTGTTTAATGAGGTTGTAAGCCATTTAGAACACCAGTTTGTGAGGATACATCCCGTTTGTCAGGGAGAACTGAGATCGCAGGTAGCCCTGGAGCTGAGGAACAGCTTTAATCTTTGGCAAAATCTGCGAGTCCACAGCTTTCTGATCAGTCTTTCGCTGCTCTGTAATCTCGTATTTCTCCTTCTCTGTGTCGAAGATCTCTCCCTCCTGATGCCTAGGCTTGCGCAGCTGCTTCTTCTTGAAGTAAGCGTCAGTCAGGTGTTTGGGGATTTTAACCCCGCTGATATCAACTTTTGTAGAGGTGGCGATAACAAACTTCTGGTGTGTTCTGCGCAGAGGAACTCTGTTGATAGCCAGAGGTCCGGTCACAAGTAGCAAGCCACTGCCCAGCTGCTTCAGGAAAACCACTCTCTTGCCCCTGTGGCGCCCAGTGAGGATGATCAGGACAGTCCCGGGAGTGATGCTGGAGCGCAGCCTCCTCACGTGCTGACTGAAGGGCTTTTTGCCGTGGCTCAGCAGCTTCCGAGGCACGTCTTCCGTAGGATAATACCTAGGCATTTTTCGAAGCTTCACCACCCGGGTGCCACTGTTCTTGTCCCCACCAACTGTTTTTGTGACAGTAGCAAGGACCTTCTCCTTTTTCTTCTTCTTTTCAACCTTGGTCTTGGCAGCTGAGTATTTCCTTTTGTAAAAGGCCTTTCTGGAATACATAGCTGATCGGGAGTACCTGCCAATTCCTCTCACCAGGACAGGGTTCCGGCTGCAGTGGGGCTTGGCTTTCTTGAGTTTTTTACTCTTCGGTTTACCCTTTTTAGCTGCACCAGCGGCCGGGGGACCAGAGGCAGCAGCATTACCACCAGCCTTCTTGGCCGCAGGCTTCTTTTCCTTTGTATCAGGCTTCTCTGCCTTTTCACCCGCCATCTTGCAAGACGGGAAAGAGGACTAAGGCAGCGGCTTCCGGTCTATATCTCATAAGGATTTCTATATGTCTGTCATTTGAGTTCTTTGTCAGACATGGGTGTCACAAGCGCCTTCTCCACTCTCTTGCTCCTTCATTTGCTCAACAGGTGTAGTTTTCAGGGGAGGGGCTGCAGTACTGGGGATGCCAAACACTCGGCAGGTGATATGGTATTATGCTTCATCTTCAACCATTGGTTGGTTTGTTGATTGATGGAGATAGGGTCTTACTAAGTTTCCCAGGCTAGCCCTGAGCTATTTAGCCTAGGCTTTCCCTCAAGCTTGAGACCTTCCTCCTTCAGCCTCCTGAGCAGCTAAGATTACAGATGTGACCTGCACACCTGCCCCAGCAATGTCTTTTAAAAAGCAAAGACCTAGGGGTGGGGTACTCAGTTGGTAGGGCGCTTGCTGAATAAAAGCCAGAGTTCAAGCCCAAGAATCCACATTAAAAACCAGGTGCGGTGGCTCACACTTGTAATCCCAGCATCAGGAAGGCAGAGACTGAAGGTGCCTGGAGCCAGAGAGGCCAGCCAGCCTTGCCTACTTGCTCGAGGTCAGGGGGAAGAGCCTGTCTCAAAGAAACAGGATGGATGGTGCCAGAGGAACAATACCCAAGGTTGTACACATAAATAAATAAATAAATAAATAAATAAATAAATAAATAACAAATAAATGTGACTTAAAAAATAAAAAAAATAACAAATCCTTCGACAGTGTGCTGTCTGCATGCCTGACAATGATAATAATAATAATAATAATAATAATAAATAATAATAATAGTGATGATGATGAGGAGGAGGAGGAGGAGGGAGAGGAGGAGGAAGAGGAGGAGGAGGAAGAGGAGGAGGAGGAAGAGGAGGAGGAGGATTCAGCTCAATGACAAAACACTTGCCTAGCATGTCCTGAGTTTGATCTCCAGATCCATAAAAATTATAGTAATTAAACATAAGTTAAAAGTCAGGTGTAGTGGCATATACCTGGAATCCCAGGACTACAGGTGGTTGAAACAGAGAGATCAGAAGTTCAAGGCTATCTTCGGGTACATAGGGAGCTCAAGGCCAGCATGAACTACAAGGTTCTGTCTCAGAACACAAACAAACCCAGTGAAAATACAAATGTTGCCTACTCTAACTGGATGCTGTATCTGACTGTATTCTAAGCCCAAGGCCCCACTGTGTGCTAGGAGATAGTCCAGGATCAGAGACCTGTACAGAGCCTGGACTCTCCCTTGACTGACCAGGAAGGATTAAATGAGAATGGAAAAGGTCAGGACCCAAGAGATCCCCTTTCTTTCTTTCTGCGACAACAACTCACTGGGACCTAATGTGCTGGTTTCTGTGAGGCCTTGGAGTTCTGGAGTCTCCCAGACAGACCCACCTCATTCTCTGTGCACTTACCAGCCATAAGAATAATGTGTGGGAGGAAGTGACATCTGAAGCAGCTGCAAATGGTGGGAAAAACTGGTGCTGACACTCTTACAGTGGCTACTGTACCTGTTAGAAGGGCAGAGGACTGGCTGGCTGAGGAACACTGGGCCTGGGATGGGAGGGGGGGAATGTTTGAACTCTCACCTTAAAGCCACGATGGCTTGGGAGGCCATGGTATTTGATTCCCACAGAGAATGAAGGCCATAGAAATAGCAGGGTCCCTATTGATCTGGTCCCTTCCTGTTACAGAAGGAAAGATGAGAGTGCCACTGTATGCAGACTGGGTGTGAACACCCTTGGACAGAGCAGATGGGGACGCCTGGCTTGTTATATTTAGCTGTTCTGTGCAGAGCTGGGCGTTGTTAAAGATTCAAAAGCTTCTGCCTTTTGCCCTCCCTCACGGAGCTTGATCTGTTAAGGGAGAAGCCATTGGCATGAATAACTATAACACAGGGTAAAGAGAGATGAACTCCTTCCTTCTGTTAGCCTTCTAACAGTTCTAACATGACAAACTCCCAATTTGCATCAGCATGGGGTCAGCAGGTACCATAAGTCCTACCACAGCACCCCCAGCAGGAAGCCACCCTCACAGCAAAGGGAATGTCATTCCAGCTCAGAGTCAGGACAGCTCCGAGGAAGAGAGAGCCTCTGCTGCTGACCTTGAAGGTGGACTAAGCAGGGAGAGGAGGAGCCAAGGGCTGGGGTGACTTATGCCAGGCGTAGTAAGGTGGTGCTCACATGCTCTGCACAAGCCTTGCCTCCTGTGTCTCTGGAAGATAGATCTAGAAAGGTCCAAGAGTTTTCCCTGAGCCTCAGCTGACACCTGATGCTCCAAACCCCGCCCCCAGCCCATTCCAACCTGACCTGTGGAGCTGCTGGAGTATTCTTTCTAAATCCAAGACTTAATGCCCCCTACCCACGTGCACAGCCACCATTGGATTTGTCCCTCTGGACTCAGCGATTAGCAAAATGAACACGCTTCCTTGCCACCCTGGGAATTTCCACTATGGGCAAGTTACATACTTAAACTGGGGGTAACAATCAGATCTTGGACTTCTGTTTTTTGAGACAGGGTCTCATATAGTCAAGCTGGTTTTGCGCTCACTATGAGCTTGGAATGACCTTGACCCTTCTGCTGGGGTTGTAGGTGTGCATTACACACCCAGTCTTTGTGCTACTGGGTCCCAAACCCAGGGCTTTCTGTAAGCTGGGCAAGCACTCTGCCAACTGACTACATCCCAGCCTAATTCTTTTCTTTTATTATTTTCATCTTTTGTGGTGCTGGGGATGAGAGCTCAGGATCTCAATTCATATTCATTCATACCCAGATTCTCTTCTTCTTTTCCTCTTCTTTCCCTCTTCTTCTCTTCCTCCTTCTTCTTCCTCCTCCTCCCCCTCCTCCTCCTTCTTCTTCTTCCTCCTCCTCCCCTCCTCCTCCCCTCCTCCCCTCCTCCCCTCCTACTCCCCTCCTCCCCTCCTCTTCCTCCTCCTCTTCCTCCTCCTCTTCTTCTTCCTCCTCCTTCTTCTTCTTCCTCTTCTTCTCTATCCTACCCCCCTCTTTCTGGCTATGGAGCCCAAAGCCTTCCACAAGCTAGAAAAGTGTTCCACCACTGCCCTGACCCCAAACCCTTGCTTTTTATGAGATAGGGTCTCATTCTGTAGCCCAAGGTGGCCTGGAACTCATGGCAAACCACCTGCCTCAGCTTCCTAAATGATGAGATTACAAGCAGGCACCACCGTTTTTAGTCATTGTACTAGCCTTTGTGCTGGTCCCATTCAAAAGGTTGGCATTTCTGCTGGGTTCTTCTGATTGGGTCAGCACCAGTCCACTTCGGGAAGTCAGAATGCCGCCAGCACCTGCCTCACTTAGGGACGTCAAACTCGGGACTTTGCACATTTTTTCAACCTTCTAGGCAATTCCGTAAATTGGCTGCGACAGGGCTTGAGGTGGAAGTCAGTGGCCAAGCACTTGTCTAGCGTGCATAGGGCTCCAAAGTCTCCTCTGAAAGGAGAGGAGGGTGTGGGGGGTGAGAGACAGCTTAGCAGGTAAGGCACTGCTCTGAAACCTGATGATCTCAGTGCAATCTCAGACTCACATGGTGGAAGGAGAGGATGGACTCCTGAAAATTGTCCACATGTGTGCATGCACTGACACACTCAGATACACAGTAGACAGACAGACAGACAGACAGAGATTAGAGAGATAGATAATGGATACAATTTTTTAAGAAATAATTTTAGTTTTTTAATGAAATGAGAGAATTGGATATGTCAACATTTTATATGAGGAAAACCTGGGCTGAGAAATTTAGTAACTGGCCTATTATGCTGGGTATTCCCTGGGGTCAAAAACTTCAGTCACTAGGATGGGTAAGGTGGTGCATGCCTGTAATCCCAGAGCAGAGAGAGAGAGAGGGAGAGGGAGAGGGAGAGGGAGAGGGAGAGGGACAGGGAGAGGGACAGGGACAGGGACAGGGACAGGGACAGGGAGAGGGACAGGGAGAGGGATTTGTTCATCGTTGAATCCAGAGACACTAGTTCAATCACACTATAGTCACTCACTACACACTTTTCTGTTGGATGGATAGACAGGTGGAAAGTAGACTGAGGTGGGCAAAGGATGGAGGAAGGGAGGGCTGGTCCATGTGACCAGCCTCCAGGCCTGTCTGATGGTGCCATATGTCCCGGCAGGTGCCAGCATGCCAGTGAAGAAGTACCTGCTGAAGTGCCTGCACCGGCTGCAGAAGGGCCCGGGCTACACCTACAAGGAGCTGCTGGTGTGGTACTGCAACAACACCAACACCCATGGCCCCAAACGCATCATCTGCGAGGGGCCCAAGAAGAAGGCCATGTGGTTCCTGCTCACGCTGCTCTTCGCCTGCCTGGTGTGCTGGCAGTGGGGTGTCTTCATCCAGACCTACCTGAGCTGGGAGGTCAGCGTTTCACTCTCCATGGGTTTCAAGACCATGAACTTCCCAGCGGTCACCGTCTGCAATTCCAGCCCCTTCCAGTAGGTGGTCCCCGGAACAAAGCTGGCTCTTCTCCCTCTCGCCCCTTTCTCCCCGTCCCCCCTTTCTCCCCACAGTCCTTCTGCTCTGTTCCTTCTTTCTTTCCTTCTCTTCGTTTCTTTTCCTTTTTGCTTTCGTCCTTTGCAGCATGTAAGAATTTAGAAATCCTAAGTTTCCTGGACTTCAAGAAAACCACTGTATGACTACATCTATATAGCTTTGGAACAGAGGAGCGGACAGCCTCAGGGCTGTGCCTCGGCCCTGTCTATCTTATTTTTAAAATATTTTATTTACTATTCATATATTATATTCCTGTATATAATGCATTTGGATAAAATCCGCCCCCCATTACCTCCCCTCCAGCTTTTCCCTCTTTATCCCCCCATCTCTTTTCCCTCCCAACTTCATGTGAGTGCGCTTTCTGGCTGGCTCTCTGTCTCGCTCTGTCTCTGTTTCTCTCTCTCTCTCTCTCTCTCTCTCTCTCTCTCTCTCTCTCTCTCTCTCTCTCTCCTCCCTCCCCCTCTGGCTGGTTTTGCTTTATTTAAGCAGTTCTCTTTTAAAG
>NW_021604600.1:2937398-2983300 GCF_004785775.1 Grammomys surdaster
CCTCCCTCCCTCCCTCCCTCCCTCCCTCTCTCCTCTCTCTCCCTCCTCTTTCCTTCCTCTCCTCCTCCCTCTCTCTCCTCTTTCTTCTTTCCCTCTCCCTCCTCTCTCGCCTCCCTCCCTCTCTCCTCTCTCTCTCTCTCTCTCTCTCTCTCTCTCTCTCTCTCTCTCTCTCTCTCTCTCTCGTCCACTGAGTACATGAGTACATTTAGTGCTGCCTTGTGTGCATAGATGTAAAACCATCTACTGGAGCACAGGCAGCCTCTTACAGGTCAAATCCCTGAAGAAAACCAATCCCTCTCTCTGAGCAGCCATTAGTTTCTGAGCTCCTCAGCTGGGAGTGAGACTCCCGTAGAAGCCCCTCCCTCTCCCTGGCTGGGATCGCGGCTTGATCTTATGCAGCTTTTGCTGTGAGTCCATGGGTGCAGTTGTGTGTGTCATATCGTAGCAAATGTCATTTTGTCACAGACATTGACTCCCTCTGGCTCTTATCTCTCCACTCCCTCTTCTGTGCAGACCCCCGAGCCTCAGTGGGAAGGGGTCCAGGGCTTATCATTATGCTCTGGGCTCACTAATTAGAGTATGCTGGTTGGCTTCCAATCCCTGGGGATCCACTTCTCTCCAGATCTTCAGTCCTGGGGTTCCAAACTTGCTCTCCCACACCTTTTCACATAGGTGCTGAGGGCCAAACTCGGGTCCTCATGCTTGTGCATCAAGCAGTTTTCCAGCTGAGCCATCTCCCCAGCCCTTCCACATCTGTGGCTACACCTACGTCTATAAGCCACATTCCGTGGGATACACCTATAACCCCGGCATTCAGAGGCTGAGGCAGGATGATTCCTGGCCAGCCTGGGTTGTACAGCCGGGTACATAATAGCTCCTGGTGTTAGCAATGCTGCATTTATGTATTGCATGTGTGTTTATTGAGTATCTACTGTATGCCAGACACCGTTCCACATGGTGGAAATCTTATCAATGAACAGAACCAAGTCCCCTGCCCTCTATATAACCTGCCAGAGGAAACAACCATTAGGATTTTTTTTCCATATTAGACCCAGATAAATGGCTCATCAGTTAAGAACTACTCTTCCAGAAGACCTAGGTTCAAATCCCAGCACCCACATGACAGCTCACAATGGCCTGTAACTCCAGCCTTGGGGAAGTCAGTTCCCTCTTCTGCCCTCTTTGGGCACCAGGCATGCACATAGCAAACAGACATACATAAGACATAATTTTTTTTTAAAGGGTGTTGGAGGCTGAAGGGACAGCTCAGTGGGTAAGAGCAATTGTCAGTTTTTCAGAGGATGCAAGTTCAGTTTTCAGCATCCATATGCAGTTCATAATCTATAACCCAAGTTCCAGAGAACTCGAAACCCTCTTCTGACCTCCACAGGCATTAGCGAGTGTGCAGTGCACATACACACATACAGGCAAAACACTCATGCACACAAAATAATAATGTCCTTTAAATTTTAAGACCTACATTTAAAAAGATTTTTCTAAAAATATTGAATTATCACTTTGATGATTAAACACACACACAGACACACCGTGCTTGTACTGATTGTGCTTTGGGAACTGGTGTGATTCTCACGTGTACAGCCCTTCCTGAGGCAAGCACTTCTGTAGCAACCCCAGGGCACCAGTGAGGAAACACAGGCTCAGGGAGTGAGCACACTGTTCAACCACACAAGGGGAAAAGCTTAGAATTTGTCCCGAGGCCTGGTCTAACTCCAGAAGGGCCACTTTGTAACCATCCTTCCATGCTGTCTCTTCCTCACACGATGGGAAGGCTTCAGGGTGTAAAGACAAATAGACTTTATCTAGTCAGGGTTGAGGACAGGTCGGTGGCCAGTCAGTAAAAACTGTCTCAAGGCATGAGCAGAAGTTAGCCAGAAGGGGTAGAGATGCAACTCAAGTTGTGAATATAGTGTGTGCAAAGGGCCTGGGGTAAAACAGCCTGACAAATTCAAGACCTGAGAGACAGAAGATACTCTTGTCTGAAGGAAAGTTCTAGAATACAGTTCACACCTTGTGGTCACCTTCACGAGCACCAAATGTCCCTTTGGCTTTTATATTTGTGCATGCATTTATTCATGTGTGTGCTGCATGTGTAGTGCATGTATTGCTACATGTGTGTGCTGCATTGCTGCATTGTGTGTGATGCACGCATGTAGTGCATGTGTGTGGTACATGTATATGATACATGTGTGTGTTGCATTTTTGTGCTATATGTTTGTGCTACATGTGTGTGCTACATGTGTGTGCTGCATGTGTGTACTGCATGTGTGTGATCCATATGTGTGATGCATTGTGTGATGCATGCATGTAGTGCATGTGTGTGGTACATGTGTGTGGTACATACATGTGTGTGCTGCATGTGCGTGCTGCATGTACATTCTATATGTATGTGTGCAGGAATTTCTTTCACAAAAGCTGGCCTCTCTGATTCTGACACAGATATCCCTGGCATGGCTAGTTTTCTCCCCTGAGGATCTATCCCTTTTACAAGGACTAGTCATTCTTCCAACATGGAGCTCTTGGGGAAGAGAGAACAGAGAAGCCACCCTCTCAGTGGCTTCCACCCCCTCTCCATCCTGAAATTGGTCCTGGTCCTCAGGTCACAGACATGCCCCTCCTCTCTCTTCCCTCTCTCTCTGCCAAAAGGGGGGCTTCCAGTGGAATTTTCGAGTATGACTTCCCTCCTGTTACTGGAGCCCACCAAACCTGAATTCCAATGTCAGCCCTGTCCCTTATCCCTGAACTCATCCAAGAAATCCAAGAGGCTTCCAAGAGTCAGTTGCTTTGTCGGTGTGTGGGGGTGATGACAGAATTGTGGCAGAGGGCAAAACAAAAGAAAGGCCCTCACATCAGACTCATGACACATGATCAACAACCAATTCCTCACTACAACAGGTTTTCATGGCTGCCCCGGCCACCATCGCCTGGCACATGGCAGACGCTGAATAAGTATTTGGTGACTAGGTGAACTGAATGGACAGTGGAGAGACCCGTGGATGCAATGGGAGGAAGGTGGCATCTCAGTGGCACCTAGGGCATCACACAGGCTGGCAAGCACTCTTTCGCTAGGACACATCTCTAGCTCCTTAAGAAAGAGTGAGGGAGGATGTCACTAAGTTGCCCATGGGTTTGAACTTGTGCTCTTCCTGCTTCAGCCTCCAGAAAAACTGGGATTCAGGTGTACATCACCAGGTCCTGATTTGGTGACAAGTTCTTACTACACTGGGGTACAAGAAGACCCCAGGTTCCACACTTTCTTTCTGTGATGGCTCCTTGCCCACCTGACTCAACCTTTCCGCACTTAGGTACTCCAAGGTCAAGCACTTGCTGAAGGACTTGGATGAGCTGATGGAAGCGGTCCTGGACAGGATTCTGGCTCCGGAGTCCAGACACACCAACACCATCACTACCCTGAACTTTACCATCTGGAACCACACACCCCTGGTCCTTATTGATGAGCGGAACCCTGACCACCCAGTGGTCCTCGACTTGTTTGGGGACAACCACAACAGCAGCAACACGGCCCCAGGAAGCACCTGCAATGCCCAGGGGTGCAAAGTGGCCATGAGGCTGGTAAGTTCTGCAAGCACAGACCAGGACACGGCCATCCAGAGAGTCTGGTGACAATCTATTTTCATTAATAACCTAGGATTTGCTGAGAGACCCTAAGATTTGGGGGGGGGGGGGGGGGGTGGGAGGGTGTGTTTGCATGTATACCTGTCAAAGGTGAGTCAGAGGACAATCTCAGATGTCATTTCTCTTTAGGCAAGGCTGGCTGACCAGCAAGCCCAAGAGATCTGCCCGTTTCCACCTCCCCAGCTCTAAGATGACAAGCAGTGTGCCCTGGATTTTTCATTATTTTTAGATTCATTTTATTTTATGTGTATGAGTGTTTGGCTTGCATGTGTGTCTATGCACCATGTGTGTGGTTGGTACCTTATGGAGGTCTGGAGAGGGCACTGGATCCCCTGAAACTGGAGGTATAGGTGGGTGTGAGCTGCCCTGTGATGCTAAGAATCAAACCTGGATCCTCTGGAAGAACAAGCGCTCTCAACCGCTGAGGCATCTCTTCAGCCCTCACCTGGATTTTTTGTGTGAGTTCTGAGGATCCAACTCTGGTTCTCCTACTTGTGCTACAAGCATTTAACCAGCTGGACTACTCCGTGAGCTTTAGAAGCACTCTTTAAAATGTAGAAGTAGCTGGTGTGTTAGTCAAGATTCTTGGATAAGAGTAACCCAGCTTAAACTAGTTTAGGCAAAGCAGGGAGCCATTGGCGCACGTAAAGGAGATATCCAGAATTAGCTGGGTTCAGGCATGGGTGGATCCAGGTGCTCAGGGGCTTTCGTGGGAACTAAGTGCCCTCCATCTCAGCTCAGCTCATGCTCTCTCCTGGCTGACGCCTCAGCAATCTCTCCCCACAGCTCCTCTTTCCCACTAGAGCCACAAATGCTCTGGATTATCTCACCCTTAAAATAATCACAAGCTACAGGACAGCCTCCAGTGATTGGCCAGTCCTGGATCATGTGCTCCAGAGATGCAGAGACGTCATTTTCACAAGGACCTGAGTGGGGGAGGGGGCACACAGTTAGAGGCAAAAAAAAAAAAAAGAACCAGCACCCACACTGAGGCCAAGGTGCTGCTGGCTCATATAGTCCCTGTGGGAGAAAACCCATCTGGTCTGGGATCTCCCAAAGCTCTATCCGTACCATGGATACTATTTAGACCAGGCTTCATCCCTGGAGACCCCAAGGATGTAGTTCGGGGCTGGGCCTAGAGATCTACACTGTCAGCAGCTTCTCCGGTTACTCTAAGAGTCGGCCTCAGACAGGGGCAAGAATGGATGTGCAGTCTCCCAAGGGGCAAGTGTCTGCCTTGCATTGGCACATGGTCACAGCCTCTAAAACCCACCCCACTCCCACTCAAACCAGCAAATAGCCTGCTGCCTAGGAGCAATGCCACACTTAGGGTGTGGTCATGGGTTACCTATCTGAAAATTTAGCCCAAGCCTGTCTGTCCACTACCTCTTGGGGTGAGCCCTGTATCTGTGTGTGTCCCTGTGTGTGCCCACATGGCCCTGTGCGTCTGAGTGTGTGTCTGTGCGCATGTGTCTGTGCGTGTACTCATATGAGTTTGAATGTGTCTGTGTGTATGTACCCATGTGTGTTTGTGTCTGTGCCTGTATGTGTTTATGCATCTGAATGTGTGTGCTTGTGTGCCCACGTGTTTGGGTGTGTATGTTTACTCATGTGTATCGGAGTGTGACTCTTTTGTGTGTCTTTGTATGCCTTATAATGTACATGTAATGTGTCTATATATGTGTGTCTGTATGTTTGTGTGTCTGTGTATCTCTGCATGTGTAATGTATTTGTGTATGTGTCAGAGAGGAGCTATGTATCTGTACATGTGTCCTGTGTTCATGCCTAAGAGTTCCAATGAGGGCTGTGTATGACTAGCCTTGAGTTGTCTGAGGTGATCTCCCTGAGCATGCATGAGCTAGGATTCTAACACATTTACCACCACCAGGGTGAAGCCACAGGGTAGATAATACAGTGCTGCCATTCCTTCCTGGGTTCCTCGGGGCAGTGGCCTTCGTGTCTTCAGGAACCTCTCTTCCATTTCACAGTGCAGTGCCAATGGGACTGTGTGTACCTTCCGGAACTTCACCAGTGCCACCCAGGCGGTGACTGAGTGGTACATCCTGCAGGCCACCAACATCTTCTCACAAGTGCTTCCCCAGGACCTGGTGGGGATGGGCTATGCCCCTGATCGCATAATCCTAGCCTGCCTGTTTGGAACAGAGCCCTGCAGTTATCGGTGAGAGAAACTCCTGTCCTCTGCCCTGACAGACAGAATGACTTAGCAAATGACTTAGCAGCCTGACCCACTAAGGCTCAGACCCACCCAGATCTAGAGTAGCTCTCTAGAGCACACAGGCTGATCTATATGCCTAAGCGTCTTGTTGCAGCTTGCTGGAGGCACGTCTGAGACATCTCATGACACTGGAGAGGGAATCACTTTGGGAGAAGTCAGCGAGGAAGGCAGATAAGGAAGGAGGATAAGGATCTTCGAGGATTCAATGACTGTGGGTGAAGCCTGGGCAGACCTGATTCATGGGAAGACGTGCTGTGGTGCACAAATAGAACCAGAGTTGTCTTCCCTTGACAGAGGGGCCAGGCCTTTTATAATGTCTCTATCAGCCAGGCTTGGCTATTGGCCACCCCAG
Organism: Grammomys surdaster; assembly: GCF_004785775.1. Classification (NCBI taxonomy): domain Eukaryota; kingdom Metazoa; phylum Chordata; class Mammalia; order Rodentia; family Muridae; genus Grammomys; species Grammomys surdaster. The sequence goes on from NW_021604600.1 coordinate 2,943,641, forward strand.
GAACAGGAGCAGCCTTGAGTCATTAGCTTGCAGCTCCCAACAGCTGGGGGATAGATGGTGTGGTGGTGGTGGGGGTGGGGGGGGTGGGGGGGGGGGGGGGGTGTGTGTGTAAGAGAGGGGGGTGGCAAGGAATTCTTGGCTACACACAAACAACCATCTGGTGGCATATCTGGGTGGGCACCTGGGATTGCCTGGCTTTTGTTTTCTGAAACAGAACAAGCATTTCCCCACGTTTCCCAGCTGCTGTGAAGGACATATGTCAGGTCCACACTAGCATGCAGAGCGAGGCTTATGGGGCTCAAAAGCTTCCTCTTCCCTACAGTGCCTCCTCATGTTGAGAGTGGCAGAGCGAGGGTGACAGCGACCCAGAAAGTCTGGGGACCTTCCAGCTTGTCCACAGAGTCCCACCTCTGTTGCCTGGGCATGGCAACTTGTGCATCTCCTGGTCTGAGTTCTCAACTCTGCTGCTGCACAGGGGCTCCTTCCTTAGGACATAGGACATGCTTCCAGGTTCATCTTGCAGGGACAGTACCTACACCCTGAACCTTCAGGAGGCTCAGTGAAGAATAGGCTGAGAGCTGTACTCTGTCCTCCCCTATATGCAGATGTACTGAGCAGGCATTTTGCACATGGTGTCAAGCAGTTGTCAATCAAACCAAATGTGATGGTTCAAGCCTGTGGACAGGAGGACCAAGAATTCTTTGGTGCCTCTCTCTGTGTCTCTCTGTGTGTCTCTCTGTGTCTCTCTCTCTCTCTCTGTCTCTCTCTGTCCCTCTATTTCTCTCTGTCTCTCTTTGTCTCTCTGTCTCTCTCTGTCTCTCTCTCTGTCTCTCTGTCTCTCTCTCTCTCTCTCTCTCTCTCACACACACACACACACACACACACACACACATACACACACACCCCACAGGTAGGATAGCATCAATATTCCATAATGCAAATCAGAATAACGGTGGTCCCCATGGGTGTAATAATCACAAGATAGTGCCCCACTGATGGGGCAGGTCTGTCTTGAAGCAGGTTGGATTTCAACTAATTATTGGTATTACTAAGCCCACATTTGATAAGGAATTCAAATTCATTAATGATGCCATATTTAGTGGAGTCTATTCTGAGTGCTTTTCATATATGAAAGTATAATTCACCATGGCAACAGGCCTATGAAAGGGTGCTATTTTCCCCACGACCCCCAGAGAGATTAAGTCACACTGCTGGTGAGTGGCAGAGACAGAGGTCTCTGTTATTCATAGATGGAGCTTGAACAACCAAGCATGGTGGCAGATGCCAGTAGTCTCAGCAGGTGAGACAGGCAAAGCTGGAGTTCAAGGCTGGGCTACATAAGGCCCTGGAAAGAAAGAGAGAGCAGGTACAGGAGATCGGGGGGGAGGAAGGAAAAGAACAGGAAAGAAAGAAACCAAAGGTATCTGTCCTTGTCTCTTCCTGTCCATTCCTTTCAAATCTCCTGAGCCAAGCCTCAGGAACAGAGGCCACCCAGCTACTTATCACAAAACCATAGCCAACCTACACCTAGGCTGCCCCTTACTCACACAGCTGTTGGCTACCAGCTTCCTGAGCGGAAACTGGACAGGACTGTGCTCCTTGACTTCCACCGTCCTGGGCTCCTGACGCCCCATCCCTGCCTGCTCACTCTGCTTCTGTCCCCTCTGATGGGCATATGAATTCCTCAAAGGAAAGACCTAGTGTTAGGAGCACGCCCTGCAGCTGCACCGGGCCATCAAGCTGCCTCGAGTTGAATACCAGCCAGTGCTGTGTTTGTTTCAACATTCCACTTAGCATCTTTCTATGTGTCTGTCTGTCTGTCTGTCTGTCTGTCTATCCCTGCCTCTGTCTCTCTCTGTGTCTCTGTCTCTCTCTCTTTCTCATCAATTCCTGTCCTTTTATCAATTCTGCAATTGTCAGTCAGACAACATTTGCCACAGTAATGTCCAAGTGGCTGTCTGAACACACCAGCACCACAGTCATCAGAAGGGCCCTCTCGACCAAGGCAACTAATATTGCCAGTCACCATGTTTCAGAACAGCCAGCCAAAGCTTGTTTCTCTTAAGCTTGCTCTTGGGAGCAATATAAGACACCTTAGCTTTCTTAGTCCGACCTCTGGGTCTCAATAAGCTGAAGGCTGGACCCCTTTTAACTGTTGTAGTCGGACCAAGTACAAGACCCTTCCATGGTTTATCCTGAACCTTGACCTCAGCACTCACTTTAGTGTCTGAGGACTTGGGGTCCTTGGTATGGCTGTGCCCATATCAACAGTACTCAAACCTCATTCACATCCTATGAGGGTCTTCACAAAAAAATCTACATCTTGGCAATGGTTCTACTACAGATGAGAGATCAGACAGTTACTTAGTGTCTCTATGCCTCAGTTTCCTTATCTAACAAATAGGGTGAGTGAAATGACCTCACAGAGCTCATGGGGGATTTAATAAATTGGCCTACGGTAGAGTGCTTAGAACTGAGCCCCGCACTGGGGACCAATTCTCACCACATTAAAAACAAATAAGCTGATAGTGGAATTCTTTCATATTTGTTAAAAAGTGGCAAAGATGGGGGACTGAGGAGATGATTCAGGGGATACCATAACTTCCTATGCAAGTGTGAGGACCTGAGTTTGAATCCCTGAGACCCATGTAAAAAGCTGGGTCTGGTTGTACATGCCTGTGGCCCCAGCTCTAGGGCCTTTCTGGCTCAGCCTGACTCCAGGTTTACTGAGACTGCTTCAAGGGAATAAGGCAGAAGAGGATAGCCAACATCCTCCTCTGGCCTCTCCTGTGAGCAAGAGTGCACATGTGTGCACACACATGGGCACACATACACACACATATAAACTACACATACACACATGCAAACACATACTCCGTATATGTAAACTACACATACCACACACACACATATCATACACACACATATACCATACACATACATGCATGCATGCACACAGATGCACACCAATGCACAAATATATACCACACATATAAGCCACACATACCATATATACACACATGCACACACATATAACACACACACACTGCCAAAAACAATGCATAGAGCTCTTTGACCCCAGTGGTCTCTTTTCGTAGCATCCTGTCTCACAACTGTAATCTGTCAAACTAAGGCTATGAGTGTGGTGCAGGTCATGGGCGGAGCACCTGCCTAGCGTGTAAGAGTTCTGGGCCAGAACCTAGCACCACAAAAGCAAACTGCAAAGAATGCAAACTAGCATATCTCTAGGAAGGAAACAACATGCTTTGTTCTGATTGTATCCGTTTTCCCATGTGACATCTTCCTGTCAAGGACTCCATCCCGGAGCACAGGTGGCATCGAGCATGGATTCTCCTTGGTAGGACGATTTCTCAAGCTTCTTTGTTGGGGGTGACCTTGAGTGCTTCAGAGAACTGGTTGAATGTCTTGTCGGAAGGCCTGGATGTGGGTGGACCTGTTTGATCTTAGCAGGGGTGATGGGCTCAGTCAAGTCTGAGTTGGTGGCGCATGATGGCCAGGTTATAGCACCCATGACATCATCTTCCATGCTTGGGTATCGCCTGTCCTTATTCTGGAAGTGAGTCACATGATGTGATGGAGAGGCAAGTGGTCACGTGATGTGGGGGAGGGGCAAGTAGACTCATGGATGTTAGGAATCTAAACTTGGGTCCTTATGTTTTGGCAGCTAGCACTTTGCCATTTTTCCTACCTCCACCCCACTTTCCTTCCTCCTCCTCTTCTAGATATGTTGTACAGTCTGGTGTGGAACTCCTAAGCTCAAGTCTCCAGAGTATCTGGCACCACGAGTGAGCAAGAGTGTTCCTGGATATCTCCCGGTCATTTCTGAAAGCTTGCTGGCCTCTACTTGGCTCATGTCCCGGGAAACATTTATAGAGGGGACTCTTGTTCTGAATCTAGAGGGTATCAGGGATGGGCACAGCCTCACTGGGTGGCAGGCATTACCAACAAATGAATAGTTGGCACAGATGACAACCCGGAGTGCAGCCTGCGGGAAGGGACTGGCCACACCCTGGCAGCCTCTACTCCCTTCTGGGCTGCATCTACCCAAGACAGTCACTTGGGAACACTATGTCCTCATGGCCTGGGGCGAAGTCTCTCCCTTCAGAGCAGGGCCTGGCTGCAGCCTGTTTGCTCTGCTCTTTGCCTGTGGTCTTAGCTGTGACCCACACAGTCGCTGTGGTGCCTGCTCAAGGCACCTGTTCCCCTTCAAGCCTTTGCCAGTGCTGTGCCCCCCATCAGGATATGACCTTTCCTTTCCCACCTACAAGAATCCACCACCTCTTCCTCATCCTTCGAGTCTCACCTCGGGCCTCACCTTGGCCCAGACACTTTCCCTGACCCACCTCCTCCCCACCTCCTTCGTCTATCTCTCTAGTGTCCTTATCACATTATTTATTCAACAAATATTTACCAAGTGTCTGTGTGCTGCTGCATTGTGTGCCAGGCCCTGGAAACCGAGGTGTGGACAGCGCTAGCCAAGGGGCTTTTCACATCACAGTATGCAAGGCATCTTGCCCTCAGCACAGTCCTGGAAGGTAGCAGCTGCTGCATTTTTGTCCTTGGGAGGTACTAACAGATGGAGAAAATGATGCCGGGAGACACTGGGGACATCTTCACACTCACTGAGCTAGGAAAGGACAAAGCCAGAAGTCAGTTCAGGGCCGACGACTCTGAGCCAGTGCTCTTGACCTCTGGCTGTCACAGATCAAGGTCATGGCTCCTCTTGGGCTCAGGGTCCACAGCAGGGGCAGCAGATGGGTAAGCGGATAAAGTGGGGCGATTCCCCAAGTGGAAATCTGAGGGGAGAGGTCCATTCCTAACTCCTCTTCATAGTTAGCTGAGCTCCGTCACTCTGCTTGGGGCAGGGGTGGAGACTGAGGAGGTCTCAGGGGGAAATGAAACTGAAGGAAATGAAGAAACCAACTATTTGATGGGCTGGTTAGATAAGGTTCTCTAGACACAAGGACCAGCCCTGTGCAGAGGCCTGTGTTTGCAAACATCTGGAGTGGTACTCAACTATAGTGAATGAGGGGGCAGAGCCTAGGTAAGGGAGCCAGTGAGCATCATGGATCCTCTGGAGGGTATGAGAGGGGTGTGCCTTGCCCAGTTCAGAGATGGGGGACAATGGCCCTGACACTGCACGGCAGGACAGAAGGAACAAAGGTTTTGAAAAACAAAGGTGAAGACGGGGCTTCTGCAGGGATTCTAGTGCAGGATGGCTGTCAGGGAACAAAGGGAACGCACAGGAATCCTGAGGAGCTTGAACCAGAGACTGAGCCTTAGAATAGGACAGTGCCTAGGACACGCTAGTGACAGACGAGATGACTCAACGGGTAAATATGCTTGCCCCAAGCCTGATCATCTGAGTTCAAGTTCTAAGACCCACATGCTGGAAGAAAATTGACTTCCACAAGTTGTCCTGTGGCCTCTCCACGTATGTCTCCCCTCCAAAAAAAAAAAAAAAAAAAAAAAAAAAAAAAAAAGTGTAATTTCTTTTTAAAGTGCATAGGCTGGGGCATGTTTGAGGACAGATGTGACAGAGAGCTATCCCTTGCCTGTGCTGTGGTGTAAGCTGCACTGAGCAGCCCTATCCCATTTTCCAGCTGCTCCGGCTCAGTGCCCACTCTAGAAATGTTTGTGGGGCCAAGAAAGGCCAGCTATTGCTCATCCTCCTTACCGTTTAGGAAAACCAAAACCCAGAGGTTACGGCAATGCAGCCCCATCCAATGTTGGCCTGGAAAGCCAGGGGCAGCACCTAGGTAGGATTCCTATGTCTGCTCTCGGCCATGCCAATATCTTCTTACAGCTCAGGGCTAAGGCAGAGGCTGAGAGGACTTTCCCATGAGTGAATGGGAGAATATATTGGTTATCCTAGGACCAAGTGAGACAGTGTGCTCAGAAACAGCACAGGCCTGGCCCTAGAAACTTCTCAGTAAACACCACAGGATGGAAGGTTTAAGACTGGAACATTGGTTGAAATTTAAATTTCTCACATTTGGTGGACTTACCCTGTTCTGTTTTGTTTTTAATAAATATAAAAGAACAGTGTAGATAGATAGCCAGTTGCTGGTTTTGCTTGGGGCAGTTCTTTTTGCTTTTTATTTTGAAAAAAAAAACTTTTAAAACACTGCATTTATTTATTTATATTTATTTATTTATTGCACAAGCCTATGCCCACACGCGAAGGTCAAAGAGCGACTTGTGGAAGCCAGTGTCGAGCACCCCCCCCCTCCAGTGTGGGTCCTGGGGAATGAACTCGGAAGGCCAGGCTTATCAGCAAGCACACTTCCTGGATGAGGCATCCTCAAACCCCTTGAAACTTACTTTCTTTCTTTCTTTCTTTCTTTCTTTCTTTCTTTCTTTCTTTCTTTTTTTAATTTAAGACCTTTATTAACAGGTACTTGCAGGGGTTTTTTACTTTTTTGAAAAAAATCAAGTTGTAAACTTTATTACAAATTAAAAATGAAGTTCTTAAAAATCTCAACTTGACCAGATATGAAACAATTTAAAAACCATTAAAAGTGTACTGAGAAAAACCAGGCCCTTTTTTTTTCTTAAAAAACACGTTTGTCATTACCAAAAAGAGACATCTTTAGGTAAAAGTAATAGAAGCCCCATGCTGCATAGATAATGCAGATAGTTCTAATGTATCTGGTCAACGGGCAAAAGCAAGCACATAAGGTCTTCATCCCCATTCGTTGTTCGTTTCTTACTGCTGGAATTTCATATTCATTTCTTCTTGTTGAATGACCAAACGGATGGTGGTAGAGACAGTAAGCCGGCATTTACTCAGCCCCGCCCTGCTCAGCCTCGGGAGCGGACGAATTCTCAGCTGGTGGATCGGCTGCTTTTGTCTCTTTGCCATCCTGTGGTTTAGAGTTCTCTGGGTGTCTGCCTTGGTAATTGAAGTTGCGGCGATACCGATGTTGAGGTGGCTGCTGACCTTGGGTCTCATCTCCTTGATTTTCTTTGTCCTCTTCACTGCCATCCTCTCTAGGCTGTCTTCGGTGAGGAGGGCCCCTGCGGAATCGTGGTCTGTAACCCCGATACATATTCTGTCTCACTGGTCTACCTTGCTCTCCTGCCCCCTGGTTGTCAGCACCCTCCATCACTTCTCCTTCCTTACACAGGGGGGTTGGAATACTGTGATCGACTCGCACAGGGTCTCCCGCATATAGTAAGGTGGGAACCTTCGCCTGGATAGGGCCGGCGTTGTTGGGCCTGGCCTTCAGGAGCGCTTTCCAATCCCTCGTTCTTTTCCCCACTCTCACTATTCTGGTTATTTTGCTGGTAATTGCATGGAGGACCCCTACGACGTGGATAGTGTCTATAATGGTTACGGTTGGCTTAGTATTTACTGCCTTGAACTGGAACTCCACCAGGGCCTGTAACATTTGCTGCCTCCGCACCCTTTTCTCCTTCAACAACATCAAAGTCCACAGTCTCTCCATCTCCTACACTGCGAAGGTACTTCCTGGGGTTATTCTTCTTTATGGCAGTCTGGTGTACAAATATGCCTTCCTTGGTGTCATTCCTGTTGATGAAACCATATCCGTTCCTTACATTGAACCATTTTACTGTTCCCAAAACCTTCGTTGTGATGACCTTCTTGTCCTCGCCGGCGGGAGGGGGGCGGGGGGCGGCTGCTGGGTCTCAGCCTCCCTGCTCATGGTTGCAGTGATGGTGACTGGGGCCGGTGGCGGTGGCGGTGGGGCTCTAAGGGCTCTCTGGGGTCCACTCTCCGCTCTGAAACGTGCTTTCAGTGCTACTTCTGAGGGACATGAGAGCATTCACACCACAGAGCAGAAGTGGAGAAACTGCTCAACCCCCTGCTAGGGTTACAGGTGTGAGCCACTACACCCAGCTTGTGGTTTTCCTTTAATCAGTTTTTTTTTTAAGTGGATAGGACTGTATATACATGCGTACTGTGTATACTTATGTGTGCCCACATGTACTGACGGTGTGACCATGTCCTGCTACTACTACACACAGTGAACAATCGAGGCCCCTCCACCTTCCAAAATATTTATCTTTCATGGGTTTAGAAACTTCACTTCCAGTTTTTGCTGTAGGACTGTTTTGTTTGTTTTGTTTTGTGTTTTGAAACGAAGGCTCACTACATAGCCCAGGCTAGTCTTAAACCTTCCTAGGCACCCTGAGTGGCTGGCTGTCGGGCATGCCCTGCCCCGCCAGCCAGCCCTGTTTTCTAGCTTATGTAAAATGTGTCATGCATTGTCAGGAGCTGCCATCACCCTGTTGTGCTGTGCTGCACAGCAGCTGACCTCTCTGTTCCTAAGGGATGGTTCTGCCACCACTCATCCCACACTGCACTTCCCAGCCTCTGGGGACTCATCACCCACCCTCCCTCTGTGCCCACTCCCAGGCCCTGGCAACACTGTTCCTCCTTTCCAGCCCTTCACTCATTTATGAAATCCTCTTTGTAGCTTGCACACATGAAGTGATTGTGCAGTTTGATCTCATACACTGTGAATTTTGAGTTTCTGTCTCTCTACAGATGATTTCTCTTTTTTTCTGTGATATTGTATTTACTGAAGGAACAGGGTTACTAACACTGTCAAGGTCCCCACCGTCTACATTTTTAATGACTGTCTGTGGCATTGTTTAACACATCCTCCAGACTCCAGTTCTTGATAACAGTAAAGACTCTGTCCTGAGATATGGGGTTTGTACAAGGCTACCTCACCTTTAATTATTACCTAGACCAAATTGGAACTGTATTTTAATTTTGTTATTATTTGTGTGTGCACACACACATGCATGCATGACTGCCATAGTATATCCTCGGAGGTCAGAAGACAACTTTTGGGACTTGGTTTTTCTCCTTCCCACCATGGATCCTGGGAATCATTCTCAGGTTGTCAGGCTTGTGTGGAGTGAGATTTTCTTATTAAACCAAGAGACACAGTCAAACGAGACATAGAGGACTTGCTAACCAAATACAATTAAACAACTACTAAAAAATTATTTGGGTCTTGGTTTAAATAAACAAATTGAAATAAAAACAAATTTACTATTTTTGAGACAGTGGAAATTGGAACTGTATATTTAATCAACAGCATTGAGAGATTTTGCTGATAGCTTTGAACATGGCGACAGCATCATTTTATAGAGCTCTTACATTTAGAGGGATGCAGGAAGCCTTCTCAAATCCAGGCAGAGCGGCACACACCTAGAACCCCACGAGTGCCAGAGGATCCCAGTCCCAGGGCAGCCTGGGCTGCACAGTGAGGAAGTCTCAAAGCCAAAAGCAGAAGGGTCAAGACAAGGCCACATCCTTTTGAAGGTGTAGACTGAGGCAAGCATCTGGGAACATTTCCTCTTCACAAGCCTCAAAGGCTAAACCAACTCCAGTCAGGAGAGACTCCCTCCCTTCCTCCTTTCAGCCTTCTGGGAGTCTCCTGGCTTCCACAGGGGGATGGACAAGAAGGAAGGAGCTGATCTGCCACTTAGCCCCTCCCTTCTGCCTCCCCTCTGAAGTGTATGGAAGGTGGAAACTGCCCACTCCCCTCTTCAGCAGAGCAGGGCAGTGCCCTGGGGGAGCCTTCTTCCCAGAGGAAGCTCCCCCACCCTCCTACCTTCCCTGTTTCTTTAGGAACTTCACACCTATCTTCTACCCTGATTATGGCAACTGCTACATCTTCAACTGGGGCATGACAGAGAAGGCACTTCCTTCTGCCAACCCTGGGACTGAATTTGGTGAGTTTGGGTTTGCCTAGGAGATCTATAAGGTGCTACCGCATGGGGTTGAAAGACTCTCTGATATCAGGTGTGAGACTGAGGGTTAACCTAAGGTCAGCACAGAAACTCTGAGCCTCTCCTGAGCCTCCACTGTGAACCTGGAGAGGCCAAGGCCTTTATGGGTCCTCAGCTATGTGCTAAGAGAAGCCTAGAGGGTGTTTTCTCAGCCAAGAACCCTGGAATGGAGGCTGGCTTCTTCCAGACAGTGAACCAAGAGGTAAGACCTAGGACTTAGCCCCTCTCTCCTGCTTCCTCTCTGAAGTAGATGAACAGCAGCAGCAGGCTGTCCCCTGTTCAGCAGGGCAGGACAGATGCCCATTCCACTGTGCTGTCCTTTAGAGGAAGGCTGGTGGAAGCTGGCTGCTGTGGCATACTCCTGTAATCCCAATGCTTGGGTGGCTGAAGTAAGACAATCACAAGTTTAAGAACAGCCTCAGCTGCAAAGTAAGACCTTGGAGAGACAGAGACACACACCCAGACATCCACAATGGCAGGAGGATAGCACACAGTCTCAGGCTGTAACACTTCTAGTCATCACAAGGCAGGATGGCCTTCCTTGATCATCAGGGCCACTGGCCAAGAGGGGACCACCGAGCCACCTTCACTCAGCCCTTGTTAGTGAAAATAGTCAACAAACTGCTGGGCCATTCACTTGAGAGACAGTGTGGTTAGGAGCCCAGCAAATCCATTACCTCCCAGTGTGACCTGAGAGAGGTCCCTTACCTCCTTGTGCATCAGTTTGTTTACCTGTAAAATGGGGATAATTATAGTATCTCATGGGCTTTTGTGAGCATCCAGTACAATATTTTATAATAAAGCACTTTATAGCCAGATATAAAGCCATAAGCCTGTGATCCCATCAAGCAAGAGGCTGAGACAGTAAGATCACCTGTTTGAGGCCAACCTGGGCTACCTAGCCAGATCCTGTCTTAAATAAATAAGCACATAGTATGTAGAAAGTGCTCAGTGAGTGATGGCTCAGATCAGACAGAGATGTCACCCCAGGATCCCAAGTTCAGGGCTGTGTGTGAGGGAGCAAGTCTTTGCTTCGAAACCAGGCAGCCTGGCAGGAAAACAGTCTGAGAATAAGATTGAGGTGAGGCAGGCACCGGGAGGGAACGTTCCAGAGCTGGGAGAGGGCACACGGGAGGCTCTGAGGCTTTGAACAATCAGGAAAGCTGCTGGAGGAAGTGATACTAACTGCAGCCTGAAGAAAGAGTGGAAAGGTCCAGAAGAAAGGAGAGGGCGGGATCAGCATTCCAGAAGGAGGGAAAAGCGGCTCAGAGGCACATCAGGAAGGAGCAACGCCACTGGATGGGGAGGATGAGGTCACATGTCATGTGAGTGGGGTAGGATAGGCAGCATGAGTGGGCAGGTCGTGCTATGTAGACGGGAGACTGCAGGTGGGGCACGGCACAGGAGACCAGGAAATTGTGGGCCCCAGAGAACGCCTTGGCTGAACAAGGCTTGATCGCTTGGGTTGATGCTCTCCCTCTCACCTCGGTATACACAAGCTCAATAGCCCTCGCTGTCCTTCCCCAACAGGTCTCAAGTTGATCCTGGACATCGGTCAGGAGGACTATGTCCCCTTCCTTGCGTCCACAGCCGGGGCTCGGCTTATGCTCCATGAGCAGAGGACGTACCCCTTCATTAGAGAAGAGGGCATCTATGCCATGGCAGGAACTGAGACATCTATTGGGGTGCTGGTGGTAAAGACAGGGCCCCCGGGGCAGCTTGAGTGGGGAGGCTGAAGGGAGAAGCTCCCCTGTCCAGGTTGCCCTCCCGTGCCCAGAAACTAGAGTTCATGACCCCAGCCCACCCTTGCTCCGTGCAAACCTCAGTACCTGGCAAGGCGCTGACCTTTTGTGCCTTCCAGGACTTGCAACTCCCCAGCCCTTTGCAGCATCCATTTGGCTCCATGGGGGCGGTACATACATACAGAAGGGGCTACCAGAGGTCTCCATGAGCCACTTCTCTCCACAGGACAAGCTGCAGCGCAAGGGGGAGCCCTACAGTCCCTGCACCATGAACGGCTCCGATGTTGCCATTCAGAACCTCTACAGTGTCTACAACACCACCTATTCCATCCAGGTGGGAAGACTGTGCAGGCTTGGTGACCTTGGGGCCCTGTCCCCTTGACCTTACGAGAGCTGAACTGGCTTGGCCAAATCTTGTCTTTCTTATTTATCTACTTATTTGAGACAAGGTTTCCCTACGTAGCCCAGACTGACCTGAAATTCAAAATACTCTTTTCTCTGTCTCTTCAGTAGGGGGATTACAGGCATGCAGCACCAGGTAGACATGGCTGCATTTGTGTAAGTGGTGCATGGGACCATGGTGCTGCAGGGACCCCAGGGCCCAGGGCTAGCCACTCTTACATCCCATTGGCAGGTGTCTCTGAGGGGATCACCCAGGATGGAACTCTCATTGTGTGTGAGATTCAGTGCTGATGGTTTACATGCTTTTCCTCATTTGATCTCTTCAGTCCCTCCTCTGTGTTAGCAGTATGCCAACGACAGCAGCATTTATGAGTGTACTAACTGCAGCAGGTTGGCCATATACTTTAGCAAGTAATTTACATGTGTTGCATCCTCGAGGCGTCCCTGGGATGCACATGGTTTTATACACATGGCTCTTGTGTAGGAGGGAGGAAAACTGGGTTTCACAGACCCTGAACTGAATGTGCTGCAGGCACAGGGTTGAGGGTAACACCTGTTTTCCAGATGAGAGACTGAGGTCTGTGTGAACCACTCGCCCAAGCCAGAGCTACTCTAATGCGATACCTCCTCTGACTCCCACTCTGTCTCCTCCTGACTACACCTCTGAATGGGCTAGTCAGCCCCACCTCCTGCCAGTAGGGACCTCAGTGGTCCCTTGGGGAGAAGAGGTCAGATGTATTGGTCTGGAGGAGAGGGTGCAGGGGAGGAGGGAAGGAGTGGACAGAGGCAAGGAGTAGACATGGGCTGGAGCAGGAGGCCATTGTAGTCAACACTTCGGACATGTTCATGAGGGAAGGAGCAGGTGTAATAGCTGCTTACCAAGCGCTGTCCTGAGTCCTTCAATCTTGGAAGGCGGGTATGACTAGTATCCTGTTTCTCCATGAGTAAACTGAGGCTCACAAGTTAATCATTTGCTCCAGGACACATTGCTGGTCCATGAGTGAGCTGAAACCAGATTAGAATGACCTGAACCCCGTGGACACTGGAGCTTTCAAAGTGTCCTCACTACAAACCAGTTCTAAGGGCTGGGGACTCTTATATCCCCTCTACTCCTTCATTCAGCTCTGATCCATTAAAGGTCACTCCTCTGCCCCCTTGGGTATCTCACCCCATCCCACCCCCTGTCATAAGAAAGCAGATCTGAGCCAGCTTGCTTCCATCTCTCCAGGTCTCTGTGTACACAGACCTCAGAAGGGTGCTGACACGTCACTGGATGAGCTGTTGGCTCACTTACTTGAGGCGGGCCACCCGTGCCCATGCCATCTACAGGACCCAGCTTTGGAAGGAGGGACTGGGGCTGCTGGGATCTGGACTGTGTCCCTGTTCAGGCACCAAGAAGCTGCTGTGGGGTCCCATCTGTGAGAGCAACCGTGACCTGCCAGCAGAGCCTGTAGCTGCAGCTGTCAGCAGGCCACGCCTCCTAGCCTCCAGCTCTCTGTCCTAGCTGTAACTTCTCTGGGCTCCTTCTTCCTGGTACTGGAATGGGACCATCCCACCATATCTGAGATCTGCTTTGCATCCGCAGGCCTGTCTTCATTCCTGTTTCCAAGACCACATGATCCATAACTGTAGCTGTGGTCACTACTTGTACCCATTGCCTACTGGGGAGAAATACTGCAACAACAGGGACTTCCCAGACTGGGGTGAGTATAGCACAGGAAGACAGACAACAGTGAGGGAAAGCCCCTAGCCAAGGGGTCTCTCCCCAGTCCAGGGGCTTCTCCCTGGCCCACAAGCCCTCCCCCAGGCTCCCTTCCCAAAGAAACTTCTTTCTCCTCATCTTGATTCCATGAAGTACATGCTTGAGACACATAGCTGGGGGGATGACCTGTCCCTCTAGGCATGTGTGTGCCATGCACATCCCTGCACACACGAGCCAGAGAATGGGGCTGCTAGAGAGTGCACATAAGAAAGGCATGGCTGTGTCTCCATGCACAGAACACTGTGCCACTGCAGTACCTGTGTGTGCTCATAAACAGGCACCTTGCTTCCAGTGTTTGCATGTGTGCATGTGCACACAAAACCATTAATCCATTCTCAGCATGTGCATCGATGCATGATGGGAACTGGGCTGGAAGGGAACACTGAAGAAGCTGCCATTGTGGTATGGTTTCATCACAGGACGAATTCGCAGTGGGTTTCCACAGAGCTGGAACCTGAGAGTGAGGGTCCTGGGGGATTAGAGCCAGTCTATAGATGCACTTAGTAGTCGTGGGTCCTACCACCAATACAATATACAAATGAGGAAAACATACATTTATTTGTTTGCTTGCTTGCTTGGTTTTGATCACTTACCCTTCTGTACATGACCCTAGAAGCCTTCTTCTGAGGTAGGATGAGGAGGGACAAAGGAGAAGACACTCTAACCTACTGAGTTGTATCTAGGATGTTTAGGGATAGCACCCAATGCTGGACTGGGGCAAGATGGCCAGGGGGAGGGGTGGGGTATGGAGCAATGATTTTAGTAACAAGGGACTTAGATTGAGTCTCCCTTGGGTGACCTAGGAGGAGAGCAGATGCTCCCTGGGGGAGGGAAGACCCCTGGAAGCATCCCTCCTGGCTCCTGATCACCTCTCTCTCCCATAAAGCCTACTGCTACCTAAGCCTACAGATGAGTGTGGCCCAGAGAGAGACCTGCCTCAGCGTGTGCAAGGAGTCCTGCAAGTGAGTGTGTCCCAGGGGTCTGTGGGTGCTGGAGGAGCATGGGGTGCTGGGGCCTGCGGGTGCTGGGGTGAGGGCACAGGGTGATGGGGCCTGCGGGTGCTGGTGAGGAGGGCACCAGGCTATGGGGGCCTGCAGGTCCTGGCGAGAAAGGCACTGGGCCATGGAACAGCAACAGGGCTGGCTTCTCTTCCAGTGACACTCAGTATAAGATGACCATCTCCATGGCTGACTGGCCATCCGAAGCCTCTGAGGTGAGATGTTGGAAGGCCTAGCTCCTATCTTTGTGTTGAGAACAAGTCTGGGACTTTAAAGAGGGTCTTCTCCCTCTCTCCCCTCCATCTTTCTTTCCTTATCCCCTTCGTTGGTCCCTCTCTCCTTCCCTCCCTCCCTTCTTTCCACCCCACCAATATTCTCCCAGGCACCATGCCAGGGACAGGCATAGGCTTCCCTTTACCAAGTCCACAGCCCAGTCAGTGAGGGACAACATATACATAGAAATAAGATCATTTCAAGGTCTAGGCCATGAGGGACAGAAACAATGGGAGCAAACAGCAAGAGAAAGCACTTCAGAAAGCAGGTCAGGGAAGGCCTCTCTAAGGAGCCATAGCCAGAGGCAGAGCTGGCCCAGGCCAGGCAGGGAGGATTCTGGGAAGAAGGAACAGCTAGTGCTCTGGCCAGAGAAGGGAATGAGCCTGAGACATATCTGCCTGGGTACAAGACAGCTGGAGAGCTGAGCCCCTCCTCCCTCTCTCCCTCTGACGACAGCCAGGCTTTCTGTGAGTGTTGGATGCTCTCAACTCAAGGCTCAGGCTTCTGGAAGGTGAAGGCTGCTTTCTGCCCTGGCCCAACACTGCAGGGGTTATGTTTTGTGTGTGTGTGTGTGCGCACGCATACACATACATGGGCACGCCTGCACATGTCCTGTTCTCTCAGCTGCCTTCTTGGGTTCTAGGATTGGATCTTACATGTCCTGTCTCAGGAGCGGGACCAGAGCTCGAATATCACTCTAAGCAGGTGAGGCTGGAGTGTGGCCAGGGCTGGTGAAGGCAGAAAAGGGAGGAACCAGTGCCCTGGGCAGGGTGTGCACATGGAACGGCTCCCCAAATTGCTTTTGCTGTTCAAACCAGTCCAAGACTAGAGAGGAAGGGGGATAAGAGGGAAAGAAAGGCACCTGAGGGCTCAGTGTCTAACAGAGGGCCCCCCTTTTCATGTGTCTGCACCTCTCCGTCACCCCAGTCTTCCATTCTTTAAAAAAAAAAAAAAAAAGATTATTTGTGTGTGTTATATATGTATGTAGGCACACCCATGCCATGGTGTGTGTGAAGATCAGAAGACACCTTTGTGGAGTCAGCTCTCTCTTTCCTTCTTTATATGGGGCCCTCAGACTGACTCGGGCTACTGGGCTCCTGTGGCAAGCACTTTACATGCTGAGCTGTTTTCCCCAATTTCCAGCCTTCCATTTTCCCCATCCACCCACCTCCCCTCCATCCATTCAACACAAATGCTCTGAGTGCAGGAAAGACAAGGTTTATACCACCAGGAACATCAAGCTGAGATGCAAAAAGGTCTTCCAGCCAGGAAGGTCTTCCACAAATGCCTCTCCCTTAGGAACAGGGAAGAGCCTTAGTGTGCCCCTGAGACAGGGAGGTTGGGGAACAGGTGACATCTGAGAAGTTAAAGCTGTTTCCAGTCAAGAAGAGTCTGAGATACCCAGGGAAAAGATGTAATTTGGGAAAGGCCTGGAGAAATGGGACAGCCCAGCCTTTCCAGAGACTCCCAGTGTAATGGGGAGCCACTCCTCTGCCACCCTCTCAGCCCCAGGTGCCCTAGTCACCCTGCTTGAGGCTGCCACACTTCTTGGGTGTGTAGTGTATGGGAAGGGCTACCCTAGGCTCAGGGAGGGACTTCAGAGTAACCTCTGGGACTATCTCAAGCCAGAAGGCCCTTTAGGAAAATGGCAGACAAGGAGGAGAAAGAAAAGATCCACGGGACAGGTGCTGAGCACAGATGGCTCTGAGGCCCAGAGTAGGAAAGGCAGTAATTCCAGGTCTGGTTTGAATCTCCCCAGTCCTGGGATCAACTCAGGCTGGAGGTGAGCAGGGTGCCATGCAGTGCCCTTCCCAGGGGTGCATGCATTGCACCCATCCCGGGAGGGATGACAGCCTGTGGTCCCACTGCCTTGCTGCCTCCTGCAGGAAGGGTGTTGTCAAGCTCAATATCTACTTCCAAGAGTTCAACTACCGTACCATCGAGGAATCGCCAGCCAACAACGTAAGTGTGGCGTGCCAGTCTTGTGGATCCCTGAGACCCAAGGTGGGGATTAGGGCCCCAGTGCTGGGCAGGACTGGGCCCTCATCTCCCCGTTTCCTACAGATCGTGTGGCTGCTCTCTAACCTGGGGGGCCAGTTTGGCTTCTGGATGGGGGGCTCGGTGCTGTGCCTCATTGAATTTGGGGAGATCATTATCGACTTCATTTGGATCACCATCATCAAGCTGGTGGCCTCCTGCAAAGGCCTGCGCAGGAGGCGGCCACAGGCACCCTACACTGGCCCGCCACCCACTGTGGCTGAGCTGGTGGAGGCCCACACCAACTTTGGCTTCCAGCCCGACACAACCAGCTGCAGGCCCCATGCTGAGGTCTACCCTGACCAACAGACTCTGCCCATTCCGGGGACTCCACCCCCCAACTATGACTCCCTGAGGCTGCAGCCGATGGACACCATGGAATCGGACAGCGAGGTGGAGGCCATCTAGATCCGTACCCCCACCCAGCAACTAGTGAACTTGAAACTGAGGGAGTTACAGCCATTGCCAGTGCCTTGTTTTATTAGGCCTTGTCCGAAGAGCCAGTGCACAGGTGCCCAAGCCAGAGCCCATGTCCCTCTGGTCAGCCCCAGGCTGAGGGGTGCATAGAGTCAAGATGTTGGTACCAGAATACTGAACTTGTATCCTTTTCTGGCCCTTGCCCACCCTACCCAGTCTTTGCTTTCTGTTGCCCTAGCAGACAGGATCCAAAGACCCCTAGAGTCCCTGTTCTGATGATAGGTTACTTCCTTATCTGTTACCACCTCAATCTCCCAGAATCAGTGACCTTGCACTAGTTGACATTGGCTGACCTCTGTTAGCAGACTTGGGGAAGGGGGTTTGCAGATCATAGGAAGGCAGCATCAGGTAAGAAGGCTTCACAGAGGAGCCCATGTTGTGTTTAGAAAAATAAAGAGAGAAAACACTGGGTGGAGGTTTGTTCTTTATCCCACTAGGTAGCTGGGGTGCCCCGGAGCATGTCTGGGGCGTAGAATAGACAAGCACGCTGCCTTGAGAACCAAGTGCACTCAGGCAGGCCAGGAATCCTGGACTAGCTTGGGAATCGTGCACGTCCTTCCTTGTTGTCCTCTAAAGCATTGGCCCAAGGTCCTAAACGGACTTCAGCAAAATCAGGCATGGGGCTGGAAGGCAGACGCGTGTAATCCCAGGCAGAAAGATTCAAGTTCAAGACCAGCTTGTAGTACATAGTGAGACTGTCTCAAGAAACCAAACCAAACCAAACAAAAACCCCACAAAAACCAGTAAATGTTCTCTAGCACCCCAAATAATTCAGTCTCTGCTTCTGGGGGCCTCTTAAGGCCTTCTCCAGGCTGACATTGGTCCCTGACTGGGTCATGTGCCTATCTCTGAGCCACTGACCACTGTGATGTAATCAGCATGGTCAGTGATAAACTGGATAAGCTGCTCAGATTGGCACACCCAATTCTATCTGCCCAGACCTGAAGCCACCATAGCACCCAGCAAATCACAGAGTCTGAGGGGACTGTGGACTAGTGCCTAGGGTTGTCAGACAAAATTCATGTCACTCAGTTAAACCAATTTCATGGAAGAAAACAAATTGGTTTTGTAGTAAAAGTCATTCGTTTCTCTCACTATCAAACTTAAGTGAATGGTTGTGGGTTCAGGGAACCGTAGACCTGGCTCCAAACAGGAATGGGGCTGTCCAGTCTTGTCCAGCCCTGGAAATTTTGTCTCAAGAGTGGTAGGCGTGGGCCCACTCCTTCCCCTGACTGGAGCCTGCATGTTCTGGCATGTAGTCCTTCACTGCCACCTTTACACTTCCTTCCCCCTAATAAGGTCATGTCCAGTAGCACCTGTAATTCTTCCATAGCAAATGAGGCATCTCCAGCACTAGCCAAAATGCCAAGAATGTACCCTCTCCCCAGAGATCCCTATCCACTTCCCCAAAGGTTTAAATAGTCTTTGACACCCCCTCACCCCCAATTAAATGAGCTGTCTCACTGAAGCCTGCCTCTGGAGAGTCTGTTTGAGGTCTCATCACCCCCAGCTGGTCCCGCCTCCATTTCCCTCTCAGGCCATAGGTTGACACCTTGGGCATCACATTGTTACTGGTCGGGAAGTAGAGTGGAAACAACAAATGGCCTGGACCCTTTGCTGTCACATATGGCAACTCTGATGACTCCCCATAGAGAAGGCAAGGTGCTGCTGGCAGGTGCCGGCAGCTGATCCAGGCTGTCGAGGGTCTAGCCTGCTGGGTAGAGATCAGCTGGGCTCCTTGGTCCGCCATCAAGGACCCACTGCCACACCTGTGGGGGAAGGCAGTCCCACCTGGGTCAAGCCAGAGGCTAAATGGGGGACACTGAGCCTAGCTAGGCTGCAGGCTGGAGTCACCTGGTGGGGTTTCCATCCTTGCTACTAAGACTATAGCTTTATCAGCAGCCCTCAACACACTCAGCATCCCTACCTGTTGTCATTATTAAACAACAGCCACAGCACATCAAGTACTTAACACTGTGTGCCAGACGCTATGCTGAGCACTTTATCACTTTAATAGTAGTACTGTGGGGGTGGGGGGTATACATGTTCATGTGTCATGTGAGTGCACATACATATTAAAGCCAGAGGCCACTGGCAGGTATCTCCCTTGATTGCACTCCACCTTGGGTGTTTTTTTTTAGACAGAGTATCTCACTGAATCTGGTCCTCAAAGACAGCATAGGATGGCCAGTCAATGAGTTCCAGGGATCTGCCTGCCTCCAACTTAATGCTGTGGTTATGGACTACAGGCCACTGTGCCCAGATCTATCTATCTATCTATCTATCTATCTATCTATCTATCTATCTATCTATCTATCCTATTCCATTCTATCTAGACTACTTTGCTGAGTGAAGCATCCCCTGGACCTCGTGCCGAGTACTGTATAATTCTCATTTCACGTCATCCTCATAACGAGGGAGTAGTAATATCTCATTTTAATTTGGGGTGTTCTGTTTTGTTTTGACACGGGGTCTCACTTGGTTGGTCTTAAAAATCACAGATCTGCCTCCCTATTGTTGAGGTTAAAGGCAAGTGTCACCATACCTGGCTCATAATATCCTGTTTAAAAGATAGGTAAATTGAGGCTTGAAGAGGCAAAGATGGTCACAACCACTATTCTAGTACGTGATTCTCACAGCTTGTAAAGATCCCCTGAAACTTGTATTGAAAATCAATACTCCAGTTATATGTTGGGGTGGGAATTTAGCTCAATGGTAGAGTGTCTGCCCAACACACAGGAGGTTCATTCCCAGTACAAAAGCAAACAAACAAAAGACCCCAAAATGGTGGCATTTGGGGGGGGTGTCTCAATTGGGCAGTAAATGGGATCAGAGTTATCAGAGTGAGCATTACGTTTTAATTTGTGTGTGTGTGTGTGTGTGTGTGTGTGTGTGTTTTCACACGTGCATGCATGCTATAGTCACAGTAGAGTCACAGTGAGGGTAGCAAGGAACTCCAGTGGAGGTCAGAGGATAATTTGCAGCATTAAGTTCTCTCCTTCCACCATGTGGTTTGCAGCAAGCATCTTTGCCCCCTGAGCCACCTCGGGGATCTGCATTAGTGGCTTCATAAGGGAGAGAAAGCTGAGTCTCACACACCACGTGATGTTTCTGCCATGTCACGACACATGAATACAGACCCTGCATTGGGATTTACCAACCTCCAGAACCTTGAGCTAAATAAATTTGTTAGGATTTGGGGGATTTTATGTGTGTGAGTGTTTTGGATACAGATGTGTGTGTGTGTGTGTGTGTCTGTGTCTGTGTCTGTGTACCATGTAGTACCCTCAGAGGCTGAAGATGACATCAGTTCCCTCTGGAACTAGAGGCATGGACAGTTGTGAGATGCTATGGACAGTTATGAGCACCACTGGGGATTCAACCCAGGTGATCTGGACGAGCATCCAGTGCTTTTAACTGCTGAGCCATCTCTCCAGGCCTTGTTTGTTTTTTTTGAGACAGTGTCTCATAAAGCCCAGGTGGTGACTGGGGATGGAAAACACCAACTAGCTGTCCTGGGAGAATCCAGGGAGAGAGGGAACACACTGACTCCAGCAGAGATTCTGCTCACAGACACTTGGGAGCCATCTGAAGGTGTGCAACAGGAACTGTAGTGGAAATTTCCCCTAATTAATTGATTGGCTAATAAAGACAAGAAGCCAATTGCTGGGCAAAAAGGTGGAGGCAGGCTTTCCGGGTCTGAGCGAGGAAGAGGGGATGCAGGAGGAAGGTCCAGTCTTGTGGACAGAGAGGTAGAGATGAGGAAACAAGATAGAGACTATAGGAGAGAATGATGAACCAGATCCACGTGGCCTGAAATAGCCACAGGTAATATGAATAGCATAGAAAACAATAGAGTAATGTAGGGCAATTTGTCCATTCTAGGTGGGCAGCTTGTATCAACATCAATTGAGTTTTGAGTTCTTTGTGTGGGCGTTTAGGGGGCTGAGGATTTACGGTTATAAATCTTGCTGACAAATTACAAGCTTCTAGAGTTTTCATTACAAGGAGCCAGCAGCCGCCAGTCTCCGCAGGCTAGCTGCAGGGGAAGCGATACGAGCGGTCCGGCAACAGCAAACCAAGGGGACCTGGGAAAACCTCATTGCCGGCCTGTAGCCGGCTTTACCATGGATTGATTTTTGCTAATTACACACTACAAGGAACCACATTGGAACTGGTTTGCTGTCCTCACTCTTAGGGGAGAGAGAGGCCTAGGTTCCAGGATGATGGCTTCAGTGGTCCCGTCGCTCAGACCTGGCAAGCCCCGCCACCTGTGATGTAGTATTATGCTATTCCTACCAGGGACCAAAGAGCCTTTTTAGCACCGGCAACAGACTAGTCACACTCAATTCACCCAAGACAATCCATGATTTCCACTTAATCTCCAAAAGGGAAGCTAGGTTAGCATGCTAGAGACTATGAACAAACAATGAACATGAACTTGCCACATGTCACTGTCCCCACTGTCTCTCAGTGTTTCTTCAGGTGGTCGAAGTGAGAGTTGGGAACCATCATGGGGCCCTAGAATCTGGCACAAAGAGGGAGAGACTCTCCCAAGGTCACACATCTGGGAGGTAGTAAAGTCTTGACTCCAGCCCCAGGCCGTTCTTCAAAAGTACAAACCGTCTCATGGAGCCCAGTCACCACGAGTGACTGCAGTACCTGTGACTTTCCAGCTTTCACTTCTCTCAGGTTTGATCCCTGTCAGGGACAGTCTATGATCAGCCCATGAGAAACTGAAGTATTTTCTGAGGGCAAAGTCACAGCTAATACTGTTGTCCATATCAGCCAAACTAGTTCCCAAGGTATCAGGACAGTCCCAGTGAGATGCTAGCCCTGGTGGCCTCATGGGTGTGGTGCACCACTCTAAAGGGTGGCACTAGCACAAGCAGGCTGACCTGCTGGGATTAAGTGTCCCTACACTGTGAGCATGTGTCACCTAGGTCATGCACCTCCCACACGGTGTATAAATAAGGGAGCCTGGAGTGTACATACTATGGTCACCAGACTTACTCTCAACTCCAACTTGACACAAGGCAGTTAGTTGATAGGCCTGGAAAGTCCCCAAACCGCTCCTGATTAGAGATGACAGCCTGTGTCTGCCATGGCTGTCGTAGGCATCCATGAGAGTACACACTCGGGGTCTTGGATGCACTTGATTTTGACAAGCCGCTCTCAGAGGCACTGTCGCTGTTCCCACCTTCCTTGTCAAGAAACAGCCAGTTGTAGCCAGATATGGTTGAGTATGCCCTAACCCAGCACTTAGGAGGCTGAGGCTGGAAGATGGTGAGTTTGAGGCTAGCACTGGCTACAGAGTGAAAGAAAGTCAGACTGGATAGTGCGGGCTAGCTCACTGAGAGGCAGAGGAGGGGGAGTCACGAGTTCAAAGTTTGTTTGGGTTACAAAGCACATTTGGATTAGCCTGGGCAACTTTGTAAAATACCCCCTCAAACTAAAATAAAAAGGGCTAGGACATAGCTCAGGGAGAGTGCTTGCTGTCATTCATGAGGCTGTGATTAGATCCCCAGTGACACTAATAATAAAGAACCAATTCTCTTCAGGGTAGTCATCGGCTCATCCCAGAGTATAAATCCTGGCTGCTCTAGCCAGTGTTTGTTTCCCTATTGGATTGACCTTCTGGGAACCCCTGAAGACAGTTTTGGCTGTCCTCTCGTAGTGATAATTCTGGTTTCTTTAAAAACCCAGTTATGCTATGTGAGTATGTTTTTGTTTTACTCCCAGGTGTGGGATAAGCGACTTTTTCACAGTAAGTGATTATGATTTGCCTCATGCATAGCAGGAGCATGGTTTTTGCCAGCTGCAGATAGTTTAGTTCTGGGGAGTCTGGTAAGGGTATAAATGGAAGAGTCCCAGAGCGCATACGGCAGCTGCTCCATCTGCTGCTGGTCCTGGCTGCTGCATTTGCTATTGCTGGATTGCTGTTTGGTGATGTTTTGACTACAAAGATTGACACACCTAATGAGCAGGGCGTAGTCTAAAGAGGTCACCCCTTTTTTAGTGTACAGATTAGATTACATCCCTTTTCTGTCTAATCTTCTTTCTCTCCTACCTAGTGTTGGGAGATTGGAAGGGATTATGGTGGAAGGGAGGCTGAGATGTAAGAACTCAGTAAAATAGTGCAAAAAATAGTGCCAACATCCCCTAGAGCTGTGCCCCTCGAAGCTAGTGAACAGAAGTCAGTCTCATGTAAAGAACAGTTTCCCAACAAAGTTATTTGACTCAAAATGTTGAAAGGACTAACCTGAGAAATACTGACTCAGGTCCTGTCTCTGCCCCCAACTCTTTCCCAGCATCCCTTGCAGCTGGGGACATATCTTGTGACCAAGAAGTGGCCAATGTGGCCTAGAAGTCCTGGTGGAGCACTGCTGACTGCCTGGTAGAACAGAGAGTCCTGTCTCTCCAACTCGTCCCGTGGTTTCCTCCTGAGCAGAGGTGTGTGACAGTCATACTGTCAGGGTCACCTGCCATGAGCACTGGCAAAGGTCCTTCCTCTGTCCAGGCCCTAAGTCAGCTCCTGGAGTCCCCACCCTCTGACATTATTGAAAACTTAATTCCTCTTGGCTCAAGTCATTCAGGCAATGTGATTTTCTGTTACATATAAGGCAAACACAGCCTTGATAAGTACAGAGGCAACAGACCAAAAAGATAAAAAAGGAGATGAGGTTTGCAACATCCTGTACACTAAAATAAAACAAAAAGGGCAAAGTGAAGCCAAAGTTCTCACCACAGCTGTAAGATCCTCCATGATTTGGCTCCATTCCTCTCTAACCCAAATACCTGCTGCTTTTTTCTCCAGCCACCCTGGCTGGATTTGGTCTCTCCACTTGCACTGTGCTTCCTCCTGATGGGACTCCCCTCTTGCTCCTTGCTATAGGGCTTCACCCCAGCCTCTGATGCTCACCTCCTCCCACCTGACAGCCTCTTCCTGTGCCTCGGCCTTCTGGTCTACCTGCGCACTATTCCTCCCTCCTCTGCTTGCTCCACACTGGTGAAGCCCTGGCCTCCTTCATGGTCCTACCTACCTCAGTATTCTCAGGCCCTGCTCAGTGTGTGAGCACTCAGACATCACCAGAAAAGAAGGAAACACACTTTGCCCCATTTCATAGTGTTTATTAAGCCCACTTTTAAGATAAGGTTATTTTTTTAAATCATCTGAAGAATTCTCTCTGATAAATAATACATTACTTGTCATTTACAGCCTTTTTCTTGTAGAGACTGGGTCTCACTCTAGCCTAGGATGACCTCAAACTCACAGTAATCTTCCTGCTCTGCCTCCCAAGGGACTATTTATGAACATGTACCGCCACGCTTGGCTTATGTACATATACCACCATGCCTGGCTTATAACCTTTTTTTTTCGGTTAACACACACACACACACACACACACACACACACACACACACACGCTGCACCAATGGCAGATATTGAGAATGAATCCATTCTGAGAGTCACCAGTCCTGACCCTGTCCTGGATGCTCTTCTCAGAACTGGTCAATAATTCACACCACGCATGGTGGCCACGGTGGCCGCGAGGCGGCGTGGCAGGCCTTTGCTGATCTGTCTATACTCCTCAGGCTTGGCCTTCAAGAGCGTCGCAATGTTCTGGAGGGTGCGCGACGGCTGCAGACCCAGTGCGTCCATCACATTGATCAGATAGTCTGTGGGTAAGAAGGAGACAGCCTCAGCAGTGTCGTGCATGGGGACCTAAGGCCTTCCCTAATGTTGGGTGCTCTCTTGCTCCCCCTGCAGGCAGGCCTTCACTGGGGACTGTGGAGCCCTTCTCCAACAGGTTTAAACTGGACTGTCCACATGACCAAGGTCTGGAGTAGTAATTTAATGAAGAACCATTCAGCATTGCCCCTTCCTCTCCCCATCCCTCTAACACCAGTGTACGAGGTAGCTGGCCTCCCCTACATCCCATCCCCCATATGTTCGCCAGCATGCAGAGAAGCAAAGGGCCTGGGAAACATGGGCTTCCTGAACAACCAAGACTTCCCCTGGGAACTCACCCTGAACACAAGGCTGGTGTTACAGGTGGTGGCCTGATATCATGCAAGCTCCACTCCCCAGCTCACCCTTGACAACTAGTTCATGCAGGTTTAACAGCCCAAGCCTAAACCAAATTGAACATGATGGTGAAGAGAGACCTAGCTGAGCATGGTGGTATACACTTTTAGCACTCAAAAGGCAGAGGTAGGCTAAGCTCTGTGAGTTCAAGGACAGCTTGCCTACATAGTGAGTTTTAGGCCAGCCAGGGCTACACAGTGAGACCCTGTCTCAAGAGAGAGAGATAAACAGATCTCTAGGGATCAATCATTCTAAAACACAACCCTGGGTTCTAATCACCAATGGCTCAGACAGTACTGTCAGAACAAAACACCCGGCTGCAGCCTGGAGTGTCACCCTTACCAACCCTGCCCATTCAGACAGTACCTACCAGGCAGCAGGGATGAAGGTGAGAGGGCAAAGAAGCCTCAAAAGTGTCTGTTGTGTTGGAGGGGTCACTGCATGGGCTAGTCATGTCTCTTTCTGCTGAGAAGGTCTGGAGCTGGCAACACCAGCCAGTCCCCAACCCCCAATCCTCCTGACCTTCTGATCACTACCTGGGTTCACCTCTTCTTTGTCTAGTCCTGAGCACCAGGTCAGGCCAGGCTTTCCTTGGGCCCAGCTCAGTGGTAAACCCAGGAGGCCCTAGTCGGCCATGACACTGTGTTTGGCCAGCACTATGGTCTTATGTGTTTGATTTGAATGTCTCCCATTCCTTGCCACAGGCCTCACTGTTCAGCATCCTTCCCAGCCCTCAATCAACCTCACTTCTTTATGCTCAGTAGGTGAAGAAACACTCTAATCCTGACTGTGTGCCATTCCTTAGTACTACAGCTCGCACACAGTAGGTGCTTAAGCAATGTAGAATAAGCAGGGAGGGAAGAAGAGGAATGACATGGACCACTGAACTCTAGGGGAAATCCCAGCATCTCATGCAGCCCCTCACCACCACCCTGTTCCCAGTGCCTCCTCTATGCTCTTGCCTGCGCCAGCCGGGCATACCAAAGGGCATCTGAATTTCCTTATCCATCTTTGAATGCCTGTGCCCAGAAAAATCACTAAAGGTGGTGGTGCCTCTGGGAAGAGCCAAAGGCAGGCTGGAAGGAGGAGGGCAAGGGATTTAGGGCAGCTGGGTTGTAGGCTGGGCCATCACTAACCACTCTGGAACCCCAAGGGCTGAACCTTACTTCTAATTCTTCATCAGTAAAACAAACAGAAGTGAGACCTGGCTCAGCCCCACAGTCACCCAGGTCACAGCTGGGATGAGTCTCTGGGAGCTGATTGTTAAGGCTCCTCCACCCTCTCTCCAGACCACTTAAAACCCCAGGAGGAGGGAATGGGGAAGCCATGCCCTCTGACCTGGGGCTGGATGGGGACCATAGAGGAGCCTAGCACGTGGCCTTGTCATCAACCTCACCTACTTACAGGATTGTGTAACATAATGGATGCATGCTTGCTTCAGTGCCTGACATGCATGGTATGCAGTAAGCACTCTATAAACGTTAGTTAGGTTAGTAATTACTATGTCAATGGGCAGAAGACCATACATCTCATAGAAGCCCCCATAATGGTTCTCCACTTCCACGGCCTTCCAGAATCCCTCCACCTAGTTTCACCCCACCAACTCCGGAATTAAAGTTAGGAGAAGCTATGGAGTAACATTCCTGGAGACCAACAGGGAAGTCAGACTTGCACCTGCTTCTCCCCTCCTGCCTGGCCCATGGGCATTTACCAATGTCTGTAGCCAGCTGCTTGGTAGAATGCGGGGTCACCTCTGGGATCTGGAGGATCACATCACAATAGGTCTGCATGGTGGCTCTGGCAATGGAACCCAGCCAGTTGTCAGCCATGTTGTCCAACTCAGGAAGTTCATCCCCTGAAGGAGCAAGAAGGTTTCAGAGAAATACAAAATCTGCTCAGGAAAAGTCACCTCTCAGGGAGTCCTGACCCCCAGGAAGTGCTACATAGCCTCATGTACCAGAGAACTAATAGGCTCAGTGGAAAACAGGCATGGGAAACTGAACAAGGAACCTATGGGTCCTCTGATACTGATCAGAGAGATCAGAAAAGGAGTCATTCTGGTGCAGCTATCCGAGTCCCCATAAGTCTGGGAACCAAATCAAGCCATAGAGGCCAGGACTTCTGCAGGCAGAGGGGGACTCTAGAGGGAGACCCTAGAGGGGGACCCTAGAGGGGGACCCTAGAGGGATGAAAGACTCGAAGTGAAGATAGAGGTGGGCACTAAGGGAGCCAAGAGGCGACACATTAGACAGGTATCATGCTGGAACCAAGACTGGGGATCAAAACAACGCCACCTCTAGGGAGCCAACGGCTCCCAGCCTCCTGAGACCACCTACCATCTCTACAGAGGGTGACAGGAGCCCTGCCTTCACGGAGCTGCCATGGGAACCACAGTTACACATAGGGGCTCTTAAAAATGTATGCAAACAGGATGCAGGAGTAAGACCCCATGGCTGGCGTCTCAGGAGAAAGCTGTGCTGGATGAGGAGGTCAAGGTGTGGCGCGGCCTGAGGATGAGGGGCAGTTTCTTGGGAATCAGACAAGTCGAGATCTACCACGTCCCTGCTGGGTCTGGGCAGCTCAGGCTGCCCTCAGTACACTCCAGTCAGGAAAGAAGAGGCTTGAAAGCACAGCAAAGCCAGCTTCCCAGCAAAGGCTGTTCAGAGATTTATGCCACAACAGAATCTAGTCAGTCAGCTCAGGCTACACAGAGACAAATAGGCCACTTGCCAAACAAAGGAAGAGTGTTCTGAAAGGAAAGCACAAAACTGTTTTTAAAGTTCGTGTTCAGGAGAGGGCTGGAAAGATGGCTCAGCAGATAAGAGCGCTGACTGCTCCCACTGAGAACCTACTCACATAGGATGTACAGGTAAAACACCCTTATACACAAAATAAAAATTAATAAATTGAAAACATGTGTTCAGGAGGACTGGGGAATTGGCTCAGTCGAGGGCCTCGCATGTACTGGGCCCTAGGTCTGATCTCCACCATCACAGAAACCAGACATGGGGCACACGCCTGTAATCTCAGCTCTTGGCAGGTGAAGGCAGGAGGATCAAGAGTTCAAGATCATCAATGGCTATGTAGTGTGAAGACTGCCTGTGCTACACACCACCCAGCCTCACAGAAGCAAACAAGGGAACATCCATGATTGAAACTCAGCATTTTCAAAAAGAACTATATAGTGACAACTTTCAATAACAACAACAATAATAAAAAACTTCCAAGTAAAACATGGTGTCACATTTGGAATACTTTGAGAATACCAAGCCAGCCAAGACTATACAGCAAGACCTTGTCTCAAAACAAACAAACAAACAAACAAAAACTAAACAAGGGGCTGGAGAGGTGGCTCAGCAGTTAGGAGCACTGACTGCTCTTCCAGCGGTTCTGAGTTCAATTCCCAGCAACCACATGGTGGCTCACAACTATCTGTAATGGGATCTGATGTCCTCTTTTGGTATGTCTAAAGAGAGCAATAGTATACTCACACACATAAAGTAAATAAAAATGAATCTTAAATAAAACCTAAATGAATAAAAATGGTAAAGCACATATGGGACTGTACTTGTGAAAAAGGCTGTGCACGGCTGCAG
The DNA here is from genome assembly GCF_004785775.1 of Grammomys surdaster. Taxonomy (NCBI): domain Eukaryota; kingdom Metazoa; phylum Chordata; class Mammalia; order Rodentia; family Muridae; genus Grammomys; species Grammomys surdaster. The sequence goes on from NW_021604600.1 coordinate 2,972,812, forward strand.
GCAAGACAGAGCAGTCCCAGGCAGGCTGCCGGCCATTGTCTACGGGTGGGAAATTGCTTTGACTGCTTACTGGTTGAGTTTTTGAGAAAGGATTAACTACATATGTTTTTGTTTGATTTTGTTTTCTTTTGACTATTTTTTGGGACTTACTATGTTGCTCAGGCTGGTCTCAATGCTTACAGTGGTCCTCCTGCCTCTGTCTCCCACTTGCTGGGATTATAGTCATGAGCCACCTTTTCTATGCTGTATTTGGCAACTACAGCACTGGGAGTTTAGAGAGATTTACAGCTGAAGTGTTGATGATGGATCTTTTAAGTCCTATATGGCAGGCACACACTGCTCCCTCCCTGGACAGCAGCGCTATGGCTTCCTGGTCCTCTTACCTTGCTCAGGAGGGAATGGCAACTTGCCAGCATGCAAGGCCAACTCTAATGCAGAGTCCTCTTGAGTCACAAATGGCTCAAGATTCAGGGGCAGGGACATGATGTACTGCCCAATCTGAAACAAAAGACAGCACTTTCAACCCTGACACTAACAAACCAAGGTAATTGCTCAAAAAGTTCATTTATGAGAAACAAAACTACTAAACCTGGGACTGCCCAGCATGAGGTTATACTCGTTATTGCAACATCTCAGAAACAACCATGATGAGGCTGGGGAGAGCTCACCCAGGAGGCACTGCTGCTCAAGCCTAAGGGAACCCAAGTTCTTCCCCCAGCACCCATGTGAAAAGCCAGGGATAGTGGTGCATTCCTATATTCCCAGGGCTGAGGAAACAGACAGATGGATCCTGGAGCCTGTTAACCAGTCAGACTAGCTCAATCAGGGAGTGCTAGGTCCCAGTGAGAGACGTTCTCAAAACCAAGGTGGCTAGCTGGCTTCCACATGCACGCATGCGCGCACGCGCGCAGACACACACACACACACACACACACACAGACACGCAGAGAGGGGAAGAGACAGAGACAGACAGACTATGGAGGCCTGTTCCACCTTGCAGATTCATCCTTCTCTGCATTGGCTGCAATGTCCTGAAGTGTGTCCAGTTCTGCCTACTTCAATGAGATAGAGAGTACCAAAGACTGAAAGCACTGTGTATGTTCGGTTCTCATTGCTGCTCACAGACAAGAGCCCAGGAAGGTGCTAACTTTGGAAGTATACTCAAGTCCTATCTCTTGGGCTTGCACCTGGTTCTGTTTCTCTTTCCCTCCAAGAAGACTTAGCCTGGAGAAAGAAGGAACTATATTTGGAAGTTGCCATTCATAGCTACAGTCTAGGGAGAAGATCACATAGTAACTTTTACACACTAGAAAACAAAGATGGCAGAACCTTCCTGGATGGTGCAGAATCACAAATAGGAAAGTTGTAAGACATTCAGGGTAAACCCATAGCTAATACAGCATTTGTCACAAGTGGACGAGACAGACACGGTGCCACCTGTGCTCATTTCAGGCACTTCCTTCTATCACAATTCACACGGGAAGAGTGGGGCAGGTGCAGTAGTGTCCTAGCATCTGAAGTAGCCAGTGCTCTGCTGCATCTGCCAGGATCTGAATGAAGACTATCCCAAACCAGGGCCATGCAGCACAAACCAGCTGATGGCTTCCAGGAGGGAATCAGAGGACAGGCTGAGATGTGACACGCAGAGACCACCTCGGAGCACACCCAAGAAGCTCTTACATTGCTGATGTACTCGAGGGGTGAGAGGCTGAAGGCAGGCAGATCGTCTGTCAGGGTTTCACCAATGCCGGCTGTGTTCCAGCTCTGGAAGGAGAGAAGGAAAAGCAATCAGCATCTTGCTACCGGGCAGCCCCAGAAGGGTCGCTGTGATAGCACACAGAGAACCATGTGGCCCTTCCTGGCAGTCACCCATGGACAGAGCTGATCTGGAGGCCTGATGCCACTGAGCAGGCCAGGGATATCTCTTTGAATGTCCTGGAAGTCCACCATAACGTTCAAACCTCTATCTCCCAGCCTATGGAGGAGCATTTACCTTCTCAGCGTGACTATCAGAGAGACACTGGTCACTTCTTTTTATCCCACTAGGAACACGGAACAAGTTAGCCAGCCCTCAGTCTGTGCTTACATGATGGGGTCACCATGCAAAAACCGCTGTGACTTCACTAACCTTGGCCTTTGGAACTCTAATGTGGTTGGGAACCTCTGTGCTCTTTCTCAGAGAATGCACGAAGACTGTTCCTCTTAGGAGGGAGGCCCCGTAAGCCCAGAACAGCTGCACAGAACAGCCCAGCCTCACTCACCACAGCCACCCTGCCTCACTCCAGTGAGGATGTGCGGCCTTCTCCACGAACCTCTAACCTAACTCAGGACTTGATTGAAACCTGAACTGTCCTGTCTCTCAGGACAGGCCTGTGACCCTTTGTAAGGCGTCGGCCTCAGCACCCATGCAGCTCTTGCTATTGAAGTGAGACCATCTCTGGCACTGCTGCAGGCGCTTCGTGGCAACCTGTAAGCAGGTCCACCGTCAGCACACATTTGCCCACAGCCTCATCCTGACATGCCTTTCAGAGAAACCCAGCTTCTTGATTCCTCCCTGGAGAAAAGGGCCCTTTCTGGCTGGCTGCCAGAAGTAACCCTCAAGGTCACAGTTGTGACTGCTCTCAGCAGCCACCTGGTGCCCGATCCGGTTGTCTGATCCTTTAAGTAGCATTTTCCCCGCATGGAATGACAAAGCTACCCCAGTGCTCTTGGCCCAGGCTAAGCTCAAGCAAGCCTCTATGTCTAACTGCCAACTCCACCTAGTTTCTGTTTCTTTGAAGGGTATTGGTTCTTTTCTGTCCTGCCTTATCCTTTCTCATTTTCTAGATTCCTTGTCCTTGTTTGAGAACCTTTTTATTCAAGTATCTCACTCATCCCAACTAACCCCCATCCACTTTGTGTTGCTTGTTTGCTTGTTTGTTTGTTTGTTTGTTTGTGATGAGGGCCTCATAAATCCCAGGCTGGCCTTAAATTCACCAGGTAGCCAAGGATGACCCTGAGCAGGTCCTGATCCTCCTGCTTTACCTCCCAAGTACTCGGTTTGTAAATACATAATCATGTGGTGTTGGAGACTCAACACAAAGCTCCACAAACGGCAGGAAGGCATTCTATCAATATTCCTACATCAACGGCTCCAAATCCACCTTAAAGGGACACTCCACCCACACACTCACTGCAGCGGCTCAGTGAGAGTGACTCCCACAAATGCATGTATTTGCATATTTAATCCCAAATTGGTGAGCTGCTTGAAAAGAATTAGAAGGGTTAGAAGGTAGGGGCTTTATGGAAGGAAGTGTGTCACTGGGAGTGGATTTTACGGTTTCAAAAGCCAGTGCCAGGCCCAGCAGCTCTTTGCCTGTTGCCTGTAGATCAGGGTGTGAAGCTCTCAGCTACTGCTGCAGAGCCATGCCTGCCTGCATGCCTCCACGCTCCCTACCATGATGATATTAACTAAGCCTCTGAAACCATCAGCAAGCCCCAGTTAGATGCTTTCTTTTGTAAGAATTGCCTTGGTCGTAGTGTGTCTTCACAGCAGTAGAATGCTGGCTAGACACTTACCTAGTACTCATGATGCTCACTGCCTCTTGCTAGTCTTTGCCCTTGTTCTCAGAAACTACTGAAGGAGTAAGATGGTTGGATGCCTTGCCCCTCCCTAACCCATCCCCTCAGCCTGTTCTCTGCTCTCTTGTGTGTGCACAGAGACAGGCTGGCACAGAGGGGGCTCTGTGTGAGGTGCAAGGGTTCAGAGGTACAAGAGGCTAGAGAAGGGATGAGCCACAGGATGTTGGCAAGTATGGAGTTGCAGAAGTAAGGATGGAAGAGAATGAACAGCTTTGTACACCAGCCTAGGAACAGGTACCTTAGTCAGCACATAACTGTCTAGGGGAAGGTGGGGTGGTCAGGAAGAGGGCTGCAAGGGAAAGAGCAAAAGAGAAAAGCAAGGGAGGAGGAGAGATGGGAAACAGTCTCACTCTGCAGAATCCTGATGCCAATAGTGTCATCTACAAGACAAATGAAACTCAGAACACAGATGAGTGATAACGAGAAATTATTCTGGGGGCCAGAGAGAAGGCTCAACAAGTAACGTGCTTGCCACCCAAACCAAACCCAAGCTTGATTGCTGGAACTCACATAAAGCAAAGCTGTCTGTTTGATAATAATAATAATACCCTTCCTAGAGGCCTTATTTTAGATAAAGCAGGGTGCTCCAGAGCTGGTCATTATGGAAACTGAATGAGCTTCCTATCTTCCTCTCTCTACTCTGCATGTATAAGAATTTTTGTTTAAAAAAAAAAAAAAGCCTTTCAAAGCAGACTCTTGAAGCCAGACATATTGGCACACACCTTGATTAGGAAGGTGCACTTAGGAAGCAGGTCTCTATGAATCTGAGGCTAGCCTGGTCTACATAATAAGTTCCAAACCAGTCAGGGCTATATAATGAGATATTCTCTCAAAAAGTAAATAAATAGATACAAAACATACACACACACACACACACACACACACACACACACACACACACACACTGAGGAAGATTGGAAGTGAGCAAAGGGGTTAAAAACATTCCAGAGATGGTGGAAACCAGAAGCAGGAGGCTGTGGTCATGAAGAAGGTCCAGAAGCAACACTGTGGAGCAGGACAGGTGTGAGAAATAAGACACAGCAAAGACCATCGTCGCCACCATCCCTCAAGAGGCCAAGTGCTGTGAGCGGAGGCCTGAGAAAGGCTTCTGAGAGGAAGCAGAAAGAGCCTCAACAGAACAGAACAGAGGCAGGCACAGAAGGGAGGAGGGAGTGAGCTGGAAAGTTTGAAAAGGGGTCAAGATGGAATGGCCTGAGCTGGGAAGGACTTAGACCGCGGGCGGACGGGAAAGGCTCACTTGAGGAGGGCAATGAGGAAATGGTGTAGATTATTTCTTAATTGTTCTAGATTTATTTAAACTGCCCTTCAAAAGGGCTTTTCTCCTCATCTGTCAGCAGGTAACACAGGAAAACGTCAATAATCTATTCTGAATTGAATATAGTGTTGGTTAATAGTCTTAAAATACAAAGGGGCAATACAATTTACCAGCAAAAGATCAACACAAACACCAGTGACCTGGGTTTTATTTTCAAATCCTCCAGGCCCTAGTGTTTGCCTTTGTATTGTGTGCTGGACACTGGCTCTCACACAAGTCCTTCTAATCCCCAGGCTACCCTGGTCTATCCCAGTGTCCCAGCATGAACAAAAGGCAGGGATCTTGGCAACTGGGCCGTGAACCACACTAAGGAACTCTAGGATGCAGGAATGGAGGCTAAAGGACAGGAGGGAGACTGTTTCAGAGCAGAACTAAGACTTCAGTGTGGCCAGTATCGCAAACGGTGACAAAATAAAGGAGTAAGACACAAGCCAGCAGGACGGCTTAGTGGGCCTCGTGCTTGCTGTGAACCTGGAGTGGGTCCCACTTTCCCATCTGGTTCCCTTTCAACTTTACTTAAAGTCAGACGAGACTTAGTCTAAAGGATGGGCTCTACTCATATAGCTTTTTTTGTTTGGTTTGATTTAGTTTTTGAGACAGTCTCACCATGGCTGACAGGGAGCTCATTCTGTAGACCAGGCTGGCCTTGAACTCAGAGCTCTGCCTTCTGAATGGGATCAAAGGTGTGTACAGTCTTATAAAGACAACACATATAACACAAGTCCACGTGTCCTTGGATCCACTGCTTTAGATCCTTACTTAGCCTGTGACGCGTTTGAGTAAACAAGTCATTGGGATCGCTAGACATCAGATGTTCACATTCACATTTTAGATTGTGACATTTTAAAGAGATTTGTGTACTTTTAACTCTGCATTTTCTAGTGTTAAGTGTGTTTCTGAAAATGAATATACACATAGTTTTTACTTTAAAGACTCAATTAAGCCCTTTCTCTTAGAAAATGAGAACACAGCTATGTGGAGATGTAATCCCAGATTTAGGAGCTGAGACAGTCTGAGATTAGCTTAGAAGACACTGTCTCAAGCAACTGTGGGGCCCTGCAGAGATGGAGATGGCTCAGCAGTCAAGAGCCTGGCTGCTCTTACACAGGACCCAGGTTCAGTTCCCAGTAACCACATAGCGGCTCATAGCCATCTATAACTCCAGTTCCAGGAAATCCAATGCCCAATGACCTCTTCTGGCCTTTGTGGGTGCTTCACACACACACACACACACACACACTTATACACATAAAATAAAAATAAGCTTCAAATATTAATGTAAATATAAATATTTATATATTTATTTTATTATATATGCATATATGTGAATATACCTACCCCATCTGACATATATATCTGATGTATATATTATACATATATATCTATAATGTACATATCAGTGCTAAAAGTACAAACTCCAGCTACAGTAGACCTCACAGCATCTTAGAGGGAAATCAGAGTCCCAGGGTGGAACCAACTCCAAAATCACACAGTTTATAAAACAGCCATTTAATGGACAGAGATTTTTAGAGGCAGTAAGAGGCTGAAACTTGACCAAGGCTATACAGGGACTCTTCTTGCACTTTGTAGAGGGCAGCAGAAAACTAAGGCCTTGTAATTATACCACAAGAGTTCTTGTCCTTAAAGGATCTGTGCCCTATAAGAAGCATGTAGCTGGGTCTTTCCCAAACAATTTTCTTCTACAAAGGCAGAACCTAAACAGACTTGGGGAGCTGGGGAGACAACTGACCAGGTTGCAACCCATAGAGGGAGCAAAGGGATCTGAACCAAGAACAGACAGGGAAGTGGAACAGACGTGACTGCTCTCAGCAGCTCCTCCAAAAGCAACTGGGATAGCAGAGAAGGAGGAGGCCATGAGGCAAGGGCAGTGAGCTGACTCTGAGACAGGCAGATGGGAAGATATCAAGAAACAGTGGCAGCACTGAGCTGGGTGTATGGCCTACAGTCCCAGCACAATAGAGCATGTGCAAGCGAAAGAAGCAGAGCCCCCTTCAAATCCCATACAGGACCAAGGCACATGAGGCATGCTCCTGCTCAAAGACCACAACTGTCAGAGCATCAGAGCAGCACACGACCTCTCTGACTCCTTGAAATGGTGGGAAAGGGCCCGCAAATGGGAAAGGTAACAAGCAATGCTGACAGTCTTCAGAAAGCAGGGGCGACAGTATACACCTGCAATCACAGCACTTAGACACTGAGGTAGGGGAATAGTCAGATTTGGGCCAATCTGGGCTACCTAGTAAGACACTGTCTCGAACAATGAGAACCACCACTGCTATCAGCATTGTCTTATGAAATGGTGCTCCTTATAGCACTGAGTAACTACAAGTAAGACAAGAAACCCATGCCACGCCAGAGACTGAAATGACCAAGTGACTCTGCTGCCCTCAATGGCAGGGCTGTTTGCTCCTGAGTCTCACAGTAGGCAGGGACAAGATCCTGGCATGGGCTGAGGATACGAGGAACCTGGGAGAACAGACATTGCAGTCGGTGGGAACTCACATCCATCCTGGAAACGAGCAGCAGCTGCTGTTTGATGCGCAGGAAGACCGAGTCGAAAGCCAGCTGGTGGGCCTGCTGGTTCAGCCGGGTCAGGGCTGTGCGAGACGCAGACAGCAGGTTGTGGTTACTGGACCCCTTCTCCTGAGACAGAGAAAGGCAAAGGTAAGCCCCCCAAAGGGTCATCATCTAGTCAAAAGTGTTGAAAGATCACTAAGTGAACAGCTTCTACAAGAGTAGTCCCCAAACCTGACCCTGGGAAAAGGCTAGCAGACAGATTTACAAGCTCCAAAACACTGAACCCATGAGGGTTGACGTCACTTTCCAGGTGACTCTGATGCATTTGTACTAATATAAGTTTATGGATTTGCAATTTGGGAAAACCTAACTTGTGACCATCCCTTGGGGACTAAGGAAGAGGGGAAAGAGCCATGGCCTCACATCTAAACACCAGTGATGGACAGAGCTCTGATTCCCAGAGGGGTTGGGTCAGTTGCCCTTGGCTGAAAGCCAGAGTATGTACGACCTATGTGAGTCCTGGGAATCCACACGGCCTGAGAAAATACAGGGATGGAAAATATAACCTTAGTTCTTGTGATTATAAATGGACCGATTACAACAGACATAAATCAGATTAGCAATAAAGATAAACAGAGTTGGTTTAGCTTAACCTTAGAAGCATGGATGAATGAGCTTACAGAATTGCTTTAAGAAGTGTGTTTGTCAAGCACAAATGCAGCTAGTGGTGGGCCAAGGTGCAGAAATGGGGAGACTTTGGGGAAACATCATGAGGGTCTCAATGCACACTTCACCCCCAGAGCACTGCATCATCAGGAGAGCTGAAGATCATATCGATCATATCTGGTGACATGAATGCATCTCCAATGGGAAAGCATTCTGAACCAGATGCCCCTCTTACAACCTGTGGGCCATGCCTAGGAGCTAGGTGATTCACTCCACTTGCTGGGAAGTCATCCAGGAAGGAACCCCCACTGCCATAGTGTCATAGACACATTTATCTCTGAACTGAGATACAGGAAGCTTGCTGGACAGTTCTCAAGCCTGGTTTTCATCCATAAAAAGACCCATCCACCCAATTCCTACAGCCTTATCTCAGCGAGTTCCAACCCAGCTCCTTAAAACCTCACATACAGAGACAGGGATGACGACAGGGCTGCAAACGAAGCCAGAAAACCTGGCACCAAGGGAGAGTGAATGACAGGGAAAGCTTTCATTTGTAAGAATGCCGCTGGTCTAGTCTCATACCTTGAGGGTATAAAGTATTTCCATTAAACTGGCATATTCAGCAGGGTTATCTTTCTGGAGGTAATTATATTCCTGCCATGGGTTCTTGGCAGGGCTCTTCTTGTCTGTCAAGATGCTGTCCTGAAAACCTGCCAGGCTCCGAGGGCTGTACGAGTCAGACAGATACTTCCCCGCTGTGGACAGGATCCTGAAAGGAAAGTGGTGAGCATCATGCCCTGAACCGGCTACACTGAGCTTCTCTTTTAGAGCACTCCAATGGCTCTTCTTAAATGTAGGACACCTTCATGAGGTAGACACAATTCAGGTGTGCTTTAGAAGGAAATGAAGATATCCTTTCTCATTTATGAATGATCTGGGCCTCAGGTACACAAAAGAAAGCAGAGTACACACTAAAAGTCAACTTTAGCTCACTGGTGCCACCAGAAGACACTGTCTATTGCCACAGTGGATAGCCTGCCCAAGGGCAGCACTTAGCTGCTGCAATCTGGGACACTATTCCCGTCCTTACTCCACAGGCATCAGGAGGGGAAGAGTCAAAGGCCTGGGTGAGCCCCCGACTAACTGGAAGTCTATTTATCCCCTGCAGGAACCTTCCTCACACACTATACTACAATGTTGCTATTCACTGCCACACCACAAAGTTTACTTTTGTGGCTTGGATGCTAGAGGGAGATCTATTGAGAGAGACTTTTCAGTCTTCAAGAAAGGAAAATGCCTGAGGGAGCTTTTCCACGCTAATCCACCTGTAGTACTGCTGCAGAGTTTAGTCTCTACTGACAAGAACGGATGCTAGAAACACTCTGCTCCCTCAGCCCACTCTTGCCCTTCAGCCTCAATATCTGAATGTGCACAGAATTGTGGGAAAGGAGAAGGCCCGTGACAACCCCAATGCAGCTAACTCCCCCGCCCATTTTGAATGTTTCTTATGAAAGCAATTGCTTTGGATAGGCCAAGTTTTAGATCACAATCATTTATTTAAAAAAAAAACAAACACACACACACACACACACACACACACACACCACACACAGGCCCCTGAGCTAAGCAAGGTGGCATATGCCTGAAATCCCAGCACTCAGGTTAAGGCAGGAGGATTACAAGTTTGAAGCAAGCCTGGATCCTAGCTCAAGGAAATGAAACTAAACCAGGTATGGTGATGTACACCTTTAAACGCCGCACCTGAAGACAGACACTGGTGGATCCCTGTGAGTTACAGGCCAGCCAGGGATATGTAGTAAGACCCTGTCTCAAAAGTAAAGGGGAAAGAAAAGAAACAAAGGGTAAGCAGTCCACACTGCTTGCTGAGCAACACTGCAGCTGCGAGCTTCCTCAGAAACCCCTGCATGCTCAAGCTGCTCCCACCTCCGCAGAGCCTCAAGACAGTGTACCTGTTGCTTGAGCCCACCAGCAATTTGGTTGGCTCTTTTGTCTGTCTAGGAAGCTGTGGCCCACCCCTGACCACCTCCCTTAGACTCCACTGTGAGGTCTGGATTGAAGAAGCACTCTGTCTTCTCTTCCCCTACCCTTCCTCACTCCATCTCAACCACCTAGCTAACAGAGCACTCTTCCCAAAAGGCAAGTCTGATTTTTCTTTTCCAGTAGCATCCTCAACTCTCCAGGATAATACTAAAACATGCAGAAACCTGTTAGTCAGGGTCGACCCCCACAGCCTCACATTGTCTCTGCTCACCCTCTGCATACACACACACACACACACACACACACACACACACACACACACACACA
>NW_021604600.1:2983310-3021213 GCF_004785775.1 Grammomys surdaster
ACACACACACACACACACACACACACACACACACACACACACACACACACCTGCCTCACAGGCTCACTCTTACTCCACTCCATCCTGAGTGTGTCCCCTGAAGATCCCCAGGCTCCTCTCCCCCCAGGGCACTTGGTCCTTCACTGCTAGCAGCCTCTTGCCTCTGCCATGCACCTACCACAGGTTGTCTCAAGTCTCCTGCAGATGTGAGGACAGAACAAAGTGGCTTCATCACCCAACCCCAGCACCCAGCACAGTGCCTGGCACACGACAGGGTTTAACAGCTGTTTGTGAAGGATCCATGGCTGCCCATGGGGAACCCAGCCTCCCCATGTCAGCTTGCCATCCATGCTAAAGAAAACAAGGCGTGCTAGACACGCTTTCTGCAGCACAGATTGTAGTTTAAAGCGCCCATGTTTGGGTAAGCACAATTCCAATGCCAGAGAACTGATGGCACCAGGTCTTAGCCTCATCTCCATACAGACGTCACTAGGCAGAGGCGACCTCATCCCAGTGATGTCCCTAGCCTCTGGGATGAACACTTGATTTCCCAGCACTGTAGCGGCCTCTGTGGCTCATCTGGGGAAACTGAAGAGGTAAACAGTCCTGACTCTCAATCTCTGAGGTTAATGGGAAGGGCTAGCGCATACCACTGTACCTGAAGCATGCAGTGGGTGTGCACCAAGGAGAGAACAGTATAATCTCACCTAGCTCCTCAATTCGTTTCCCTTCAAGACAAGCGATTTCTCTCCTCAGCCATGGGAACCTGTACATTTACAATGAATTCCTGAAACACAACTGTCCATTTGAACTATTCTACAGGGAGCTTAAAGAAGGAGGCACACCTAGACTTACAATGGGGCTGAGATCCAATAAACCCTCCTAAGTGGAAAACATCCTAAAGTTCTTAACCTGGGCTCCTAGCTTAGTGAGAGGGAGCTGGTGGGAAGCTATGGGCTAGCTGCCACCGCCCTGCATTGTGGGAAAGGAACATAGCCCGAACAAGCTAGTCTAAAAAAGACCAAAATTTAAAATATATTTTCTCTTTAATGTACTAGTGTGTAGCTAAAGCATTGCAAACAGAACCACTATACACTGGGGACTGTTGTGCCAGTGTTTTAAAGGAACGTAGAAAACACCAGGAAGGTTAGGAGAAGCCTCCAAGTCACCGAGGACAAACGGTGACACCCAGCTGATTTACACAGCCCATAACTCTTTTGCAAAAAGATCTTAAGAGTGGCAGCCGATGTCAGTCTTACCCAGAGTGGCTGCTCTGCCTTACCCTGTGTCTGCCCCTGGGGAGTGGCTCTGCTAGAGTCTGGGTTCTAAGTCGAGACAGATGGGGAGATAAGATAAGCCACCTTTACAGGGTGGCTGCCACACACCAAGCTGTGGCCCAGATGGGAACACAGATGGTGACTATCCCCAGGCTTGGTGCTTCCAGTATGACATCACCTCCTTCAGAGGTCATGTGGTCTCTCGATGAAGCAGAGCCAGCCTTTCAGCTTCTCTCTAGGCTGCGAACTGCAGCTACAAGCTCATCCCATAGCCGTGCACGCCTCATTCACCTTCCTAACCAGAGCCTTTGGAAGGCAAAGGATTAAGGAAAATTACTATGTCCCAAAGAGGAGAGATGTCTAACAAATATACCTACAGCAATGCCAGTGTAAGGACACTCTGACAGAGGGTAGCGTGGGAACACCACTCACACTCTAATGACTTAGAAGACAACAAAGTTAAAATCAATACCCCTCTCAGCTGGGCATGGTAGTGTATGATTTTAATCCCAACCCCAGCACTTGGGAGATAAAGGCAAGTAGATCTCTGTGAGTTCAAGGCTAGCCTGGTCTATACAGTGAGCTCTACGCCACCCTGAGCCTATAACATAGTAAGGACCTGTTTAAAACATGCACACACATGCATACATGCACACACATGCACACATGCACACACACACACACACACACACACACACAGAGTTAACCTCGCCACACACCAGGCTTCTTAATTCCTACAGGATGAACGGACAAGGAAACCGGGAAGCGGGAAGCGTGGTAGGGAAATGTCTGAATGGTGCAACCCTGGATCACATAAAAAGCACTGGCAGTGTTAAAGGAGAGACAGGACGGAAGAATGGGTGTTTCTTAGAGTAGACCCCAAAATTCTCCTTTGATTCTCACCCCTTGGCAGCTCAGAATTTTGCCCCAGGACCTGTACTGCAAGGCTGCCTGGGTTAATTTCTATCCTCTGGGCTTGTCTAGGGTCTTAGTCATCACTTGTAACATGCTTTCTATGGGGAAATTTATTTTGAGCCCAATAACTGACTATAAGTAGAAGCCTAACCCATATATAATTGGGAAACAATGTGTACTATTTCCTCATCAGACTGACGCCTCCATATCTAACCAGATTTATATGACTACTGCCAAGTAGGAGAAGCCTTGCCCTTTTAGGTGTTCAATAAATGTTTAATGATGACAGAAATGACACCTTGTATCTAGGTACAGACAGTCCTTGAGCCCTGTAGCTTTCAGAGTCTGCCCATACATTGGACCAAATACCTCCCAGCCAAGCACCCCAGGGAATGACGGGTAAGGAGAACAAGGACACCCCCTCCTACCTGTTTGCCAGCTGCTGCTCAAAGTCCCCACACTGGCGCAAGAGCTCTCCACAGGTGGCTATGATCCTAAACAGAACACAGAGCACTTCAAGCTCCAGTACTACCTGGCATGCCAGCATTTACAGAACAAACACAGTCCCATTCATGAAAATTCTAACTATTTGCTCCTTCTGACAGCACCGGGTTCTGACACTGCCTCCCCAAAATGTTTCATAAAATGTAATGAATGTCAGAGGTGAGTGCAGTTCCTCCTGCTGATGTCTGCCATGTGACTAACACTTCTGCCATGAACCACAATTCTGCCCAGAGTTCTCTCAAGCAGTTTTACAGTTCCGAAATATTGGGTTTTAACTAAGAAAATTGGCACCCAATGTTTAAAATCTGAAATAGAAATGCATTACTCAATAGCTACTAGACAGCTACTATTTGCATAGAAAACTGTCTCCCTGTCACACATGAAAGGCGAATGAGGACCAGCCCATTTGTCCCCGAGATAAGCCTGAGTGACCGGTACATCTGCGTTTCATAACCTTTGCATTCTGAGGTAATATTATGCCAGCTCTCAGACTTTAGTTACTGGTCCTTCAACAGCAAACCCATTATGCTGGGACAAATCCAAAGACTCAAAACATCTCAAGCCTAGTTAACTTTTAACTCTCTCTGAAAGTGCCTGTCATCACCAGGGTATCTGGGCATTCCATCATGAGAAAGGTTTATGAGAAAGTAAAACATTCCACTCGCCTCAGGTGCTCCACAACAGCAGTGTGCAGAGGATTTCCCAGGACACCAAGGCACCATGGGAGTGGAGATGCAGTTAGCATCCCAGTCCATAAACATAATGCCCAGGACAGAGCCCATGAGATGTCAACCCAAGATGATCCTGGGTGATCCTGGATTCACCCTGACAACCTTCAGTGGCTGGCTGGGCTCTGCCATGTGACCATTTACCATACATGTACCATGATGTTGCCATGTGACACACCCAGGCACTGGGGCCAGGGGTCAGGCAAGACATGTAAATGAATGAAGAACAGCTTGCCTCTGGAATGCAGATGCATAAAAAGCAGTTTTGTAAGGGGAAGTTTCTCTAGACGAGCCAGTCAGGGACTTCAGCTGCCAGCACCATTATCTCTGTGACAGAGCAGACTGGTTTGTGCCACAGCTTTGAATTTTACAGGCAATTCAAAGATCTGAATTGTGCCAAATTTGCTTTACAAAGTGGCAACTAATCTGAACTTATTTTAAATGCTCTGATGGTAAGTAGTGTCATAGGTCAGAGACTTTTCAGCTGAATATGCCAGGGCCAAACCTTCCCAAGACCCTACTGATCACACTCCTCAGGCAATGGGATGTCTGCCAGTGGCCCAAGAATCACATGAGCTCCTCGGAGTGTAGCCGCTGACAACACGAGAGGGTCAGCTCAGTGCCTGCCACTCGACTCCTGCAGGATCCTTTCCAAAGACATTCTTAGATGATGAGAATATGGCTCTTAGACCCAAAACAGGACAGACCAGCTCAGCTGTGCCCTCCAAAATACAGCTGTGTAATTTAGCTTTGGAAAAGAAACCACAGGTTGGGGGAAGGGGATCTCATACCAAATGTAAAAGAGTTTGTAATTAAAGAAGAAAAGGAATTTGTAAAGAATTTTTTTTTAAATATTTCACAATGGCTGGAGAGATGGTTCAGTGATTAAGAGCCCTTGCTGCTCTGGAAAAGGATAAAAGTTCAGTTCCCAGCATCCACGTGAGGTCTAACAACCATCTTAATGCTGCTTCCAGTGGGTCTGATACCCTCTTCTGGCCTCCTCCGATACTGCATACACATAGTGCACAGATACAAGCAAATATATATATATAAAAAAAAGAATCTTTAAAAATTAAAAAAAAAATATTTTGGCCAGGCAGTGGTGGCGCACGCCTTTAATCCCAGCACTTGGGAGGCAGAGGCAGGTGGATTTCTGAGTTCAAGGCCAGCCTGGTCTACAGAGTGAGTTCCAGGACAGCCAGGGCTACACAGAGAAACCCTGTCTCGAAAAAAAAAAAAAAAATTTATAAGCTATAGGAAATCTTCAGTAATTTTTTTATTGGAAGATGACTGTTTTTTGTTGTTGTTGTTGTTGTTCATTGGCTGCTTAAATTTAGGCACTAGCTTAAAAAAAGGCACTGAGCCAGGATTACACCCACTTTTGATCCAGCACTCAGGAGGCAATGGCAGACCAATCGCTGTAATCAAGTCCAGCCTGGTCTACACAGCAAGTTCCAAGACAGCCAGGGCTACACAAAGAGACCCTACCTCAAAACAGACAGACAGACAGACAGACAGACAGACAGACAGACAGACAGAGGCACTGAAAGAAATTAAAAAAACACTTCATAAACACATATTTTACAAGCCAATTTATGGTCAAACTGCTTGCTGCAATGGGGCATACTGCACTGCAGGTCCACCTTACCTGACAGAGTTCTGAAAGGCAGTCCAGTCTTCCTGGAACAGGGAGCTGGGAGGAATGTCATCCAGCCTGCACTTCTTTCGAATGGACTGGAGAGCATTGGTGAAGTGAGACACATACCTAGGGAAGAGGAGGAAAGGACAACTCTAGCACAGCTGTGGACAAACCATGGGCCTCACACGTGTCAGCCAAGAATCCTGTGATAAAGTCAGAACACTTGGGAACCTCTGACTACAGAGAAATCTCCAGGCCATGTAATAAAGGACAGGGCAGCTTCAGGGGACACTGGAACAAGGAGGGAGGGGATGGTCACCAAATAGAATCCACTGACCAACCAGGTGAGAGACGCTGCTATGAAATGACCCCTCATTGGAGCGCGTGGACATCCTCAGAGTCTTCAGAAACGGGTTCTACAAATACTTCGGAGCACACAGCCCCAGTGTGATGCAGTTCCTGACATCCGGGGTGCTTTGTAAGAACATCTTCCAATCTAGACTAGTCGTGGCAGGAAATACTACTAAAGCTCAGCAGTAGGAAAGGGCACCCAGGAGACTGCAATGGGTTAGACTCAAGATGGACACCCTCACAGGCTACGCTGAGGGTGCGCATACCCAGGCTGTTCCTCTCCCCCACTCCCGCACTGTCACTAAACGGCTTACTTAGTGCTCCTTTGCTCCATGCACAGAGCTGTACTGCTGTTCTAACTATCAGCCTTGTAGAACAGGGCCTGCACTCTATAGCTCATACTACGTCTCCTGATGAGCTCCTGGTGAGGCATGTGTTTAAGGGAGTATATTTCTTCCTTATGTCCTCAAGAGAATTAGGAAGAGGACAGATAGGAGCTGTGTCCTCTGGAAGTCAAGAATACTTATAACATCTGTGCATCACAAGAAGTCTAAACTCCCTCCCTCCCTCCCTAGACCAACAGCTCTAAGAGAACAGAGCAGAATGTGATGCCTGGGGCCTGGAAAGGAAGCTGTTCGGCAAAAAGAAAGGCCATACATTCACTCTGAAGTGGAAGAACTGACCCAGACACACCTCACAGCTGCAGACACCCCACAGCTGCAGACACCCCACAGCTGCAGACACCCCACAGCTGCAGACACCCCACAGCTGCAGACACTATACATCCACTCAACCTCCTTTATAAAGACATCCCAGGCTTTAGCTGAGAAAGCTGGGAAACCACAATTCCACAGGGAGCAGAGACCTCAAGAGCAAACTGGCAGTAAAAGTTAGGAGATATAACTGATTCAGTTGTGAGAAATAAAACAACTGTCAGCAGCCACAGCAGTCACTATGACAAGTGTGCCAAGGACAGGCTACTGACAGGAAGCTTCCATGACAGAGCTCCTGGGATGCTGAACAGGCAGGAAATCTCATTGCCCTTCAGTCTAGAATTCCAAACATAAGTATAACTTTTAGCACTATATACATTTATAATATTATATTATACTCTTCAATTTGCCTTCAAAATACACAGCTTCAGGTGTCCATCACCAGAGAGTTACTCAACAATGAGGATGCCAGCTATAATCTTTTCCTTCATAGGCACAGCCATCAGTTTACTCAAAGCAAAGACACTGAAACTCAGAGGGGAGCCGTGACCAGCACACAATCCTGCCACCTAGGTGTCAGAAACAGGCTAGGCCCAGGATGATCCAACTCCAGCACAGCAGGCCTGACACAGCTGTGAAGTCACTTTTCTACAGCCATTTATGAGCCAGCTTAGTGTGCAGGACAAGAGCTCAAGTCAGGTCATTAATGCTGCCCTATCCTCCCTACCTTGCCCCAAGCCCTCCTCTCCCCTGACAGCAGGAGCTCATCCACTTGAACCCTTGATAAAATTAGCTTCAACTGCATCATAAACTCAGTAATATTGGTAATATCCAAAATTCTAGAGACAATGACTTTATTGCCCCATATTCTTTTGTATACAGTAAATTTTCATACAAAATATGAATTATTTTGCAATCATAAAAACAATAGAAGAAAAGTAAATCTGGTAAGTGCTCAGAGGGGGAAGAGCTAAAGAGAGAGCGCACCCTGTAAGTGCAAGGCCTCATCTGCAGAGGTGACAGATAATGTTTTAGAAGTTGATAAAGTCTTACTTGTTTGCCAAAAATCAGAAAACCTAGGCCAAAGTGTTCTAGCATGCTACTTTTGTAGAAAGAACTAAAAGCGGATGGAAGGGAGGTGTATTTTATATTTTAGCAAAATTATAAATATTTTATAAATATAAAATTTTATAAATATAAAAAATTATAAATATTTTATATTTATCGGGGAGAACTATGTCTAAAAGCATAATTGACTTTAGATCTAAAAAAAAAAATCCTGGTGGCAGCAGGACAAAAAAGAAATTTAAAAAAAAAAAAAAAAAAGAGGAGCAGGGGTTGAGGGGAAACCTGGAAACTTGGCTCAGTGATTAAAAGCACAGGCTGCTCTTGCAGAGGACCCGGGTTCAGTTCCCACTACCTACATGGTAGCTCACAACCACATGTAACTCCAGTTCCTGAGAATCCAATGCTGCTTTCTAACCTCCATGGATAAGCAGATATTTAATCGAGGCCAGCCTGGTCTACATAGTGAGTTCCAGGACAACCAAAGCTACACAGAAAAATCCTGTCTCAAAAAAAACAAAATAAATAAATAGGTAAAAACAGGCAGGCAAAACATTCAAACACACAAAATAAATAAACCTAAGAAATAAAAATAAATAATGCTACAATCTCTATTAATGCTTCTCTTTCCAGAAGCACACCTGGGTTCATGTGGACAAACCTCTAACCCTCTCGGCCTCAACAGGGCTGCCCAGGGCAGGGCTAATGGCCACAGCCAAGAACACTGGGCTCACAAGAGCAAGCCTGGTATTTCAGGAATGACAAGAGCTCCCTAGTATCCTAAGCAAAACAGCATTCAGTTCAGTAGAGGAGTCTGGAAATGCAGGACAACTTCATGAAGAAACAAATTATCATGGGGAGGTCCTTGGAGAACACCACAGTTTATGTCAAGTTTACAGCTGGGTAAGACTGTCAACTATCTTTCTTCCTATACCCCCAGGTAGTGTACACAGCATCTTCCAGAATTGTGAAAGCCTCCAGTAGGGACGAAGCTTCCCAGTTGGAACCAGCTTGTGATTCACGTAACTCCACGTCCTGTGATTCAAATATGTGGTGTTCTCAGCAACAGAGTCTTACTATCAAGTTTTAAAGGGTAACCAAGAGCAATGGTAATAATTTGTATTGTTTGGAAAAGTTTATGGAACTACACGGACCAACAACTCAAAAAGATACAACCCATACCAAATACTGTTTGGTTTGGGTTTGTTTGTTTGTTTTTATTTGATAGCATATGGTGTCCAGAGAAAGATATGGCCACTAGTGTTACAGTTACATGAATATTATGGGAGCAATCAAGCACTTTCTAAGTGGATTTTAGACCTGATCCGTAAGATGGAACTCATGTACTGCCTTGTACTGTGAACAAAGGCAAAAACTGTGGTTGGCCAGGGCACAGGTTCTAGCAAAAACCTAATACTGTCACTCAACTAAATGGACAGAGCAATAAACTGCCCTCTTAATTAACATCTTTATACGCATGGGTTAGTGCATTTCTCAGTCCTCACCACATAAGGTTTTTTTACTGTAGATGGAGATTAGCACAGAGACTCATTGTCAGTCAATGAATAAAGAGTAAGAGACTGTGAGGTGCTCAGCTCTGAATGAAACAGCTAGATCACACTCCACCCAAGACCCAGGGGCCATCAGGGAAGAGGACATGGAAAGACTGTAAGAGCCAGAGGTAGCAGACATCTGCAGAGAAACCGTGTGCTGGATCACTGCACATGTGAACTGACTGTGACTGCAGGTATGATACCTGCACAAGATCAAGACTGCCAAAATCAAGCATAGGCAGAAAGGGAGGGATGAAGTTCTACCCCTAGCTGAGAAGCTGTTGAAAATTGAGGGCTGCTGGAAAAGGAGGGCCAGTTTCTTCAGAGGTGCAGCCTCCAAGAGGCTACCCATGCACCACCAGTAAATGGCCCAGCATGTGTATGCTGGCAGTACTAAGTAGACCCTGGGTATAAAAACCAAAGCACTCACATGGTAGATGGGAAAGTGGTGGGGAAGAGAGGGAATGAGTTGAGGGGACAGAAATGGGGGCCAGGGGGCAGGTCTGGTCCAAAGACATTACATAAATACTAGAGCATGTTGCCCCTGAGGACCCTCACGTCTCAGGTCTACTGGTCAGAGGATCTTATCCCATACTTCTTCCTTATTCTTCTGACAAAAGTGTGGCTAAACTTTCTCTTTTTTTCCCTTTTTCTTTCTTTCAGAAACGAGTTTTTGGTTTTCCTTTTTGGGTACTGGGTATTTAACCAAAGTCCTCATGTATGTATATCACACTCTGCCTCAGATAATCCCTAAGCTCTTCCGTAACAGCCACCTCCATCTCTCCTAGGTTCTCCCAGGCAACAGGAACCTGTTCTGGTTTTCTCTATAAACTTGACTGTTGGGGCATTTCAGACAGATAGATGATGTTTTTTGTAAGTAACTTCTTTCACCTAAAGGCTATTTATATTGCTTTTTAATTTTACCTTAAAATTTTAATTATCTGTGTATGTGTGTGTTTACGTTTTTGTTTTTTAAGACAGAGTCTCTCTCCACATAGCCCTGATTGGTCTCAAACTCACAGATATCTGCCTGCCTCTGCCTCTGTGCTGGGATTAAAGGCGTGTGACACCATACCTGGCTCACCTGACATTTTTAATTATGTATTTAGTCACAGCCCAATAGATGGACATGTTGATAACTTCCAGTGCCCCACCTATGCAAATGATGCTCCATTGAGCATCCTTAAGAATATCCTCTTGGGCTCAGGTACAAATGTTTCCCAAGTGTTCACAGGAGGAACACAGACACACCCTCAATTGGAACAGACAAGACCCTCCAATGTGCCTGGCCCTGCCTCCCTCCCACCCCACCTAGCCCCCAGCTCCCTCAGACTTACTTAGCAAAGAGGGATTTCAGGGCTGTCAGCAGTCCACAGGTCCCCAGGCCATTGGTGAATTTGGCACATCTGTCAACAGCTGCAGAGGCCAAGCCAAAGAGCTTGTGCACAGAGTGGCTCAGCTCCTGAACGCAGTCAATCACTTCCCCGTGTTCCTGAGAAGTAGATACAGATAAGCAAAAGCTTCACCAGACTCAAATGCTGGCAGAGATGGCACTAACACAGGGGATTTACCAGCATTAACATGGGGAGAGTAGCAAGGTCACTCATCTGTGGCTAAATCACCTAAGAAACCAAATAGAAAACTCCAACTGTGATGGCTCTTCCAAGAGCATGGACAGACAGACAGACACACAGACAGATACACACACACACATACCACGGCACAGAAATTGACTTCTGGCATAAAAGTATAACCAAAGTTTAGCTCATTGTGGAGGTTTAAATAGATAGGCCCCCCATAGGCTCATGTATGTGGATGTTTAGCCCATAGGGAGTGACACGACTACATGTGGCCTTATTAGGGTGATGGTGGCCTTGTTGGAAGAAGTGTGTCACTGTGGGAGGGGCTTTGAGGTTTCATATGCTCAAATGATACCCAGTATGGCAGACAGTTGCCTTTGGGTCAAGATGTAGAACTCTTAGCTCATTCTCAACAACCATGCCTGCCTACACACTGCCATGTTTCCCACCATGAGGATAACAAATTAAACCTCTGAAACTGTAAGCTAGCCTCAACTAAATATTTTCTTTTATAAGAGTTGCCATGGTCATGGTGTCTCTTCACAGCAACGAAACCCTAATAAGACACACATCCTCATGTTCTTCATTTCTTTTCTCTTTCTCTATGATTAATAAATTGGTACTTCTGATAGCCTTAAATCTGGGATAAATTTCCCTGGATTAGATACTCCAAAGGAGTGTAACAGAGGGGGGTGCCTCCAGCATTGCAGGAACAGAACTGAGGCAGAGCAGATTTCCTAGGTAGGTCACGTAGAGATGGCAGACTTCCAACACTGTTCATAGCAGCTCACCTCATCTGGACACCTCAAACAACCCGAGAACAAGCACTATCTGACACAGATGTCCTTGAGCAACCTAAGGCAAAATCACTAAGTGGGAGAGACAGAGGTCTATGATTTAAGTCTCTCTGGTTTGTTCTGTCTGGCTTTGTTTATCTTTTGACTGTTGATTTGAAACAAAAGAGGAAGCATACTGGTAGCTTCACTTTATCTTTGGATTGTGTGAGTACCTGAGGCATTACAAGCTCATCCGCCTTCTTCCCTTTTATAGACACTTGGTCTCATCCCAACCCTCCACTATGTACAGCCGAGAGCCTAGCACACAGAATGCTTGATACATGGCTAGTAGCTGTACTGTGGTATTATCACACATTACCAGAGGCACAGCGCTGATCTGTATGAGAAGGTTGTTCTCTTCCATGTCACCATACTTCAGCTGGTAGGGCTTATATGGACCATATACAGCATCCACCAGCTCCACAACTTTCACCAGGTTGTGGTCCTCTGTAAGGAACAAGAAGTTAAAATACCAGTAGGCAAATAATCTAAACTGGCTGCTGGAAAACAATAAGAAACAAGTATTCTGCTGGAACATTCCCTCATGTGCCTACATCACATTCATCTGTTTATCTGAGTCATGGAAGAAGCCTCTGTTATCCTCAGAGCGGAACTCTGGGCTTTGTGTGTTGTTATAACGAGTGTTACAGACACCATGCCCCAGAGCTTCCGTACCCATTGCAGTAAGATCCCAGATTCAGGTGAAAACTCCTGGGTCTGGAGTGTGATGCATGTCCATGTCAGGGTTTGTCATGGAGGCATTCCAGGTCATCTTCTGCTACACAGTGAGTTTGAGGCCAGCCTAGGTTACACGAGACTGTCTCAAAAAACCAAATCTGGTGATGGAAAGATTGTTTGGCAGCTAAGAACATGTTCTGTTCTTTCAAAGGACCTGACTTTGGTCCCCAGCACCCTAGCACCAGCCAAATGAGGCAGTTCAGTCACCTTTAACTCCAGGTTCAAAGAGATCTGGTGCCTCTAGCCTCCATGGGCACCTGGACTCGAGTGCACATAACCACACACGTAACTGCTATGATTCGCAGGATTCTCATGTTAGTATGTAGTGTGATGCCAACATGCTTGGTATAAAGCTAACAATAAGAGGAAAAGACAACATTCATGTGGGGAATTCTACAAGAAAACCATCTTTTTCGAAGATATTAATGTCACAAAAAGACAAAGATAAACTGGCTATTAGACTAGGGACACAGAGAGGTCCAAGGGCAATGTACACTAAACTGTTCTCAGAAAGAAGCAGAGGAGGAAGCAACTAGAAAGACCTCTGCAGAGCTGGCAAATCTGAAGACAAACTATATACTAAATATTAAACACTTGGTATGATAATGGTAGCAAAACATTCTACTATAAACATATCTAAAAGCTGGGCACAGTGGTATATATCCATATTTAATAGTTAATATATATACATGATACAATTTAAAATAAATGGAAGATTATACAATAGAAAGCAAGTTGATTTGGTGCAGTACCTGAGAAGGATCAGGAATTCATGGCCACCCTCTGCTACATAGTGAGTCAAAGGACAGTCTGAACTACATGAGATCTTGTCTCAAAAAGCCAAAAACAATACAAATTTAGTATGTATACAAATGCACGGTTAAACAGAAAATGCTATTCCTAGATCAAAAGATGATCGTTTTCTTGTATTGTCAAGACTTTGTATAATAAGTATATATGGTGTAATGATCACGAAGTCAGCCCAAGGCTGGAGGTGGCTCAGTGGTGACTACCACTGCTCTTCCAGAGGACCGAGGTTTGGCTCCCAGCACCCACATAGCGGCTCACAACCATCTGTAAATTGAGTTCAAAGGGACCCAACACCCTCTTCTGTTTACTATAAGCACTAGGCACATACATATAACATTCAGGCAAAACACTTACATACATCAAAGAATAAAAGCAAGAAAAAATGCACGCACCTAAATTGTTTTTTAAACTTGCTTTCTATTGTATAGTCTTCCATTTATTTTAAATTGTATCATGTATATATATTAACTATTAAATAATAAAAAAGTTAAAGATAAAAGTTAAAATTGTGTCTGTAACATATCTGATAAATAACTGGGGAAAGTCCACTTTATAAGCATCTTTTAGAAACATATACTAAATTTTCAACAGTGGCATTAGAGGAAACTTTCATTTGTATTATAGATTCTTTGCCAGGAATTTTTCACATATTTTATTGCTTTTTATAAATGTACTCAATAATATATTGCTTTAAATGAATTGCTCTAAAAAATTAATGAGAAATAGATTAAGTCCCCAAACAGTTGACTATATAAAGAATAAGTAATCGAGAAGAAAAATGGAACTTTTATAATTTTCAAACATTAACAACCAAAGTAAAATATTTAAGAGGATACATCTTTAATTATCTAAGAACCAGGAAATGATGGAAGAAAGAAAGAACACAGTGCTGGGAGGGTGGGGACAGGGGTGAGGTGGGGGTGGGGGAGGGTGTACCACTAACCTCGATGGACAGAAAAAGATACACGTGTGACAGGCACCTTTAAATTGTTCCCAGGGGCTGGAGAGATGGCTCAGTGGTTAAGAGCACTGACTGCACTTCCAGAGGTCCTGAGTTCAAATCCCAGCAACCACATGGTGGCTCACAACCATCTGTAATGAGATCTGATGCCCTCTTCTGGTGTGTCTGAAGACAGCTACAGTGTATTCATGTATAATAAATAAATAAGTCTTTAAAAAAAAAAACTAAATAATTAAAAAACAAAATTGTTCCCAGGATAGCAACTGTAACCCTAAACTTCTCCTGGAACCTCACGGTTGGGTCAGAAACTCTCTTGAGACAGTTTGTAAGGGTTTTACTCAAATAGAAGCTAAAAAAAGTAAACCATAGGGTTGAGCCTGCTAGTGTATGTCTTTAATCCTAGCACTCAGGAGGCAAATACAGGAGGATCTCTGTGAGCTCAAGGGCAGCCTGGTCTATATAGTGAGTTCCAGGACAGCCAGTGGTATGTAGAGATTCTGTTTCAAAACAAACAAACAAGCAAACAAATATGTAAAAAGTATGCCATAGTCATGAAGCAGTCATTAGAAGCCATATTTTAGGATAACAATAATCTAAGACAATACTCATTCTACTATCCTTTATTTTTTTATTTTTTTATTTTTTGGTTTTTTGAGACAAGGTTTCTCTGTGTAGCCCTGGCTGTCCTGGAACTCACTCTGTAGACCAGGCTGTCCTCGAACTCAGAAATCCGCCTGCCAAGTGCTGGGATTAAAGGCGTGTGCCACCACCGCCCGGCTTCTACTATTTTTTAAATGTGTGTGTACTTGTGCACACATGTGGAAGCCAGAGGACAATGGTGGGTGTCATCCTCAGGAGTGTCATCCACCTCCTTTGAGGAAGGGTCTCTCACTGGCCTGGAGCTCACCAGTCAGGCTAAACAAGCTGCCCAGTGAGTTCCTGTCTCTGTCTTCCCAGTTACAAGCATGGGATAACATGTCTAGGTTTTCATGTGAGTGCTGGGGCCAAACTCAGGTCCTCACGCTCAGAGGCAGGGGCTTCGTTAACTGAACACACCCACCACACACACACACACACACACACACACACACATACACACACACACACACACACACACACACTATATTATTTTGAAATAAAAAAGAATGTAAAATTATATACAACCCATATTTTAAAATACTTTGCCAGGCATAGTGGCTCATGCCTTTAATCTTAACACTTAAGAAACAGAGTCAAGTGGATCCCTGTGAGTTTAAGGGCAGCCTGGTCTACTTAAGAGCAGCCTGGTCTACTTAGTGAGTTTCAAACAGGCCAGCCAGAGCTAGACATTGAAACCCAGCCTCAATAAATAAATAAAATATTTATATACTATGCACATTATTATATTATAGCATACATGCATATAATATAGACATATAATGCATAAAATATGTTTTGTGCAATACAGTAGTTATATATTATATAGTATATGTTAAATATTTATAAAGTATGTTAAATATATTATATATGTAGTATATATTAATGTTTATATTAATGCTTACAAACACTATGTATTTATTTATTTGTTGAGAAAAGTCAGAGTTTTTTTGAGACAGGATTTCATAGCTCAGGCTGGTTTTGAATTTACTGTGTTGCCCACTGGCCTGAAACTCACAGTTCTCCTGCCTCAGCCTTCCAAGGACCAGGAATACAGGCATGGGCCAGCATACCCAGCTTCAGCATGCATTTACGTAAGAGCTGCTGGAAGGAACAGAACAGAACCTACCACTCTCTCTCTCATAGTGATAAAGCTAAGGGTTACTTTCATGCTCTTTTTCTGTTATCAGGACTGTTTTGTTTCATATTGTTTTTCAAGACAGTTTCTCTGTGTATCCCTCACTGTCCTGGAACTCACTCAATAGACCAGGCTAACCTCAGACACAGAGATCCTACTGCCTCTGCCTCTGGAGTGCTGAGATTAAAGGCATGCATCACTATACCTAGCTCAGATATCGTTTTGAGATGTAGCCCAGGCTGGATTTGAACACAATACATTCCTGAGTGCTGAGATACACACACCACCACATCCATCTTTCCAAAATATTTTTGATTTAAAACAATATAAAGCTCGAAAAACCAAAATAAATAAGTAAATAAATAAATAAATAAAATGAAACAATACAAAGAACAGTTTGAAACCCTCAGTTGGAACTGCTAGAAATCTAAGCTTTCTTGCTAACTTCAGAAGGTGGTTCTCACATCTTTAAGAAAGTTCATTTGTGGGGAGGAGTGCAACCTGTTCCCTGCCCTACCCTGCCCAGCCTGCTCCAGAAGGGTGCCCAGTCTAAGCACTCAGTAGCCACTTGGGCCAGGGCATCACAGTCCTCGGGAAACCACCCACATGACTGTGCGTCTCCCACAAGTGAGGTCTGACCAGTGAGTGTGCCACAACACCCATGAATCATCAGGAACCCGAACAATAAACACACTCCCTGGAATGTACAGGCAATTAAACACAATGTAATTAAAGAGAATAACTATTAAATAAACGAAGTCTGTGACACACAGCAGCCACATGGCAGAATGAGGCCTTCTTGAAGCAATTTCCTGATTTGACAGCAGCATTTGTCACGAGGTCTATGTTGCTTCAAAGTTTATGATGCTTTTTACACAGGAGGAAAACAGCTGGAAAGCTTAGCATCTCACACAGTACGTACCCAAGTGGGATAAGCTGTGCTCAGCCTGACCAGCTGCCAGGAATGCCTACCTTCTCCACAGTCACATCAGGCCTGTTCTGGCTCCTGTGAGCTGCTGCTGTCCTTCAAAGCCCCTCTCTAGATTATGTGTTCTCCTAAACTTACTGCTTAGGTTGAACTGTCGGAGGTTTTGACTTAAAGGAAGAGGATCCTCCCCCTGAAATCTGTTGCCAGCTCACTGCCACTCACGCCTCCGGCTCCACAGTCAGCCTTTTACACGCTCAGGCACAGCAGAAGTGTCTGTCACTGCCTTGGAGTATGTGAAGCTCCTGGTCAGCACTGACAGAACCCCGCTTCCGTGCTGGCGATGTTTTCTTGGGAAAGCTTTTCCATGAGTGGAGAAACACTGACCCCCTTTCCCTTCGACAGTTACTAGAAACAGTAAATGACTTCAGGCCTCAAATGCAAGGCAAGGCCAGCCAGAAGGCAAGGAGTAGGAATGCTTACGGAGATGGGGGAGCAGTGCCATTTCCAGCCCCTTGGCAAAGTGGGCGGTGGTGTCATAAAACTCGAGCAGTCTGGTAAGCTCCAGCTCTGGCCCTGCTCTCTCCACACCAGCACTAAGGCACATAGGCAGGGAGGGTACCAAGGCCCCCAGGGTCTGAATCAGCAGCACCGTCACCACCTCGTGAGGGTTCTTGAAAACCTGCAGTGGGGGAAAGGGATGGGTATTAGTGCATGGAAGCACACAAGAAGAAGACTTTCAAACAGCTGTCTTCTGATGGTTCTGGTGGGCACTAGGACCACTGGAAATGGGCTGGTCAGGGGCAAGCTGGACAGGGACAGAACGGAAAGCGGCAGAAGCTCAATTCCAAATGGAAAGGCACTTCCATCGCTGGCCCACATGCCTGCTTACTCAAGCTTACTCAGTTCCTGGTACGGTACTGAGCTGGTCATCAGCGTGGACTCAGATGATACCAGAGATACTGGAAGGATGAGCAGGAGCAAAAATGCAACGAGAGAACAGCACAACTACAGCCAGAGTACCACCCGCAGCCCAGAGCCTGGCCTCAAGCTGCTTTTCTTCTCTGCACAGATCTGGGGCCCACACGCATTCTCTTAAGGACCAACAGACCGAGGACCTGGACAGTTTAGCTGGCTCGGTTCTCTGGTGGTCTTTTCCCTCTCTCTGTTCCTTAGGTCGCTTGAGAAAACTTGGATAACATACCAAGTCCACTTAGAAAGTACTCTCACCCTCCTGTGCTGATGCTGCTATAACCCAAATAGGTGCAAACACAAGATGAGATTCAAAGAACGGGTCTTAGAAAAGCCTAAGGCCAAAAAAGATACAACTGGAAAACTACATAGCTAATAAAATTTAAACTTTATTTAAAGTTACCTTAATAGAAATGTAACTAAAGCAGAGCATAACCAATACTACAGGAAGCAGCAAAAACAGATCAAGGAAAGATGACCACCAGCTATAAATGCACACAATAAAGCTCTCCCACCAGTGACCTAATGGCATGTGTTAAAGAACTACAGGGGCTGGAGAGATAGCTCAGTGGTTAAGAGCACCGACTGCTCTTCCAGAGGTTCTGAGTTCAATTCCCAGCAAGCACATGGTGGCTCACAACAATCTGCAATGGGATCTGATACCCTCTTCTGGTGTGTCTGAAGACAGATCCGGTGTAGTCATATATAAAATTATTAAATAAGTAATTCTTAACAGGATAGGGCTGCAGCTCAGTAGGAAAGTCCTCACCCAACAATCATGCATGGCTCCAATCCCCGGCACCGCACAGAACTAGGTATGGTGGCACCTGCCTGGACACCCAGCACTAAAGAAATAAAGGCAAGTAAATGAGAAGTTCAAAGCCATCCTTAGCTACACAGAAACAGCAAGGCCAGTCTGGGCTATCTGAACTCCATCTATAAGAACCAGAACTACAAAAAGAGGAAACTAAACTTAAAGTAAGAAAAAAATAACTGAGGTTTAAAAGTAGAGACAAACAGAAAACAAAGAATCAACACCAGAAGCTGGGATTTTGTAAAATACTCTAAAATTGATAGCTGTACCTAAACTAAGGAAACAGGACAAAGGATTTGAGTTACTAGAATCAGACATGAAAGAAGAAACACTGAGTCTATAAAAACAGAAAGCAAAATCATGAACAACTACACACCAGCAGCCTGAACACGTGGGCACAGTGCTAGAGCCGCAAGCCACCAAAACTCACTCCAAAGGAGAATGAATTGAATTGGTAGTCAAAAATGCCCAGACAGATGGTGTGGTACTCCAGGCCTGCAATCCCAGTTCAGGAATAGAGGCAGGAAGACCAGGAGTTTAGGGGTAGTCTAGAATAAATAAGATCCCATCTCAAAACAAGAAAGAAAGAAAGAAAGAAAGAAAGAAAGAAAGAAAGAAAGAAAGAAAGAAAGAAAGAAAGAAAGAAAGAGAGAAAGAAAGAAAGAAAGAGAGAGAGAGAGAAAGAGAGAGAGGGAGGGAGGGAGGGAGAGAGGGAGGGAGGGAGGGAGGGAAAGAAAGAGCAAGAAAGAAAGAAAGAAAGAAAGAAGGAAAGAAAGAAAGAAAGAAAGAAAGAAAGAAAGAAAGAAAGGAAGAAAGGAAGGAAGGAAGAAAGAAGAGAAAGAGAAAAAAATCAAATAAAGATGAGAACTGTGAGCTCTACAAACACTAAGTTACACCAATCCTCCCAAGACACTAAAGGAGCATCTCAGAATCTGAACTGTGGCTCCCTTAGACCCCATACTAAAGTCTGACCCACCAAATGCCTTAAATATGACTCTTTTTGGAGACAGCACCTTGAAAAGGTAATGAAGGCACCATGGACACATACAGGGGGCTCTGAGTCTACCTGGCTGAGTCCTCATAAGAAGACGTCAGCACAACGAGCACATTTGGGAGGGAGACTTGGAGGGAAGACCCACACCTACAGGTCAGAAGAGAACACTCCAGCCCTGAGCACAGCTTGATCCTGAACTTCTAACATACTGAATTTTGAGAATATTACTGTTGTTTAAACTATCCAGTCTGGGGATGGAGAGATGGCTTAGCAGTTAAGGCACTGGTTGTTCTTCCAGAGGACCCAGGTTCAAGTCCCAGTACTCACATAGAAGCTCATAACCCTCTGTAACTCCAGTTCCAGAAGATCCGATGCCTTCTCCTGGCCTCTCAAGCACTACATGCACATGGGGCACATACATACACACATGCAGACAAAACACCCAAACACAGAAAATAAGAATACAGATCTGAAAAAGAAATTAAACCATCCAGTCTAAAGGATGGCATCAACCAGTAGACTAACACAGAACACTTCCTAGCCCATTCTGTGAAGCCAGCATGACAACAACAGCACTAGCAGGAAGCAAGAGAAGAATGCCAAGACCACTTAACAGGGAAAGTGTCATCCTGACAATGAATGGTGATCAGAAACTGGGTATCATCTCATGAGGAAGAAACACAACAAATAACATCATGGCCACATGGCTACCCCACTCACTCTGTATATGCTGAGTACCACAACTGTCTGTTTGCTGATCATTTTTACCTGGAACTTAAAAGCACCCCAGAGCTAGTGACATGGCTCAGTGGGTGAAGGTACTCATCTTGAAAGCTAGACACCCAAGTTTAATCCCCAAGACCCTCATAAAGATGGAAGAAGAGAACTGACCCCACGAAGACATCCTCTGACCTCTACAGAAACATAAATAAACATTGCAAAGCATTACAAACTGAAATTCATTGTTTCCAAGTGCCCTCTCACCTACAGCCCTTACCTGCCCTATTTTTGCTGGTAATTTCCCCGCTAACCCAGGATGGAATCTCCTTCTTGGCTTTCATTTCTTCCAGTTACTCCTTAGAACAGATCCTAATAGCTGTTCATTCTTTCTGGACATTTATCTCTCAAGGCTGGTCTGGAACTCACTATACATGAATCTCCTGCCTCAGTCGCCCAAGTGCTAGGATTATAGGCATAAACTGCTATGCCCAGCTCTTCTTGGCTGTTATCATCTCTATCAGGCATTGGTGTTTACCTTTCTCCAATCCCTCATCATCAATTCACTGCCCATATCACTACTAAAGTCAATAATTTTAGGTGTTACAATTTAAAATCTTACTTAATGGCATTATCTTCCATTGTGAAGTGTCTATTCAAATCTTGGGCCATTTTGAAAAACTGGTTTACCTGTCTTTCTTTTTCTTTCTTTCTTTTTTTAATAACTACACTGTTATCAGAGTTTTCTATTTATTCCAAATATAAGCCCTTTATCAGCTGTTTTACAGACATCTTCCTCCAATCTGTAGCTTCATCAGAGCTTCTGTATTAATGAAACATGATCTATCCACAGTGCTGCTCATGTTCTGTGCTGTCTGTGTTATACTTACTGCTGCCATGACTAAGAAATCAGTCTCAATTCTAAAACCATGTTTGCACTTTCACTACTTTGTGGTGAAAAGCCAGAGATCCCTGTTGTCCAGATACTCTGAAGGAAAAGAAAACTGAGCATGAGGGACTCAACATGTCCTGATTGAAGCATGCACTTACAAAATGCCAATGGAGGTCCATCCAAGAAATGACTTTGTCTATAGACTAACAAACAGATTTCCCTGGAATAGAGCCATGTCTTCGCCTCCTTCCCTGCGTTCCAGTCATTTCAGTAAGAAGGAGGAGCACAGTGGAGGATAAGTCCTAAGAGACACAACTTAGGAGCCAGGGCTGCAGGGCTAGCCTGACGAATTCATGGTAAGACCTATGACCTGTCCCTCAGTAGACATGAATGCTCATTAGGATGGACCCCAGAGCTCATGGTAAAAGCTAATAGATGAGACCATTAAGAATGTCATTGCAACTTGGGAGCTGGTGACAGTGCTTTAGAGTATAGAAAACAATAACCATAAAAGAAAAAAACAGTGATAAACGTGGCTTCATCAAAATCAGAACTCTCTGACTGGAAAGATGGCCCAGCAGTTAAGAGTGCATGCTGCTCTTCCAGACGACCTGAGCTCAGTTCTCAGCACCAGTGTTAACTGCCTCTAATTCCAGCTCCAAGAGATCTGACACCCTTTGACCTCCTCAGAAACCCACCCACATATGGCATGAGCACACACACACACACACACACACTCACACAAACACACACAGAGAGATATATACAGACACACACACACAAACACACACATACATACACACATACAAATAAAAATAAAATGAATAATAATAATTTTTTTTAAAAGTCAACTTTCTGCACCAGCAAGATGGCTCTGTGGGGAAGGGTGCCTGCCACAAAGCCTGACAACTTGAGCTCAATCCCTGAGACCCACAGGTAGAAGAGAGAACTGACTTCCACAAAGTACACAATGACGTGTGCAACATCCCCCCAATAAATACACTGATAAATACATTGATACATAAATAAATAATCAATTGAGGATCTGCTCAGAGCTGGGGATACAGACCAGTTGGCTGGCATATGCACACTCTGGGTTCATTTTCCAGCATCCCACAAGCAGATATACAAAAACCCTCCATTCAAACTACAGACTGGAAGAAAGTGTCTACAAAACATATTTGAGAAAGAACTTCTATCCAGAATAACAAACTTCCTAAACTAAATAGTGCAAAAGCAAATAACCCAATTTTTAAAAAAACAATCAAGAGACTCCTTGAATAGACATGTCACAAAGGAATGCGTGCAAACAGCCAATAAGCACACAAGTGGGTGTTCGATATCAGTCATCAAGGAAATGCAAATTAAAATCACAATGAGATGCTACTATACACCCATCAGAAAAGCTAAAACCAAACAGAATGACGACATCTAACATCAGCAGAGCTGTCCAGCAAGCAGAGTCCTTGCACACTGGTGTGAACGCAGGAGTGAGCACTCTGGAAAAGGTCTGGAAACACACCTGCCCTCTCTACCCACAAGTCCACTCTCGGGTATTTACATGTAAGTACAAAGATCCCTGTGAAGCACTGTTCAGAGTGGCTTTAACAACAGCCTCAGACAGGATCAGACCAAGTGTCTATCAAAAAAAAGGGAGTGGGCCACATTTAATCCCATCAGTTGGGAGGCAGAAGCAGGAGAATCGCTGTGAATTTGAGGCCAGCCTGGTCTCAAAACAGGGTGGGGGGATAGAGAGGGAGAGAAAGAGCTTGTGAAAATACACATATGTATTCACATCTGTCACAGTGTTCAGAAATAAAAACGAACAAACCACGATACAACAATGCACGAATCAAAAATCTCCTCAAAAGCCCAGCCCACAAACGATTCCACTATATAGAACACCAGAGTAGATGAGATTAAATTATGTAATCAACAGCATCAACAGTATCAGGTAACACACATGTATTTTAAAGTGAACAATGTTTGCAAATTACCTTTAAATAAACCAAAAAATAAGTAGTCTCAATGAGCAGATGAGAGTCATGAAGAGAGGGAGAGGTTTGCAAAGCCT
The DNA here is from genome assembly GCF_004785775.1 of Grammomys surdaster. NCBI lineage: Eukaryota > Metazoa > Chordata > Mammalia > Rodentia > Muridae > Grammomys > Grammomys surdaster. The sequence goes on from NW_021604600.1 coordinate 3,006,143, forward strand.
CGGGATAGGGGTGTTCACTGCACAATTCTTTCAGCTTTTTATAGTTGGAGGTTTCCTTCATGACGACACAGGACTAGGATATGCTCAGGGCCAAGGCACCGTGTGTTTAGTTTGCCCAGGGCCCTGGGTTGGAGCCCCAGGACAGGAGCAAGATTAAAAGTTTCACTGAGAATACTGGGGAGGAGTGAGGCTATAGCTCAATCAATAGAGTGCTTACACAAAGCCTGGGCAATGTCCTCAGGAACACATTAAAAAGGCATGACAAGATTCCACCCAGGGATGCAGGCAACAGGATTAGAAGTATGTTAGACTCTACCCTCTACCCCTAAAAAACAATAAAAACAACAGCAACACAAAAACAGGTATGCTGATGCATGACTATAATCCCAACACTGGGGAAGCTGAGGCAGGAGAATTGCTATGAATTAGAGGCCAAAGTGAATTTCATATTTTTTTTTAGACAGGATCTCTGTTGGGGTAATCTTTTTATGCACTGTGTATCATTCAAATCTTTGTATCATTCAAATGTTGATTTTTGTACATGCAGAGAGTTGAGTAGTGGCCAGACTTTGGTATTATTATTTTTATTGACCATTACCAGCCTTAGTATTGTGTAAACATATACCTCCATCACCTTTTGATCGGTAATAAAGAGCTGACGGCCAAGAGGTGAGGCACGAGAGGAAAGGCCGGCAGAGATAGGAGCTGTGAGAAGAGTTCAGAGACACCAGATTCCCCAGCACAACATGGAGGTGGAGCAGGTGTGGGGACTGGCCAACTGAGTGACAGGTAACACGCCACAAGGCAAAGGTGGGATGGAATAGTCAGGTTAATTTCAGTTAGACAAGCTAGCTGGGAGGCAGAAGGCCTAGGCTACAATAAATAATAATAAGTCTCTGTGTCATTATTTGGGAGGTGGCAGGCCAGAGACAGTCCGGCAATAGGTCTCACTATGTAGCCCAGGCTGGCCTGAAACTTCCTATGTAGACCAGGCTGGCTTCAAACATACAGAGATCTACCTGCCTCTCTCCCTCTACTACCATGCCTGTCTACACAGTGGATTTCAAGCCATCCTGGACTATGGAGTAAGACCCTGTCTCAAAACAATAACAAAATAATTGTAAAATCATCAATTTTTAAAAAGAAAAGAAAGGGAAGTCTGGGTCTAGTACAGGCCTGTAATTCCAGCTACTTAGGAAGAACAAGGCACGAAGATTAAAAGTTCAAGGCCAGTCTGAGTAGCTTAAGAAAACCTGTCTCCACATAAAATAAGAAAGATGACCCAGAGTACAACTCAATGGAAATGTTCTGGCCTGGCATGTATGAAGCTGCATCTTTGATCCCCAAAACCCAATAAAATAAAAGGAAATGACAGGAGGAAGTGGTGGTTATGGCAACATGTTACCCTGTGGTCTCTGGCCTTACTTTGCACTAGCCCGAGCTTCAGCAGACATCTGCCTGTCACACCAGTAAGAAAAAAAAGGGGATTGGGGGAATGATGAGCCAAAGGTACAAATGAACATGCCTTCCGAAAGCGAGGCTGAGAACACAGGGTCTTCTTAGACGGCACAGGCCACTTTCCTGTATAGAGCTGTTTTTATCCTTGCGCTAGGAGATGTGTACACGAGGCAAGGATGTGTGAATGAATGTGGCCAGACGGGCACACTGGAAACTGGAACTAAAACTGGGAACTTGGAGCCTAAATCTGAATCGGGTTAGTTCCAACAACAATAAACAAAGACGGAAAACTGGAGGCTGAGGAAGGAGGATCACATGAGTCTGAGGCCAGGCTTGGCTGCCTAGCAAGATTCGTCTGAGGAGGGCACAGGATGAAAAGAGAAACAAAACAAAACGCTTTAGCCATCATGAATGGCATAACCCCGCACCAGGGATTCTCCCCAGCTAGAGTAGAGTTCATTCCAGCCAGTGACAGGTGATTACCTAAGTCATGACTATCTGTGAAAATGAGCCACCAGCCCTGACCCACCAGCACTCCCAAGTAAGCTGGGCTTTTCCCCTCCCTGAAGAGCTGTGTGCCTCTGACATCACACAGGGAAGGGCGACTCCTACCCTATGGCTACAAACGCCTATGAACTGAGAGAGGAAGGGATGGGAGGTTCCCACTCAAAACCTAGGCCTCACCCCACCCAGCTCAGAGTGCACCTCTAAAATGAGACTTTTCCTCCAGCTCTGGGTGAGAACTAGGGAACTTGACCTGAACTTTAAGATGAAAACACTCTGCTCTCTCCGACACCTGACTAGGAGCCTCTGGCTTTCAGCAACACCAGAGGCTCCCAGCCGAACACTGGGGACACTGACTCATTAGATTCTATTTAAGATACAGAGGAGAGTGATAAGGAGAGTTTCCCTGGAGACCTAAAGGGCTTGCTGACGTGGGTTGATAAGTCTATGTGTTAACCCCTTAGGTGACAACAGCACTTGATCCAGCGAAATTCCCCATTCCCATGCCACTGTAGGCTTGTTCTCCAACGATGAGCTATTACCTGTGTGGCCCACTGGGTTTGCGTGTGCCACGCCCCAAGCAAGGCATCGTAGAGGCCAGTGAGTTGCTGGTCCAGTGGAAGGTCACTCTGACACAGCTCTTGCCAGGCTGCTAAAAGCTGTACCTGCAGAGGCATAGCAAAGTGGGTATCTTACTAGGTACCCCAAAACATGCTGGAAAACTGCCCCATGCCACTACACAACTTATTGCTGCCTACTGTCCTGAGCACATAAGTACCCTGCTGAGACTCATCCACTTGAGAAAGAGCAGAAAACAAATGGGCAAGACATAGGCTCCTGCTCTGGTCACCATCTAACGCCTGAATCTGTCGATCTCCAAGCAATGCTGTCTCCTCTGATGTTACCCAAAGCACGCCACTGAGCTTCCGCAGGGCCCACTGCACTCCCTGAAGAACTTCTAGAGTGGCTGTAAGTATGTGCTGATGCTTCATGACCTGCACCATGTGATTTAAACACACGCATGGGCCAGCAAGATGGCTCACTGCATAAAGCACTCCCTGGAGCTCCTGGCGACCATGGGACTCACATAAAGGTGAGAGGAAAGCAGATTCTATAACACTGTCCCCTTACCCACGCATAGCTTGCTTGTGCCTGTACACATGCACCACACACAATAATGATAATGATAATGATGATGATGATGATGATAATAATAATAATCACAACAACAGTGATCGACTAAAACAAAAAACGTGAGTACTGTGCTTGAAGGAATTAAGGTTAGCCCAGCAAGCTGTAAGTTGGTAGCCTAGCCCTTGAAAACATAAAATTCTTATGGCTTGCTGAGGGCAAAATGAAGCCTAAGACATGATTCACCTTTAAAAAACAAAAAAATAGAAACAGATTAAAACAATGTTTTAAGTCTGTGAATGAATCCAGGCTGAAAACAGTGACTTGTTCCAAGTGACAGCTAAAGGTATCTACTGAGTGGATCGAGAGCGCCCCCTACTGGCTTTCAGTAAAAGAAACATGACTAAAGGGCAGAGTCTCTAATTTTGTCTTTGTCTATGAAAGATTTGGGCCCAGCAGGAGTGGCTCTCCGCAATAATTACAGCTACTTACCTTGTGACACTTGTAGTAGTATGCAAGGAGCTGTGGCATCCGGTCGATTTCAGTAAACACCTTCACAAATACTTTAGACTGATCTAAAGAACACAAAGTGCGCATATACTGTTACCAGGCTTCCCAGGGCCACCAAAGCAAGCAACTCACCGATAAATTCAGATATTTGTCAATTAGACTCAGAAGTTTTTACTGAGATAACTGCTTTAATTCAAACAAGAGAATCATAAGCAAAAGAAATAAGGGCAGACTATAGCTACCAGACACTGCAAGCCTTAGCTTATTAAAGAAAGCACCAAACACCACTAATACAGCTAAGATTAGCTGGGCATGGTGGCACATGCCTGGAATCCTAACACCAAGGAGGCTGAGACAGGAGGATGACAGCCTGGACTACATAACAGGCTCCTGTCTCAAAGAGCAACATGTACAGAGTAGAGAGGTGGTTTGGAAGAGCACCAGCTGCTCTTCCAGAGGACCTCAGTTTGGCTCCTAGCACCTACATGGCAACTTGAAACCATCTGTATGTAACTCCAGAGGATCCAAAGCCTCTAGAACTTCTGGCCTCTGTGGGCACAGACATGGTGCCCAGAGCAAGCAAATACCCATATGCCTAAAATAATACATGTATTTTATTTTTGAAAAGTAACAGGAGGTCTGGGCAGTGGTGGCGCATACCTTTAATCCCAGCACTCTGGAGGCAGAGCAGGTGGATCTCTGTAGCCTGGTCTACAGAGTGAGTTCCAGGACAACCGGGGCTACACAGAGAAACCCTGTCTCTAAAAACAAGAAACAAAAGCAACAAGAGAGTGTGCACTGTGCATGTGGCTGCGGGTGGTAAAAAAGATGAGGACAGGCTGCAGACCAAAGCTGGAGTGAACCATTTCAGGAGGCTCTGAGCCTCAGTCTCCTACGTCCTACCACCCTCCTGTAGTATACCTACTCCCTTACCTGGTCCTGCTCCTGTCCCAAACATGAACTGTCACTGACAGTACATAAGATATGGCATCTCATCCATCAGCCTCATTTCATAGGTGAGGAAATGACACCTCCAGCTTCAGTTAGTGGTTCAACGGGAAACTATGGTGAGCTACGTGTAGTGCTGACTTTTCATTGTTCCGATCCACAAAACAGCCACTTAATCTGACGCTATGTTTACACAGACTGAAGAACAGGGAGCAAGCGAGGCTCTCAGACACTGCTGCGGGCCATGCTGCTTGTCATAATCTAGCGTGGCCTCCGGGGTCCTCCCCAGTCACCCTGCACAAGCTCCCCTTGGAGGCCTGCCATCCTCCCTTCACAGGGCCCACCACACTGCACCTACTGCAGCAGGCTCTTTATGTAACTGCTCGCTCTCCCCACACGCAAAGAAGCTGCACAAGGGCCATGACATCCCCTGCTCTGTGTCACTGTTTCTTGCTAGATTAGCACAAAACAGTTGCTGGAAGTACATGGAACTATACTAAAAGGATTAAGTAGCACTTCCAGGTCGAGGGTAGGGGTATGAGAACTGAGAATTCAAGGCCACTCAGGGCTACACAGTGATGTAGTGAGACTCTACCTCAAACAAACCAAAGAAGGACAAATTAGGTCAGCTGGCACTGGAACCACCGGATAAATACAGAACAGAGAACAGAAAAGGAGACCAGCAAAGCCAGAAGTCTGAGCAAGGCAGCACAGTGAAAAATCCACCTAGACCTAAGGAAAAAAAAAACAACAAGCAAGCAAGGAAGCAAGCAAGCAAACAAACAAAAACTCCCAAGAATGCTTAAACAAGAGAGAATGATGAAATGTACACAGTGAGAATGAAAACCAAGACGATACTTCTGAAAGGAAGTACTTTGGACCATTATAAAACAACACATCAGATATCCTTGATGAAAATGGCAAATTCCTCCACACAAATTACCAAAACTGAATCTCAAAGATATTCTAAGCTGGGCACATTGGATCCTCTGAGTGGGAGACCAACCTGGTCTGCACAGCAAGTTTCTGGCCAGACAGTGCTACATAGCAAGACCCTGTCTGAAAAAAACAAAAACAAAAACAAAAAAAACTAAAAACAAAAAGAGAGGACAGAAGGAAGGGGCTTGATCCTAAGCACAACATAAAACTGTTTGTGTACACTTGAGATCAAAAGTTCACGGTCAAGGTTGGAGAGATGAGTCAATGGTTAAGAGCACCGGCTACTCTTCCAGAGGACCTGGGTTCAAGTCCCAGCACCCACAGGGTGGCTCACAACTGTAACTCCAGTTCCAGAGGATCTAACACCCTCACACAGACATAAATAGAAGCAAAATACCAATGCACATAAAAAAGAAAAAAGGTTCAAGGTCAGGCCAGGAAGCTGGCTCAGTGAGCGAAAGCACTTGTCATGTAAGTTTAAGCCTCTGGTTTTACCTGAACCCAGGTACAAAGCTGTACATCTATTGGAGACAGAGACAAGAGAACGGCTCCAGCCAGCCGGCCTACGGTACGCAGAACAGAAATAGGGAGACTGCTCCAGCAACGCAGAACAGATAACAAAGCTGTCCTCTAACTTCTAGACACACGAAGTGGCATGTCCAGACACAGAAAAGAAGTGAAGTTCAAGGTTATCCTCAGTGCATAGTCAGAGGCCAGCCTGGGCTGGGCTATACTACACATTCTTTAAAAACCTCAATAAAAAAAAAAATCTAACAACTCAAATTCAGCAGCACATTAAAAGGATCATACCCTCAAAAAAAGAAATGTAACATAATGTAATCAATGTGTACATTAACAAAACAAGGAGAGGTACTGACCGTCTCAACTGATAAAGAAAAGTATTTAATAAAACTCAACAACTTTTTTAAAAAATACTTATTTTATTTTAATTTATGTGTGTCTGTGCACATGTGTGTGGGTACCTGTGCAGGTCATCAGGAGCTGCAGGTGACTGTGAGCTGTCTAACAAGGACTCTGGGAGCTGAAATCCAGTCCCCTGTAAAGCAACAATTCCTCTTAATGGTCTTTCAGGATAGAAACACTCGGTCATCTAGGAACAGAAGGAACTGCTTTATCATATCAAATCCACTTGTAAAGATAACAAACAAGGGACAGCAGAGAGGGCTAATGCATTTGTTGCTCCTATGGAGGACCGTCTGGGGTTTAGTTCTAGCACCTCCATGGTGGCCCACAACCATCCATAATTACAGTTCAAGGGATCCAACATGATATTGGAAGTCTGAATCAGTGGCTAAGGCAAGAAAAATGAAGGGCATTCAGGAGGGAAAAGGAGTAACAATCTGTGCAGACATGCTTCTGCATGTAAAAACCCCAGGTTCCATACACACAAATCTACTGAACGTAATGAATTAAGCATGCTTGCTTGAGCTCGTCTTTTCCTGGTAGTGCTGGGGTAAGGTCAAGGCACTGTATGCTCTAGGTGAGAGCTCCACTGCTGACCTACACACCCATGTGGAGCCCCAACTCTGATGTGGCTGCAACAATAGACTAAGGGAGACCCAACTTTCTTGGGTCTTGACTATGAAGAGATGAGCAGGAGGAGAGCATATCAGGACGGAGAGCGATGTCACCTGAGGTGAGAGGTTAAGCTGCCTCTCCTCACACGGAGCACTTGGCTACCCATGGAGCTCCGGTCCCAGAGCTAAAACACTCCCCCCAGGGACAGGATGGAGCCCACTTGCAGAGGGCCTGCCTAGCATCAATAAGGCCTTGGGTCAATCCCCATCAATTTCAGGTCACATGCAGGGCGACCTTGCTCTCTTTAGCCATCAAACAGAAAGAAAGCTTGCCATTTGCAACTACATAGAAGAACTTGGGAAGGACATGCCAGAGTTGAGAGAGAGAGAGAGAGCAAGTCTGATCACATTTATACATGGAATCTCAACAGCTGAGCTTAGAGAAACAAAGGAAAATGGGGCTGCCAGGGAGGGGATGGAAAATAGAAGATCTCAGTTATGACAGCTAATAATAATAATGTATTATAGACCTGAGATTTGCTCAGAGTAGATCATTAGTGTTCTTACCACAAAAACAAAAGGGGCAACTGTGTGTGATGGGTGTGATCCCTTGATCATCATGTGTATCAAATCAGCATGTTATACACTTTAAGTACACACGTTCTCTCTCTCTCTCTCTCTCTCTCTCTCTCTCTCTCTCTCTCTCCCTCTCTCTCTCTCCTTCCCTCCCTTTCTCTCTCTCTTTCTGTGTGTGTCTCTCTCTCTGTCCTTTTTTTTCTCTCTCTCTCTCTGTATCTCTCTCTCCCTCCCTGCTTCCCTCCCTCCCTCCCCCCCCCCCCTCTTTCTTTGGCTTTTCAAGACAAGATTTTTCTGCATAGCCCTGGCTGTCCTGGAACTCACTATGTACTGGCTTCCAACTCACAGAGATCCTACTGCCTCTGGCAAGTGCTAGGCTTAAAGGTGTGCACCACCACTACTGAGCTCATAAATTCTTTTTAAAAGCTAGAAAAAGGTTTTTATTTTGCTTTCAATAATGTCCTTATTTAATAAAAAAAATTATATGGTCAAACTGAATACACTGAAATTGTATGATACTTTTACATGTGACACATGTGACAAGGACTCGTATGCACAAATGTCTGTACATTCAAGTTCATAAATGTGTAGCTTATCAATATAACTTTCAAAGAAAAGGATGCTAACGGCTGATGCTGGCTTTCCCTAAAGCAACCTGAAGAATTAGAGCACTTAAACCAGCCTCGGTTCATCAAAGAAACACACCGTCATTAACAGAATTAATGCTGCATCTAGGAAGCTAAGAGGAGGTATTTGCAGAACAGGAGAGAGGATGCGAAATACCACTGTTGACTACGGATGGCTGGAAAGACAGAGAAATGTAGGTTGATGTCAGTCCTTCCAGTCTGCTGATGAAATGGCTGCTGAGGGCGTCGATAGGATAGGGTCAAGAGAACATGGAACTCAGAAGAGAAGGCCTCACATGACACACACACAGCAGCAGTGAGTGCAGGTCACAAACAGCTGTGAAGATCAGCAAGCACGGCAGCGTCTTGCATGGTACCACACATGTTTAGTCTCAGCACTTGGAAAGCCAAGACAGTTGAATCACTATTAGCTAGAGACTAGTCTGGGCTATATATTAAGTTCGAGTCTAGCCATGGCTACACAGTGGGATGCAGATTCAAGGGGGAAAAAGAAAAAAAAAAGGACAGGTTCACTGCTGCCACTCTTTGATTGGCTGATATTTTTGTGGATGAAGAGTGAAGTATGCTGTCTACAACTTACTTTGAAAAGAGTCAGATGGGGGCTGGAAGTGCAGTTTAGAGGTAAGGTGAATGCCTGGTATGCACAAAGCCCTGGGTCTCGCCCCAATATCAGGACTCCCCACACAAAAGTCCTGGGGCTGCAGTCAGTGGCAGAGCTGCTGAATCAACAACAACAATAATAAAAGAAAAAGAAACATAAGAAACATCGAGAAGGAGAGCAGACATGTGACACAGCAAGTGTAAGGTTAGCATGAAGCTTAGCGGCACACTCTTGCCAGGCCTGGGTTCCACCCCCAGCACAGGGCAGTGGCATGGGAAAACGTCAATGTTGAGACCTAGATGTCTTCTTCATGGTACCTGTTCCAACTATTCTGTATGTCAGGAAATTCTGTGTAAAATGTTTATATATGGAAGTATCATGAGGTCACATTTATCTATAATCTACATAATTCAATCAGCATAAAGCTATTCTAAAGACTCAAGAGCCAAGCCTTATATTTACACAGAAAGGTACCCACAGTTGAAACTTGCCACACTCACCCACAGACTGAGAGGTGAACGCTGCTACTATCTGGGGGCTGGCCAGGGCCTCCAGCCTGTTCTTCAGAGCCTCCAGGTGCACACATTTTTCAGAGTAGTCTGGAGTATCCACAAGCATCATCAAGCTGTTCTGCATACCAGTCAGCTTTGCAGAAATCACAGATATGTCCTGTAAAAAGACAAAACAGAAGATGTTTATTTTAAAAGACTCCCCATACCTCAAGTGGAAATAGAGAAAACACACCAGAAGGGAACTCCTGAGCTACAGAGACGTCAGCAGGTAAAGGTGTTTGCAAACAAGCACAATGGTCATGAGTTTGGCCCTGCAGGACCCCACAGGATGGAAAGGAAGAACTGACTCTCACAAATTGTCCTCTGATCACCACAAGTTTACACTGACTGACACAGGTGCTTGTGTGTACACATACACACGCATGCGTGTGCACACACACACACAAAAATTTTAACTTAAAAATAGTTTTCAGTTAAAAAAGTAATTTGTAAGAATAAAAACGGTACGTAAAAATTATGTTTAACATTATTAGTACCAAAACAAACAAAAATTAAGACAAGGAATTATCATTTTCTTCAAGTTGGGAAAGTACCAAAAATGGCTATTTTTGGTAAGGATGCAAAAAAAAAAATCTGTCTGGTATCATAATGCATAATTTCTGGGGCTAAGGAAGTGACCCTGTGGTTAGGAGGGTTTGTTGCTCAGTAGAGGACCGGAGTTTAGATCCCAACACCCACACTGGGAGGCTCACAATAGCCTTTAGCTCCTGGTTTCTGACATATTCTTCAGACCTCCAAATCTACAAACACATCCACTCACACAGAAGCACATGGATATACACTTAACAATGAAATGGCTTTAAATGTATATTGTCTTACTGTAAGGCAACTTAACAATGGGTCAAGAGTCTTAAAAATATTCACAGGATGGGGGTGAAGGTCAGCAGGTAATAGCAGCCGCTGTGCAAGCCTGCCACCCTGAGTTTGATCTCTGGAACCTACCAGTGGAAAAAGAGAACAGACTTCTGAAAGCAGCCTGCAGCCCTCCACATATGGATGGTACGGCATGTACAGGAGTACTCATCCACATATCATACATGTGCACACACACACACACACACAATAGTAAATTTAAAAAACACAGAGCTAGAGATGTAACTCTGTGGTAGAGTGCTCTCCTAGCATGTTCTAAGACCCTGGCTTCCATTTACAGTATTAACAGAAACAAGAAATCACATCCTTTAACTTGGTATTTTCTTCTCTACAAATTTGTCTTAAAGAAATCTGAAGCCAGGCAATGGTGGTACAAACCTTTGATATCAGCACTCAGGAGGCAGAGGCAGGCAGAGCTCTGTGAGTTAGAGGCCAGCCTGGTCTACATAATGAGTCACAGGACAACTTGGGCTACCATTGAGACCCTGTCTCAAAAAACAAAACAACAACAACAAAAGCCCAAAAATAAACCAAACTAAAAATAAAAGAATCTGAGGAATTCTGGTGTCTGGTGGTACATGTCCATAATGGAAACAAGTAGAGGCAGAAGGATTAGGTCAGCCTGGGCTACATGAAATCTTTTCTGAAAGACAAAAAAAAAAAAAAAAAAAAACAACCCTGCTGGAACCTGAACAGAGTGACACAAAAAGTTCTCAAAAGACAGGAGAAAATAGCCAAGAAATATCTCAAAAATATTTATCATTAGTAATTAGGGAAATGTGAATCAAAAAAACTTTGAGATTTCATCTTACGCCAGTCAGAATGGCAAAGATCAACAAGAAAATGGACAACAAATGCTGGAGGACGTGGGGAAAGGGGCCGTCATTCACTGTTGACGGAATTGCGGATGCTGGAGGACGTGGGGAAAGGAGCCCTCATTCACTGTTGATGGAATTGCGGATGCTGGAGGATGTGGGGAAAGGGGCCCTCATTCACTGTTGACGGAATTGCGGATGCTGGAGGACGTGGGGAAAGGGGCCCTCATTCACTGTTGATGGGATTGCGGATATTGCAGCCACCATGGAAATCAGTGTGAAGTCTCAAAAAGCTAAAACCAAATTGATCATACAATCCATCATACCACTCCTTGCCATATGCCCAAAATACTTCATATCCTATTCCACAGACACCTGCTCAGCCATGTTCATAGCTGCTGTCTTCACAACAGTCAAAAATGGAAACAACCTAAATGTCCTTCGAATGGAGAGTGAAAATGTGATAATACACACTATAAGATACTGTTCAGCTGAAAGAAAACCGAAATTGTGAGGTTTGCAGGTAAATGGATGGAACTAGAAAAGATGTTGATAGGGTAACCCAGACTCAGAAAGATACATCTGGCATCTTCACTCTCATTGGAAGTTCTTTGTGCTAGATCCTCAGGCATGAGTGCACGGCCATACCCACTGGGAACAGTGAAAGTCATGAAGGCAGCACAACTGTCTGACACAGTCCTAGCAAAGCTGAGCCGAACGCCGTGATCACTCATTCTGTCTCTCACGCTTAGGTTTTGATCTCTGAGTGCTGCATTCTTGGGGACTTTCTGCATTACTTTATGTCTTTTCCTGAGAAAATTATGTCTGAGTCTTTTTAGAAAAGTCTTAAACTGACTTCCCTTCTGCTTTGAGGGAAACAACTTTATCTGGCCCTACTGGGAAGCTATCCTTATGCCCTGAAGATCATAATAAGCACAAATAAGCACTAAGATGCTAGAAATTTCTTTATGAGGCCATGATTCTAGGAATCTTCTTAGTAGTATCTGCCCCTAAGCAAACTCAAACAGTATAATAGGTACAGGGTAAACAGAGATAACTGACAAATTCTGACTGGCCAGGAGAATTAGTAACACATTCTAAGCCTCTTTTTACAATTCACTTAGAGCTCCCTGAATGTACTTTAAAGATAGGGGGTCATACACCCCCAGAGGAGAACTCAGTAAATAGGATAGACTAAAATAACTTTTCCTACTTTATAGTATAGGTGATAAAAGGATATAGTAAAGGAGTCAGCTGTTAGAATTTGCTATTTGGGTTGGAGAGATGGCTCAGCTGTTAGAGCACTGACTGCTCTTCCAGATGTCCCGAGTTCAATCCCCAGCAACCACACGGTGGCTCACAACCATCTGTAATGGGATCCTGATGCCCTCTTCGGGTGTGCCTGAAGACAAAATGTGCTACTCATAAAAAGCCTGGTTCAGATATTTTCTGTTTGTCTGGAGTGCCAGCCTAAAAGCAGGTTGTCATACAATAAATGTGTTGGCTTTAGCAGAAACATTCTTTAGATTCTACGAATTGGAGTTATAGGGCTAACAATAAAAATAAAATCTGTTCTATTTGTACTTTTTAATCATACTAACTTGTGGCCCCAGACATTTAATGAAAAATCAAACACATGTCCAGAGACAAAATGATATAATCTTTGCTCTGTCAAATTTGTATAAATAAAGAGGCAACCTGATTGCTACTCAGTCAGAGCTCCAAGAGTCCCCTGACCATCTTGCCTGACAGTTCCTCCCTCACTGACTCACTGTCTCCTCTCAGGGGCTACTGTCAGCCACCAGCGATCACCAGCACTGAAGTAAGTGCAGAAAACAGGAAAGTAAGAAGGGAATATTGGGAGTGGGTGGGGAGAAGCTACAGTCGGGGAGATAGGAGAGTGCAAGTGATCTGAATGGGAAAAACAGGGAGGGCATCTGTCTCTAGTTACAGAGGGGGAGAAAGATAAATATAGAAGAAAAGAGAAGGTAAAAAGCAGTCAAGATGTCTGAAAAGTCATAAGGAATCAAACTACTAACTACATAAAAATACTCATACTATAAATAAGTAGGGTGTGTGTGTGTGTGTGTGTGTGTGTGTGTGTGTAAAGAAAGAATGATTAAATGAAATACTCCCTTTTGGGCTGATAATGCTCCCTCCCAGAGCCATAGACTATCTAACAAAACCCCCAACACCAGGCATGAAAAGCTCTCTTTTGAGTTGTTGGTCAGGGTTGTTGACCAAGAATTATAGGTTACTGCTATTGCCCTTGACTGCCCCCAAGTGGTGGAAGGTAAATCCCTGTTGCTGGAGACACCCTGCACTTCAGACACAGGGTCCAGAGGAGCCTGAGCTGGGAACTGACCTGAAAGCCCCTCCCTGAGGACTACTTTTCATGAAGTTATGTTTCCAGGGAAAGAGGCAAACAACAGTCCTACCCAGCTATGACACCTATGAACCACAACAACAACCAGCACAGCTTGATAACCATGAGTGTGGGCACTAGTGGTAAGAGTACATTGTGGTAACCAACACCTCTCTAACGAGACTTACGAGGGAAACCATGACTGGTAGTGGCAACCTAGCCAACTACCCAAGGCTAGTGAAGTCAGGGATCTTGGAGGAGAGCCTACAACCAGCATTTTACTAAACCAGAATCATCCCGAATTAGACTCTCAGTATTTGTCCTTGTACCCACAGATCAGTGTATATAGAAGGCAAAAAGGCCTTGTGCACACAGATAAGCACTGGAGAAGCCAGGAAAGTTAAACACAGCTGATCTCCCCAAAGGGAGAAGATATCTAGCCATTTCTCCCAGAGTGCTGGGGGAAACACAGTTTACAACCTGGTAATCCTTGCTACCTTTTGGGCCAGGCTCTGCCCATATTCCCCAGGATATTATGTTTGCTAATCAGAGACTTCCCCCTAAAACTTTCAGCTTCACTTCTAGGCCATGAAACCCATCCTTGTGAGAGGTGTCATTTGTACTTTACAATGACCTAAGTGACTTCTGTGTTATCCTAGGGTCAGACATATGTCTACCCCAGTCATTATCCCTAGACCCTTGTCTTGAGCACTGTTTCTAAGTCAACAAGATTCCATCTGACAGATGAAGCCACACAGCCTTTGTAAAGAGCTTCAACGGAAATGAGTTTTAACAGGTGTTGTACTCATGGGACTAAGTTCATTGTTATCTGAATACTTTTTCCAAAATTGTGCTGTACTTAAATATGGCAAAAGTAAAATGATCTGAGTCAGACTCCAAGAAGTCTTGGTCCAGCACCAGTTACCAAAATCAGGCTGACCTGAGTTCCATTCTTACCTGATCAGTTTTTCCCTGTCTGCTGTAGAGCCTCCAGGGACCCTCACACAAGGGTAGACCTCACAATGATATGGACAGGAACCTATCCATGTTCCCATTTTAGAGACAGAAACGAAAATGATCAAGAACTACAGTCTAAACATCTGTCCTAATGCCTGTAGGTACGTGTAGTCCTTACCCCTCCTCAAGGAGGCTTCTCTTTGCAACAGACAGAGACTGTTGTAGAAAACCGCAACCAACCAAAAAACCAAGTTGTGGAGCCCAGTCTCAACTGATACATCTACAACACAGCTCCACCACCAATGCTCTCTTCCGCCTCAGAGGGACTAGGCGAGCAAGCAGTGCACAGATATACATGCAGGCAAAAAACAAACAAACAAACAAACAAACAAAAACCATGCACATAAAATAAATAAATTCTTTAAAACAACAAGAAAGAAAGAAAGAAAGAAAGAAAGAGAGAGAGAGAGAGAAAGAAAGAAAGAGAGAAATAAAGAGGAAAGAGGAAGAGAAGGAGGGAGGAAAAAAAGAAAGAAAGAAAGAAAGAAAGAAAGAAAGAAAGAGAGAGAGAGAGAGAGAGAGAGAGAAATAGAGACAGAAAGAGAAAAAGGGAGGGAGGGAGGAAGGGAGGGAAGGA
>NW_021604600.1:3021613-3047402 GCF_004785775.1 Grammomys surdaster
AGAGAGAGAGAGAAAGAAAGAGAAAAAGGGAGGGAAGAAGGAAGGGAGGGAGGGAAGGAGGGAAAGAAAGAAAAAAGAAAGAAAGGAAGGAAGGAAGGGAAAGGAAAGGAGAAGAGAAGAGAAGAGAAGAGAAGAGAAGAGAAGAGAAGAGAAGAGAAGAGAAGAGAAGAGAAGAGAAGAAAAGAGAGATCAATCCCCAATACTTGGAAGACATCAGAGCCAGCCACAGCTACTAGGGAGTTTCAGAGAGAGAGAGAGAGAGAGAGAGACTAGAGTGTGAGAGGGGGTGACTGGTACTCACACCATGCATGGTGCTGTTTGTGGGTAAGGTGGAGGGACATCTGGAGGAACAACTGGTAATGTCTACAGAAGAGAAGTTAGGGGATTGGACAGTTGGGGTTGTAGTTGTTTTTGCTTTCTGGGAGTTCTTCAAACCACATCACTTCACTGCATGCTTGGCAACAGGTTTCAAAGCTATTACCATTTTCCACTTTTGCAGCCCCTGAGAAGTGAAGTAACTTGCCAAAGTCACACTCAACCCATCTTCTCTGCCTGTGCATGTCTCCTGGGCTTCAGGCAGGCAAAAGAGGCAAACTTAGGAGGATGGATATGCTCAGGGCTGGCTTCCCCCTAAAACAGCCCAATGCTTCTGTCTGCTGCTACTGTCACCAAACCCCAAGTTCCTCTGTAGATGCCTGGCACAGTGGCCCTGTAAAGGGACATACTTGAGTTTTGAAGGTCTCCTCAATATCAGCACTCAGCGTGCTCCACTTGTCAGCTTCCTGAAGAGATTCGGCAGCAAGCTGCATCCTGGACTTCACCTGGTCAATCTCCACCAGTACCTGAAAGAGCGGCCACGTGCACAGTTAAGCAACAGTCCCCTTTTCTCTGCCCTCACCAGCCTGAAACAGTGTTCTGTGAGTGTCCTTACCCTTCACCCCACTAATTGGCTGAGAAGATAAGTTAGGTGAAAAGACAGCCTGAGTTCCGGGAGAGTTTTGAGTTCTAAATCCCATGAGTCAGATCATCTGTGGAACAGAAAGACCCACATCGAGGACAGAAGCCCAAGTACCTGCATGGACTGTGAAGTGTCCTGCTCGAATTTTCTAATGTCCTCTTTGACAAGAATCATTTGTTCTTTCAGAAAAGACGCCTCCTGCTTCAGGGCTTCCACGTCACGGAGCACCTTGGGCATGTTCTGAAGGGCCTGGAGACTTGTTTCTGCAGCAAAAATTCAAGAACGACAATGTGTGCAAGCAGTGGAAGCTGGAGCTGGAGCACAGGAAATCATTACACACAGGAACACAGACCATTGTCCCTATAACATTACCAGTCAGCTCTAAGAAACTCCCAGGGAACGTGTGGCAAAGCTGGGGTCAGCGAGGTGACCTCAGCCAGACCATGTCCCATATAGAATGATGGACACCATGTGCTTCAGAAACAAGCAGCCAACATCAACCTAACCCAAGATCAACAAAAAGAATGAAGGACACAGGTGTGGCATTGTGTGCCTGTAATTTCAACCCTTAAGAAGCTGAGGCAGGAGGATTACTGGGGGAAAGTGATGCTATCTTAGGTTATATAGGGAGTTCCAGGCCTGTCTTACAATAGAAAGACTTTGTCTCAAAAACACCAAAGACCTATGCTGGGCAGTGGTGGCACACGCCTTTTAGTCCCATTACTAGGGAGGCAGAGGCAAGTGGATCTCTGGATTTGAGGCCAGCCTGGGTCTACAGAGTGAGTTCCAGGGCAGCCAGGGCTACCCAAAGGAACCATGTATCAAAAACAACAAACAAACAAACATACAACAACAAAAAAGAACTGGGGGCTGGTGGCTCCAAGACTAAGAACGATTACAGCTCTATCAGAGGAGAGAACCTGAATGGGGCCTGTAACTCTAGTTCCAAGGGATCTGAAACCCCATCCTGGCCTCTGCGTGCATCTGATCACGTGTATGAGTACACCATGATCACACACACACACACGCACACGCACACGCACACGTGCGTGCGCGCACACACACACAAAGAAAAATAAATATTAAAACAAACAAAATCTAAGAGCCAGGGCTATAGCTCCGAGGCAGTGCCCAGCAGCAGTGTTCAGTGAGAGTGCTCCATGGCAGTGCTCTGTGGGAGTACTCAGTGGGAGTGCTCCATGACAGTGCCCAGCAGCAGTGTTCAGTGGGAGTGCTCAGTGGGAGTGCCCAGCAGCAGTGCTCCGTGGCAGTGCTCAGTGGGAATGCTCCATGACAGTGCCCAGCAGCAGTGCTCCGTGGCAGTGCTCAGTGGGAGTGCTCCATGACAGTGCCTAGCAGCAGTGCTCAGTGGGAGTGCTCCCTGGCAGTGCTCAGTGGGAGTGCTCCATGACAGTGCCCAGCAGCAGTGCTCAGTGGGAGTGCTCCATGGCAGTGCTCCATGGCAGTGCTCAGTGGGAGTGCTCCATGACAGTGCCCAGCAGTAGTGCTCAGTGGGAGTGCTCAGTGGGAGTGCTCCACAGCAGTGCACCTGTCAAGCACTGCATGAGTTTAGCTCCTATCTGCTTATCATGGTCTTCTCTTGTTTTCATATTTTTATTCTGTTGGACTTTTTCTGGGGTGCTTTTCCTCTAATTCCAACTTCTCAGGAATATACTCAGTTTTCTTAATTATAAAAAGCTTCCTGGGCTGGAGAGATGGCTCAGTGGTTAAGAGCACTGACTACTCTTCCAGAGGTTTTGAGTTCAATCCCCAGCAACCACATGGTGGCTCACAACCATCTGTAATGGGATCCAATGCCCTCTTCTGATGTGTCTGAAGACAGCTACAGTGTACTCAGATACATGAAGCAAATAAACTTTATCTTTAAAAAAAAGGTTTCCTGAGGGTTAGGATTACAGGCACATGCTTCCACACCCGTTGCTACCACACCTGTGTCCTTCTTTCTTTCTTGTAGCCTGTCCTATAAGTCCTGGGTCAGGTTGATGTTGATGGCTGACTTCTGAAGCACACTGTCATTCATCATCCTACAGGGGACATGGCCCTGGCCAAGGTCATCTCACTGACCTGTTTTATCAGACATCCCCTGCTACTTTAAATCATCCTGTGTTCAATGGTAGAAAAAAGGTATATTTGTCAAGAGACCTTGAAATATGGGTTTAATTTTTCAATGAACTGGATTGCAGGCATCTTTAACAGGGGTTCATCCTAAATAAGTTGCTGCTACCAGTCTCTACAGACCACGGACCATCAGCGATGCTGCAAATGAACATTTCAACTATCCACAGAGCATCGGAGATGAAAGACTAGGAACTAGCCAGAGCTGACTGTCTGGTATGCTCTGAGTCTGGTAAGATTCTTCAAAGTGGAACCAAGGGCATGGTATTCAGACATGCCTGAGCTATCAGTGAAAGCAACCTGTCTCATGTTTTCCCTTAGTACATGTGTAAACTTTTGGAAATTCATAAGGTAAATGCCATTTTCCCTGGGTGCTGTGGCTGCCATAGTGATGAACATGAAAACAGAATCACACACAAAGCCCAGGTGCTTGACAAGTCTGGAGGCCCATGAGGATGGACACATACAAAATGGCCCTGGCTGCTGAACTTAGAGCCCACTGCAACTGAGTAGGGGCATGAACACCAAGGTCTCCAGTTAACCCTGTGTTCTTAGACCTGAGCATGTTTTAGCATCAGCTAGCCTCTTATCTGGTAGGTGTGGAACAGGGCCAATGGCTGTATCCCTAGCACCTCTGAACACAAGGATGTGGGTCCCAGGAGCCACTGAGAACCACTAACCTACTCTTTCACTGCTCCCACACACATGCAGACTGAGGGAAAATACACCCTGGCAGCCAAGCTGCAGCACGATAACCCAGGCTATGTGTGTGGCACTGTGTCCTCAGCACAGTGAAGCAGCAAGGAGGGGCACTGACTCGTGCCCATATTCTCTCTCTCACAGAGTTAAGTCTTCATTCAGGATGGCCCATCTTCCTTAGGTTACAAAGATATATTATAATGGACCAGGACCAGTTAACTATTTAATGCTCTCAAAGGCGGTTCATTATGCTAGGCATGATGGAACATGTCTATATTCCCAGAACTTCAGAGTCAAAGGCATGGAGATCAAGAGTTTAAGGTCACCCTCCATCACACAGCAAATCCAAGGCCAGCATGGGCTACATGAGATTCTATCTAACCTACAACCTCCAAAAGGACTTCTTTCAAGATTTCTTAATTACATGCACCCATGTGTGTCTGTGTGTCAGTATGTGCATGTGAGTGTTCACGCCCAAGGAGGCAATTGCATCCCATGGAACTGGAGTTACAGGTAGTTGTGAGCCACTTGATATGGGTGCTGGGAATTAAACTCAGGTCCTCTACAAGAGTAGTGTGTGCCCTTAACCGCCGAGGCATCACTCCAAATCCCAAAGAGTTGTGGTTCTTGTTTTTTTGTTTTGTTTGGGGGGGGGGAGCGCTGGGTGAGGGACACATATCTGTAATGCCAGAATTACGGAAGCTGAAGCAGAAGGAGAATTACTATGAGTCTGAGGTAAATTTAGGCGACAGAGTAAGACTGTAAATAAGAAGGGAGGAGGAGGAGGAGAAAGGAGGAAAGGGCAAGCGAAGCCAGTGAGGGCGATCCTATAGCCTAGGCTAGACTTGAACTCACTTTGCAACTGAAGCTGGCTTTGAATTCCTGATCCTCCAGCACCACCCTCCCCAGTGCTGAAATTACAGGCGGTCGCCACCACACCCAGCTTTTTTTCTTTTTTAAAGTTTTAAATGAAATGTTAGGGCATCGTCAGAGGTGAACACCAAAGCCCAGACCGACTACTGCGGGGTTCGCTTTCCCACCAAAGGAGAGGCTTGGCCCCTGGGCCCGGTCCTGCAGTCGGGTGCCGGGGCCGTCAGGTGGGCGTCTGAGTGGCTCACCCTCCACTGCATGGTTCACCTCCTGGATAAACAGCTGCAGCTTCATCACCAGGGTGGCTGCGTGGCCGTCCGCCTTCCCCGCCGCCCCGTCTTTGGGGCCGGCTCTGAAGGCCGCATTGATCCAGTCCTTCACGTCGAAGTCGTCCGCCAGGAACTTGGAGAAGTCCATGGCGCGCGGCCTCCGGGTTAGCTCCGAGGGACACCGCCTTCGGGGCTCCCGTCAGAACCCACCGTCCCTGCAACTTGCCGCCCCGTCAGCGCGCTCGCGCCGAGGCCGAATGTCCCTCGTCGCGCACCGTACTTCTTCCGGAAGTCAGTACCATTACCATAGCGACTCTTCCTGTTGGGACTACGGGCTTCGCGCAGTCCCAACAGGTAAGACAATTCCTTTTCTGCTAATATTTGTCGAGCAATAAACTAAGTAAACTCGTGTTTCCTCTAACCTAGAATAACTTGGCGTCTGAGAAGGGAGCAGCTGAGAGATATAAACTCTGTATGTATGAGTAATGTTGCTACTTTTCCAACCTCACTAAATGCATACAGAGATTTGTTTTTTAATTTTATTTTATATGGATGAGTGTTTTGTCTGTATGTGTGTGTGTGAGCCACTTGCCTGTCTGTTGCCGGCAGAGGCCAGATGAGAATGAAGGATCTCCTGCAAGTGGGGTGTTACATGTGGTTATGGTTGCTGGAAGTGGATCGCAGGTCGTCTGGAAGAGCAGCCAGGACTATTAACCCCTAGACCGTCTCTCCAACCCTTCATAATTCTCTTACCTTCCTATAGATTTGATAATGGTATCCCCTAATTCTTTCAGGTGTAATTTCAGTAATCTTCAATAATCTTCAAAAAGCCAACTATTCCTTTAATTCTTCCATTTATTTCCCATCATTTGCATTAATTAGTTTCTTCCTTCCTTTTTTCCTCTGAGTTTTGTTTGCTCTTGTCTAGTATTGCAAAGTAAAGGGTTTTGTTGTTGTTGTTTGTTTTTAAGGCAGGGTCAGTCCTTCTATCCTGGAATTTAAGCGCAAGCTTCAAAATTAAACCTCCCAAGTGCTAGGATTTCTGGCCTAAGCCACCACACCATGTTCTAATGTTGGTTTCTAATTTAATTACATGTATCTGGAAAACATACTTATTATGACTTAAACTGCTCTAAACATACAGAGATTTGCTATGGCCTTAATATTGGTCTGTCATGGAGAAGGGTCTATGTGCATGCAGCGCACACAAAAGGACATGACGGACGATGTGGGAAATGGATACAGCTAAAGATGATAAGCAAAAGAAGCCAGAAGACAAAGTCCATGTTTTCTCTCACTTTTGGATCCAGATTTTATAAACATCTAAAAGAATAACTGACATGAAAGCAGACGGGAGACACCAGAAGAAGAAAAAAAAATGGAAGGTGCAGTGGGAAAGAGGGAAGCTATGCAGAAGGGAACATGGGTAAAATGCATAGTATAGTTAGAGAGATTGTCTTTATGAAGCCCAGCACTATGTATATGAACATTCCATATAAATAAGAGGAAGCAGAGGAGGAGGAAAAACACATGTCTAATTGAGTGTAGTGATACATGCCTGTAATGCCAGCACTGGGGACGAAGAAAGAGGAAGAGTCCTTGGGTTTGAAATCATTCAGGCCTATATAGCAAGACCTTGTCTCAAAAAAACCAACCAATACCAAACCAAACAGCAAAAATGAAATATCTGCAGTCACTGGGTAAGTGCCCCATGTATTTTAGTAACGATAATTATTAATGTTCTTCAAAACATATGTCCTTAATCATCTTCTGAGTTGTCCCACCAATTTCTGAAACACTTTACATTTCCAACTCATTGCTGTTAGCCAGGTGCAGTGGTTGGCACATACCTTTAATCCCAATGCTCAGGAGGCAGAGGCAAGCCAAGGGGCATTCAAGGCTAGCCTGGTCCTCAGTGTGAGTTCCAGAACAGCCAGGGGCTATGTAGAGAGACCCTGTCTCAAAAAACAAACAAACAAAAAAACAGAAAACAAAAACCCACCAACGAAATTTGTATTGTTGTACTGCCCACTTTTCTGCCCAGCTGCATTTTTTTACTTCATCTTCTTCAGAGCTCTGATATTATGTACCCTTGTAACTTTTATCTTTCTTAAGTATTAACGTAATATCATTATCAAATATACCTTTATCTCTAGAACAAAGCCTAGTCTCTAGTTTACCTGGCTAATTTTTTGAGTATATTTTCCCTGTGCTGTGTGTCCATTGGCGTCACTGAGGCCCAGGCTATTTTTTGGGTTTTTTCTTTTAAGATTTAATTATGTGTATATATGCATATCTTTGCGGGTGTTTGCTCATTTATGAATGGATGTACCCAGCGTCCAGAAGATGACATTGGATCCCCTAGAACTGGAGTTAGAGGCAGCTGTGAGCCGCCCAATATGGGTGCTGGGAACCAAACCTGAGTCCTTGGGAGAGCATGTGCTCACACCTGCTGTTACACTGTTTCTTTTCTACAGCATTCCACATCCACAAAGCTTTGATTCTTGCAGCTGATCCTTGTGGGGGCGGGGGTGGGGTGGGGGTGGTTAGTGCTGTCAGGGTGGCAGGATCTTAAATCACTTAGAAGTTGGGCCTCTGGGCACGCCTATGAGGGATTATCTCTTAGACCAGGCTGGCTTCAAAACCCTGAGATCAGCCTGCCTCTACATCCAGAGTACTGGGATTAAAGGTATGTGCCACCAAGCCTGGGTGAGGGACTATCTTAATTATGTTAATCAAAGTAGAAAGACCTAGGTTCATCATGGGAAGGACACTTCCTTGGGCAGAGGAAGGACTAGAACCTTAAAAATGGAGAAAGCCCAGCTATTAGCTGTTTCTTGAATATGGATACAACATGACCCCCTGCTTCAAACTCTTCCTGCTTTGACTTGTTACACTGAACTATGAGCTAAAATAAACCCTTTCTGCCTTAAATTTCCACAGGTTACAATATTTTATCACAGCAGCAGTAAAGAAAACTAAGAGGGGAACACCTTTCAAGTTTAAACCATTCTCAAATCTGACCCAGTATTTCCTCCATACTGTGCTCATCTGAATGAAGCCTTGAGGTTAACCAGGGCTATGTGGTCAATTAGGGCTCTCTTAGTATCTCAGAACCCTGACACAACCTCAGGCAGGGAATGCATCTTCTCTGCTGATAAGTGGTGGGCCTGGGTCATTCCCAGTGTCCCTCCCACAGCAAAGATGCCCTCTGCAGCCGGGAGGAGAATAGTGAGAAACCCCAGTAAATAGTGACCCACAAACCCTCCTCCTCAACCACAGCCTCCAGACATAAAGACCCCTCAGGTCCCACCAACCCTTTCCCTCACTCCAGGGAAATGTGTTCATGTTGCCAGCTGCTCTTTAGAAACATGTCAGTCTGTTTCCTAGTCCTGGCACTAACCCTACACTTTTAAAAAATATTTAATTTTAATATTTTGTATGTATATGTTTATGAGTTGTGAACATCAATGTAGGTACTTGCAGAGGCCAGAAGAGGGAATCAGAGATACGGGCTGTTGTTAGCCTCCAGACAATGGGTCCTCTGCAAGAGCAGTGCATACTCTTAACCTTTCTGGTCCCAAGCCAACAATTATCCAGACATGGATAAACCAGACATAGTGGTGTACATCCTTAATTCAAGCACTTGGGAGCTAGAGCAAGAGAACCAAAAGTTCAAGGTAATCCTGAGCCAGACAGCTTAGGTTCAAGATACTTGGTTTTCAAGTGATGGGGGACACTCCAGTGTTGCCTCCTGGTTTAACACAAGTTCAGTTTGCCCAAACTAGCTTTATATGGAAGTCCCACACATGCTCGTGTCAAAATGGTTGCTGAGTGGAACACAGTGGCTCACATCTTTAATGCTTGCACTAAGGAGACAAAGACAGATGGATCACTATGAATTTAAGGTCAGCCTGGTCTATATAACAATCTCCAAGCCAGCCAAGATATAGTGAGACTCTGTGTCGAAGTCATAACTTGAGGGAGTCAGTTTTCTCCTTCTCCCACGTGTTCCCGGAATCAAACTCAGGTAGCCAGGCTTGACATGTGCCAGTACTTGTGGCCTTTAACTACATTTTAAACATTGTTACCAACTAAGAGTATAAGGAACCAGCTGTGGTGGTACCTATATCCCAGCACTGGAGAGGTGGAGGCAAGAGGAACAGGAGTTCAAAGTCAACCTGTGTTCCATAAGAAGTGCTAAGGCAGACAGATTGGGTGGCTTGCTCAAGAGGGCACATGTGAGAAATACGAGAACTGAATGTAATCCTCAGGCAGATCCTACAAACAAGTGGGGAGAGGGAACTAAAGGCACCTGGTTTATAGCGCAGGTAAAGGAAGAGAATGGGCCAGCCTTTGCTCTTGATGGTCGCAGCTGTACCTACTCTTCCCCCAGCTATCTCGTGTCACATCAGTCTGCTTAAGCAATCCTAGTGTGGCTCTGGAAAGCAGATGAGGGTATTTCTATTCCATGCGTGTGCACATGTGTGCCTGTGGAGGCCAGAGACCAACTTCCTGTGCCCAGATGCCATCCACCTTACTTTTTCAGACAGGTCTCATAGGGCCTGATACACACCAGTTATTCCATCAGGCTGGCTGGTTAGCAAGCACTGGGAATTGTGCTCTCTTTACTGGTGCTTGCCACCAAACTCAGCTCTTCTATCTAGGTTCTAAGAATCGAACTCAGGTCCTCGCTCTTGCACAGAACTTTGAATTTTCACCTTTTATACTTTAATTCTGAATCATGTTCAGTACCTGTCAAAACAGTGGCACTAAACAGAAGAAATAAAGCTTTATTTGGTTTAGAAATTTCAGTAAACGGAAATAAAGTTGAAAAGAAACCCACCTGTAATTCCAAGACCCAACCATGGCCAGTTGTGTGTATATACAAATATCTGGGGGAATTGTTTGGTTTAAAGCTAGAGCCAAGGGATGAGGATAAAGCTTGGTTAATTTTATGTAAATTTGACACAGCTAAAGTGGTGTCAAAGAGGTGGGACCCTTAAAGAAATGCCATTAAAGAAATGGCTCCGTAAGATCAGTCTATGTGCATGTCTGTAGGCATTTTCTTAAATAGTGATTAATGGGGAGAGGGGTCCAGCCCACTATGGTGGTACTATCCCCAGGATGGTGGCCCTGGCTTGTATAAGGCAGGCTGAGCAAGCCAGTAAGCAGCAGCCCCCCATGACCTCTGCATCAGCTTCTGCCTCCAGGTCTCTGCCCTGTGTGAGTTCCTGTCCTGCCTTCCTTAGATGATCAACAGTAATATGGAAGTATAAGCCAATAAATCCTTTCCTCCCCAAGGTGTTTTGGTCATGGTGCTTTACCACAGCAGTAGTAACCTTAACAAAGCCATGAATTTGATGGCCAGAACTACAAAGAAAAATAACCTGCATTTTCATTTAGCAAGTTTTTTTTTTTAAGATTTATTTCATGTATGTGAGTACATTGCCACTGTCTTCAGACAACCCAGAAGAGGTATCCCATTACAGATGGTTATGAGCCACCATGTGGTTGCTGGGAATTGAACTCAGGGCCTCTGGAAGAGCAGTCAGTGCTCTTAACCCCTGATCCATCTCTCCAGCCCTAGCAACAATTTGAAAGCAGGTTTCTCCCACAGTAGAGGGAAGACTGCTTGCTAATTTTGTTCCACGCTATCCAGTCTCTCCTTCCATGGTAACTAGATCCCAAGTTTATGCTGTGCTGCACTGCACACAAAATCCATACTTTTCCAGTGTGCTTTGCAGCTAGATGTGGCCAAATAACCCCACAGGACAAGATGTGAAGGCAGACATTGTGGTAAGTTTCCAGGGAGTCTTGGCATTTCCCTTCCCCTCCTGTGACTGACAATGCATTGGCAACTGTGCCACTGAGGCTGCATCTGGGAACAGGGCTGTGAGGAGCATGTTCCTGAGGACTTAAAGGCAAACACTTTGGATGCGTTGCTCTAGCTTGTTTCCACGTGTGTGTAGACTGTATATTTCGGCTATTATATCATCTATCGTTGAACATGGTGTTTGAGTTCTGGGTCAGGCTGGACTATAGCTTGAGACTCTTAACTTAAACACAATAACAACAACAAAAAAAACCAGGGCTGGGAATGGAGCTTTGTTGGACGAGTATTTGCCTAGCATGCACAGGCCCTGGGTTCCATCTTGTCAGGAGTTGGTATACGCGAGTTGGAGGCAGTAAAATCAGAAGTTCAAGGTCACTCTCTTAAAGTTTCCACAGTGAGTTTGAGGTCAGCTTGGGCTACATGAGACCCATTTTTTAAAAAGTCAGTCATTGTGGTGCAGGCCTTTATAATCCCAGCATTTAGAAGGCAGAGGCAGTGGATCAGTGAATATGAGGCCAGCCTGGTCTACATGGTGAATTCCAGGCCAGCCAGGGCTACAGTAACTGTCTCAAAAACAAAACAAACAAAAACAGCAACCATAAGAAAATCCTAAAATCTACTGAAATTATCAAATATTCTGGGCTATTACTATCCACCCAAAGAAAATTGTGTTGGACTTCCAACTAGATGAACATGTCATAATCCAGAGACAGCCCTCCAGTTTCTGAGGCAGAACCCACAAGACAGGCTGCCAGGACTTTCCAACCCTCACCACCCATTTCAGACCTGAGTTCCTTCTCCCAGACACACCCAAGCAGAACTTGCAGATGCATGCATGCCAAAGTACCCAGCACACAGTAGGTGCTTTCGAAGTATAGGTCAACAATTAACTTGGGTTTCCCTTTCTGGGAACACTTGAGGCAAACACCCACCCCTCTCCTCCAGCTCCCTCAGCTGGTCAGGACATTGTTCTTCATCATGTCCTCACCTGTTGACAGAAGACCATTCCCTTCTAGCCTGTCATCTCTAAACGCATCCCCTATGGACTCAACACCAGGCAGATTTGGACACAGTATTTATTCAATGATGTTCTGTACTTAGTCACCACATGGCTCTCTACCTGCATCACAGCTCCCCACCTTGGACTGTGAGGGCCACAGGGCTGGCCCCTTAGCTGTGATTTACAACAACAAACACAGGGTCACAATGAAAGAGCTCTGAGATGTTTGTGAACAGAAAGAATGAAGATGACATTGTGGGTCCTGAGTAAGGGCCCAGACAGGCTGCCCAACCCACAGAACCCAAGGCCCGAGCAAGGCCTCAGAGGGTCCGTCGAAGGAAGAATCTAAGGCACTGTAGTGAAGGACATGATTGGCCCACCAAGTGTAGTCTCCTGGTCTCATGGCAAGCCCCTTGCCTGAACCAGTAAACAAACATTCCATTTAGAAGGTCTTACTGAACATCTGCAAGCAGCATTTGCTAATGAGAAATGAAGACAGGGCCATTCTTGGAAGAGTGTGCCCCAGAAGACACACTCTGTCGCAAGACCAACCAGGTCCCTTTCTAAGGTCCCTGAGAATAGCAGCCTGGGAGCAACTAAGACTTTCAAAGGCTGACAAGGCACAGAGTGGATGAATGAAAAGATTAACAATACACGGAGAAAACTTTGGCTTATAAAACTCCAACTCGAGGCAGGGGCAACAGTTTCAACCAACATGCAGAAGCAGGTATGAGTGCAGCAGAGATGATCTCAGAGGTTGTCAGCATCCCCCACACTGCCCAAATCCCAAGCCCAGCTCTCCCTCCTCCCCAGCACCCAGGTAACACACACGCACCCGCACATACATGATTCCAACAGATAGATTGGCAATCAAGGCCTAACATCAGGAGAGAACTCTTGGCACTCTGCACTACATTACAACAAGTCCCAACTAGACAGTTAAAGAACATTGGCCGAAGCTTGACTGAAGAGTCTTGCTTGAGAAGTCAGGCAGTGCTCAAGACGGCCAGGTCTGGAAAGTCTTTCACCTCTCCTACTTCACTGAACGGCTGCCCACCCTGGTTGAAAGTCAGCTTATATCGCAACCGGATAGGTTCCTGGGACAGAAGAGAGGCTAAGATGTTAAATCAGTGGGTAGGAACAACAGAGAGTCAAGCTTACAGTAAAAGTCTACTAAGGCCCTCTAAGGAACAGCTTACAGCTTATTCTTGAGACAGGGTCTACTGTGTGGCCTAGGCTGGCCTGGAACTTGCTGTGTAATTCAGGCCTGTCTCTTCCTCTGGAGTGCTAGTATTATCTTGCACCACTATACTTGGTTCAGTTTGTTTACATAATTCCCCCAAAAGAAGACCTAGAGTAATGGAATGCCATGGATACCCTGGCTTAGTCTCTTTAGAACTACAAATACAAAGAGAGCCTTGCATGTATCCTGGAAGCCCTGCCCACCTCTGCAGTCCCAAAAGGTAATTTAGATATGAGTTCACATGTCTCTTCTTTGGTTTCCAGCTGAGACAGACCATTACAAATCTTCTAACAAGTCCCAAAGCAAAGCAGGGCCCAAGTAAGGGCTGTTCCACCCCAAAATCAAGCTGGTGCTCCCCAGACTCGACAGCAAAGCCTCAATGTACTATTCATGGTCTACTTCATGCTACCGAAGACCCCTGGAACATACTTTGTGTGGGTTGTCAAGCAACAGCATCTGAGATATCACAGCTGGAGGCATCAAAGGACTGAATGCAGGGAGCTTGGAACTGGATGCTGGCTGCAGCTTCACGCGCATTGACTATGGAGGGAAAATTCAACATGTTACTCCAGAAAGCCACTGCTTCAGTAAGGACACTCAGGCCATCAGCAGCTTAATCTCCCTCAAGAAAATCACCTCAGGATACCCTTATGGTCCCACAAACACATCTCTTATGAGTGGCTATACGACCTGCAGAAGCCTTTCCTTCTCCCCGCAGGAATATATTTAAACTGTGGTCCCCAGTTGGCCTCTGAGAAGCAGCATAAAATGCCAGAGAAAATCTAGGGCTGGGCTTTCAATCTGCCTCTTACTAGCTCTATGCCCCTAGACACAACACTTAGATCAAGCCTTGGCTTGAGAAGGGTGTAAAGCAGTGACAGGCTACCACATGGGCTAGAGGACACACACATCTATTTCTGTCCCTGCTTGCTTGCTTTTAAGCCTAAGTAATAAAAAGAGGGCCATGCAGCCCTGGATACTAGTGGCCACATTCGTGCTTTATAGGGCCCAGGACAGCCCAAAGAGAATAGTAGAGCCAACTATCTTCTTCTAGGTGAGGTGTGATAACACAGACCTATACTCCCAGCACTTAAGAGATGGAGACAAGAAGAGTGAGTTTGAGGTCAAGTTTGGCAAAAAGCAAGTTCCAGATCAGCCCAGCCTACACAGTGTGACCCTGTATCAAAAAACAAAACACAGCGGGGCATGTGGTATACACCTTTAATCACAGCAAGTGGGAGGCAGAGGCAGGCAGATCTTTGTGAATTGGAGAATAGCTTGGTCTACATAATGAGTTCCAGGCCAGCTAGGGCTACATATGAGATCCTGTCTCAAAAACAAAAACTAAACAAAAAACTCACAAACAAGATTTTTAAGGAATTAACTTAAAAACTTACCTGGGTAGATCCTTACCTGACATCAAATATACAGGAATACCCAGGTAAGTAAGCTGCTGAAATCCACAGTTTTATGTTTAGCCAGTCTGAGTGAAGGGTCTGCCTCATCTGTCTCTTACACCTAACTAACAATGTCTCGGCAAGTGTGCAGAAACGAGTCACTGGGGAAAAGGTCAGAGCTGGCCAGCAGCAGATGACTCACCTTTGGGACAGCCACCTGAAACATGACATCCCAGACAGGCTGGGTGGCAGTGCTCATCATGGTCAACAGCAACACCTGTACATCCGGGTGGCCAGGGGCCCCAGTCTGGGAGAAGTGCAGCAGAATTCGGAAGCCGTTCCGGTCATACACGATGATGGGCGGCAGGCTGCCTGGCAGACAGGAAGACAACAAGGGTCAGCGTTCACACTCGATACCATCGCTGCTGCCTCCCATCTCTCCACCACGCCATCTGCACCATGACCCCAAATCTGCACTGGACTCCTGTAATCCAAAACGACTCCTTACGACCACCCACCCATCCTCATCCCACTACCCAGCTTAGGAAAGGGTCATTGTATGTGATCGTGACTAAAGTTATGTTCGATGTTCGAACACTATAGATAGCACGGAATATCCCAAAAAATAAAATTTTAAAAACAAACAAACAAAAAACCCACCACCAACAACAAATATAAAGTCAGCCATAGTGGACCATACCTTTTAACCCAGCCCTCAGGAGGAAGAAGCAGGCAGACCTCTGAGTTCTAAGCTAGCCTGGCCTACATAGTAAGACCCTGCCTCAAACAAACAAACAAACACACACACACACACACACACACACACACACCGGCAACACTTACACTGGAAACAAGCAATACAAACACTGTTTTGTTCTGATCTCTTTCATATGACCATATACACACAGCCACATTATAGCAGTCTGAATGAGAATGGACCCATAGTCTCATATGTTTGAATGCTTAGTCCTAAATCAGTGAAACTATTTGGAAAGAATCAGGAAGTGTGACCTTGTTGGAGAAGGTATGTCAGGGGTAGGCTTTGAGGTTTCAAAACCTCATGCCAGGCCCAGTCTGTGCTCTCTCTGCCTACCTGCAGATCAAATGTGAGTGCTCAGCTACTGCTCCAGCACCATGCCTGCCTGCCTGCCTTCCAGCATGCTTCCTGCCGTGATGATCCCAGGATGGATCACTCTGACACTGTGAGGAAGCCCTGTGAGAAGCTGACTTCTGGACATGGTGTCTCCTCACAGGAGTAGAGCAGTGACCAGGACACACATCCTCCCCGTACTTTATTGTGTGATGAAGATGCCGATGTATGTCGGGGGCCCAGGAAGATGGTTCTGACTTCCCCATGAAATGATACTAACAGTAATTTGAGAAGGAAATACATGAGCCCTTGTGCCTGACAGGAAGGCACAAGCCTGTGATCCCAGTACTTCAGAGGCAGAGTCAGGAGGATCAGAAATGAAAGCCATCCTCAACTACATGGTGAGTTCAGAGCTGACCTTGACGCGGAAAAATGTCAGAGACAGGAGGATTGCTGGAGTCTACTGAGAAAACATGAGCCCCAAGTTCAGGGAGAGACCCTTCCTCAGAGTGATAGAAAACTCTCAACACCCTCTTCTGGTCTCCCTGAATGCATACAAGTGACACACACTGAGCACACAGATGGTCCATACACTTGCACAGACACATATACATACACAAATCTTTTTTAAAAGGGATTATAGGGGCTAGAGATAGCTTAGTAGTAAAGAGCACTGGTTACTCTTTCAAGAACCTGTTTGATTCCCAGCACCTACATGGTGGTTCCCAAGGGTCTCTACAGTTTTAGGGAGTGTGATACCCTCCTTTGACCTCTGTGGGCACCAGGCATACACACACACACACACACATGCACACACACAAGCTGGGACCATTAACACCATTAATCCTAACACTGTAGAGATTCTTTAGGGAGGCAAACGCAGGTTAGTTCTGTGAGTTCAAGTACAGCCTGCTCTACACAGGAAATTCCAGGCCAGCCAGAAGTATATAGACAGACCCTGTCTCAAAACAGAAAATAAAAGGACTAGAGATGAATCTCAGTAGGTACCAGGCTAGCACACTAGAGGTGCTGGGTCTGGTTCCTAACACCACATAAACTGGGTGTAGTGGCATACACCTGTAATTCACAGAACCAGGAAAATCTGAAGGTTAAGATCATTTTTGGTGGGCTGGAAAGATGGGCCAGCTGTCAAGAGCACTGGCTGCTCTTCCAGAGGTCCTGAGTTCAATTCTCAGCAACCACATGGAGGCTCACAACCATTTGTTTGTTTGGTTGGTTGGTTGGTTTTTCGAGACACGGTTTCTCTGTGTAGCCCTGGCTGTCCTGGAACTCACTCTGTAGACCAGGCTGGCCTCGAACTCAGAAATCCTCCTGCCTCTGAAGGCATGCGCCACCACTGCCCAGCTCACAACCATTTGTAATGAATGGGATCTGATGTCCTCTTCTGGTGTGTCTGGAGATAGCTATAGTGTACGCATATAAATAAAATATAAAATAAAATAAAAAAACATTAAAAAAAGAAAGAGAGACCATTTTTGGTTATGTAGTTAGTTCTAGGCCAGAATGGAATAGATAAGACTGTCTTGCAAATCAAAAGGAAGGGGTAGGAGGAGGGATGGAGAATAGGGAGGAAGGGATACAGTTCAATAGTAGAGTGCTTACCTAGACCGTGCAAGGTCTCAGGGTTGATACCCAGAACCACAACATAAAAGACCTCAGCAGAATGCCTGCCTCTAGCCAGCTGGTAAAGCTGCATGTTACCCTCCTGCTTTAACTTGTCTGTTCTACACTTAGTATGTGATTGTTGCTTTTACCCGTATGCTTAATCTTGAATTGTAATTATTTAACATTAATGAACAGTTACAAAGCAAACCAAATGATTCTTGTAAGTTCATTACCCACCTTCCCAAATGTCAACACACTACATAGCTGTGGTATAATTATCACAACCAAGAAATTAACACTGGACATGTGATATTATTTCAATCAAAATTAATAAAACAAAATGAGCAGAGTGCCTGCTATTACCAAGTACATTTAAACAACGCTGCCTGGCCTCCAGGGCCCCCTAAACTCCAGCTCCCCACACCTTGCCTCCACACAAGACTCTGGGCCGTAGAAGAGCAGAGCCCTGGTGCTCTGGGCTGCTTTCACCAGCACACACTACCATGTAGACCACAGCATATGGCCTTAGCTGGCAGAGCCTCTGGTCTCCTTTCCTCTGTACCTGAGGCAAAACGCACTTTTCTGCTATGAGAATCCACAGAGAAGCAGCAGCATTAGCTAAATTCTCCCTTCAGTTCTCACTGACCTTTTGTCAGTCACATCCAGTCACACTAAGCCTCCACTCCCTGAATCCAGATGAACGAACACCATGTCCCTAAGTAGATTCCAGCCTCCTCATTAAACTCTACCTTCCAATATCCCTCACAGATCACAATCCTAATACAGAGAAGACTAAGAAAAATATCAGCTAAAAACCCAAACCACTGTCCTCCCCTCTCCTCCAGCCTTCCACTGACTACCTCAATCTAACGACTACACCTATGAGCGTGGAGGTTAGAGGTCTAACAAAGAAGAAGGAGTACAAACTACTTACTGGGTTTCACAGACTCCAAAGGGACAAACACGTTTGCCAGAGGTGTATTCTGTGAGGCTGTGGAAGAAGCCAATGGCCCAGCCTCCCAGGACCAACCTGGAGAGGCCTTGGTACCTGGTGGCACCTCCTTGGGGATGGTTTTTTGTGGAACGTAATTCCTACAAAGAAGTAAAAATGATCAATGACTAACAAAAACTTCAGTTTTTGTTTTTGGTTTTTCCAAATTACAACAAAATATGAATGCAAAGATGCCCACCCCCACAAGAGGAAAATGATTAACTATAGCCATTCAAACCATAATGAAACTGTGAGAGAGAATGAGGTGCACTTACACATAAACTCACATAAAAATGTCTCAAAGATGTGATGGGACACGAAACCAGTTCTGTGAGGACTGAGAGAAGGCTCAGGAAGAGGCAGCTGGGGCCACGCCTGACAACCTGCTTTTGGCCCTACACTATGCACAGAACTGACTCCCTTGTTGTCCTTTAACCTCCACATGCATGAAGTGGGTGCCTGTGGACACACATGTACTCACACATGCACACTCAAACACTAAGTAAATAAATGTAGTAAAAAAAAACTTTAAGGTGCTGGAACGCTAGCTCAGTGGTCCAAAGCGCTTGCTTGCTGTTCTTACAGAGGACATGAGTTTCTTAGCACCCCTGTCAAGTAGCTCAAAAGCCACCTGGAATTCCAACAAGGGGTTGGATGCTCTCTTCTGGAACTGGAATACAGATACACTTTTTTTTTTTTTTTTTTAAAGAAAGTGTGACTGGGCCTAGTGGTTAACACCTTTAATCCCAGCACTCAGCAATCAGAGATAGGTGGATCTCTATAAATTCAAGGACTGCACAGTGAGACTGGGGGTGGGAGAGGGGGTGTGCTGGAGAGATGAATTAGAGCACATATGAGGGCCCAAGTTTGATTCCCAGTACCAACACTGGGCAGTTTAAACCCCTTGTAACTCTAGCTTCAGGGGATCCAACACCCTCTTTCTTGCCTCCAAAGGCACTCGAGTGCATGTGGCATGCATATACACAGAAACACACATACGAATAAAAATGAATCTTAAAAAAAGAGAAAGGAAAAGGTCATGATGGAATGTAGCTTCATAAAAATAAACTACACTGATGTATCATCACATGTATGACAAAAGCAAAGGCATGCGTAAAGGCATGTGCTTGTCCCCCCAGCACTCAACAGGCTGGAGAAGGAAGACTTCTAGGGTGGTCTGCACTACAGTGAGACACTTATCTGGGGGCAAAAGGGGAGAAGGAGAAAGAACTGGAATCAAAGGTAAAAAGAAATCCTCTTTGAAAAGAAAGAAGGACTTTCTACCTGTTTTTAGGGAATGGTATTTAGGACCTACACTCTTTTCTCTAGTTTGACGTAATTTTCAAACCCAGCAGTCAGGAAAGAGAAACAAGCACTATAATGACATCAGCCAGCCATGGGACGGCATATGGGACACAGCTGTGATCACTGCACTTAGAGGTAGGGGCCAGAAGTTCAAGGTCATCCTTGGCTTCTAAAGGGTTTGAAGCCAACTTAGACAGAAGACTGTCTCACAAAATAAAGTAGGCCAGCAAGACGGGTCAGTGCACGGAAAGATAACTGCTGCAAAACCTGGCCAGCTGCGTTCAACCTCTGGAACCCACATAAAGGCAAGACAGAAGCACCTCAAAAAAATTATCCTGTGACCCCTGCATGCTTACCATGGCATGTGTATACCTACCCACACACATACACACACACACACACACAAATCATCTTTCACCAATTTCTACCTGAGTTAGGAGACAGCCAAGGGGAATCAGCACTGTGTAGTTGTAATACAAAGAGTATGCCCTTCAGCAGGAGGGGATGGAGAAGCTGCAGACAGAAGCCATTGGCCCAGAACACTCACAGTGGTCCTGGAGATGGCTGTGGCGAGAAGAGATCCAGCAAGTTCCGGTCTGCAGAAAGACTCTGGATTCCACCTCCCAGGAGTGTGATGGCACCCGGCTGCTTCTTGTCCTTACAGCAAGTTGGAATAACAACCTGCCAAAACAAAACCATGTCTTTTGTGGCAGGAGAAAGGGCAGAACAGAAGACACACACACACACACACACACACACACACACAGACCTTTAGAAAGCAGAAACCAGTACAATGAAAGAGTTAGAGTGGAAGACAGAGAGATGCCCTTCCAGAAAGTAAGAACTAAACCAAGTAGGACAGATGAAACGCTCTGGAGCCAACCCCATATGATGAGCTGAGAATCCCAAAGAATGGTGCAGTAGTGATAGCTCTCTGGGCAAGCAGCAGTGCCACCAGGGTAAGATTGTGAGTGACTCTTCCCATAACTCCTCACTCCAGGAAGAGCTTTCCTACCTGGTTCCTAGTGGGAGCATCATTGATCCCTATGGGAAAGAAGCAAAGTGGGAAAGAAACATCATCATTACAGCACCAGACAGTCGATGGGGCTAGATGGCATGCCCACCCATTCTGACGCATCTACAAAGCCTAGACCAGGGACCTGCTCAAAGCCAATCCATGAACCCAAAGAAACTTATCCATATTGCCTGATATG
Organism: Grammomys surdaster; assembly: GCF_004785775.1. Lineage (NCBI taxonomy): Eukaryota > Metazoa > Chordata > Mammalia > Rodentia > Muridae > Grammomys > Grammomys surdaster. The sequence continues at coordinate 3,042,248 of NW_021604600.1, forward strand.
CCAGAGTACTCCCACCCTCCCCCACCAAGAGTAGGCCTGTGCGGCCTGAGGGAAACAAACCTACTCATCTCTCTACTTGGTGCCATTCTGTGCTTAAATAACATCCTCTCTTACCTAAGGCTGCCAGGTCCTGATGAAGCAAAGATGGCGTCTCCAGGTCAATAAGGGGGCAGTTCCTCCCACAGGGTTCTGGATTCGGGAATACTATTAAACAGATAGGGTTAAAAGATCCAAACATGGCTGGGCGGTGGTGGCGCACGCCTTTAATCCCAGCACTTGGGAGGCAGAGGCAGGCGGATTTCTGAGTTCGAGGCCAGCCTGGTCTACAGAGTGAGTTCCAGGACAGCCAGGGCTACACAGAGAAACCCTGTCTCGAAAAACCAAAAACCAAAAACCAAAAAAAAAAAAAAAAAAAAGATCCAAACATGAAAAGCAATGTCTCCATTTAATCCTTACTGATATCCTCCTCCCAGAAGTCACCATGCCTCTCACCAACAACCTTCTGCCTTAGCTGGGTGCTGGGAAACAGTCAGCCATAAGCCCACGTTAGGTGGCCAAAGGACTCATAGCCCCCACCTAGTTACTGAGGAATTCCTTCTGCCCTGGCCCCTCTCATCACCCCGGGGAAGTAGCTGGCTCAGGCTACTTCTTCAGCTTAGAGACACTTTCATGGGTTTCTGATCAAATTCATATACAGTACTCAGAGATTCTCAGGCAGAGCTCCAAGCAATCCTGACTTAGAAGGTATATATAGGTCAGAGACCAAAGAGCATGCAATTTAAAAAAACAAAAACAACAACAACAAACTGCTTTGGGGGGCCGTGTTGAGATGTAATCTTGGGCCTTGTGCATGCTGGGCAAACATCTGCTACTGAACCACTGACTACTCTCTTGGTCTCAGGCTCCTAGGAGCACCTGAAAGGGATGAAACCTGGCACAATCCAGCCTTCTGCTTACATGTGCTGCCACAGTGGGGATCTAACCTGCCATGGGTGTGTGGCGGCTCCTGTGGCATGGGACTGTTACCTGCAACCTATTTCTACAGAAAAGAGGACAGAGGCAAGCTCTCTCTCATTCTTGTGACTTGCATTCTGCCCCACACAGAAGGCTTTTAGCACACACCTCTGGGGGCAGGAATGGCTCCCACTGCGGCGGGTACTGCATTCCCAGCATTGACTCGGCCCTCCACTACCTGTTTGTACAGCAGAACCCCCTGCGTGAGAAGGTCATTTGCTTGAAGAATCTCCGCTGAGGGAAAAAAATAAATGAATAAATAAACCAGCATATTCAGAACTCCTCAGTGTAGCAGCCTTTGTCTTTTCATAGTTACTCCACATGGCACACTCAGCAGCCCAGACCCTAGTCATGTGACCAGCTTCCTACCAGACTCCATGGCTTAGCTTTAGCTCGATGTCCCACTGTCCACACAGTTAACTGGCAGCAGTTAACACTCCAACACTGTTCTTTTCAGTGAGGAATTATGGAGGATACTTTTAATTGAGACAGGTTTATGTGGATATCAGTATTACAAAAATTCCTTGCCTCCTGATACAGTTATTGAAAGCTTCCCGTATCTGGAGAATGGGTACACAAATCAGCTTCATAGCCTGTACACTTTACCGTAGGTCTGCAAATATAGATCTGGTATTTCTAATGAAATTTTGGCACCCTAACTGAAGCATAATGGATAATAAATAACCACATATGGCTATAATATAGTCTCAGTCCCTCAATTATACCTGAGTTATCTATCAATTGCAATATCAGTAACAGAAAAACCTCACCACAAGAGAACACAACCAGCAAAACATATTCAGAGAAACTTACAAGTCAGGGACCTGTTTTTCATGAAAAAAACAGGAAGGAAGGAAGGAAGGGAGGGAGGGAGGGAGGGAGGGAGGGAGGGAGGGGGGGAGGGGGGGAGGGGAAAAAAGAAAGCCGGACACTGTTTCCTGGTCTTCCAAGAAGGTCACATAATGTCGCTTGTACATGTCTACAGGCTTCTGATCTTCACATTTGCTACTCAAACTCAGAGACTTCAGTGATGTAAGCCATCAGCCCATACCAAACTCTGTCTTGTCTAGGGCCCCCCAGCAGCATGGCCACATCTGTTTTACACTTAGGGTGAAGCTACACGCAGAGAAACAGAGCTGTTACCCAGTGCGTCGTCATCATCAGTGGTGTCGCTTGCAAGCCGGAACAGGGTGGGCCGCAGCTTCTCACATCTTTCATACACAACCTGGGAAAACAGAGCCTTGTTCACATCCTCACACGCAGGCCTCACCCAAATCCTCACACATCTCCATCAGCCGCCTCAGAGTGTAGGTGTCTTCCTTTGGCTGTGTCACATCCGTGACTACAGTCCTGAGGTAACATGACAGAATCAAGGCTGGGGCTATAGCTCAGTAAAGCTCTTGCTTCTCATGCATGGGCTCCAAGTTCAACACACACACACACACACACACACACACAAAGAGAGAGACAGAGAGAAACAGACAGACAACATTTGGGTTAATCAGGAATACTGATGCAGGCCTCTATCTCAGCATGTGGTCCCTTCCTGTTTCAGCTGCAACACCTATAAGCATGGAAGAACTTCCCTACTTTGTCACCAATACCCTGCAGAAAATTTCCTGTCCCAACTGTGCTGATGGCTCAATCTCCTTACAACACTTGCCTGATATTCTCCACAGGATCCTGTTCTACTCCACAGACCCCTTGCACCCCAAAGCCATTTTCTTCACACTGGGAAGAGGAGAGGCTCTGAACAGCCCCTCCCTCAGCAAACTCCCTCCCTCCAGCCACCTCTCTGCCTGCTACCTGCTTCACTGTCCGGGCCCTTTCCTGACTCAACTGCCAGCTGGTGGTGTCCTCTATAGGACAAGACACACACTGGATTTCAAGGAAATTAGAAAGCCCATCTCAAAAGAGCAAACAACAACATCAACAACAAAAACCCACTGGGAAGACAGTCCATGCAATAAAGTCTCACAAGACCTGAGTTTGGTCCCCAGAACCCATGTAAAAAAGCCAAAAATGTGTCTAATAAAAACAAACAAAAACAAACCAGGCCGGGCAGTAGTGGCACACACCTTTAATCCCAGCACTTGGAAGGCAGAGACAGGTGGATTTCTGAGTTCAAGGTCAACCTGGTCTACTGAGTGAGTTCCAGGACAGCCAAGGCTATACAGAGAAACCCTGTCTCGAAAAACCAAAAAAAAAAAAAAAAACCAAACCAAACCAAACCAAAACAAAACAAAAAAAAAAAAAAAAACAGAACCGAAGTCCATGAAGAAAAGGCACTTTGTCTGTACTCTCTGTTTTGGAAGGTGGAGACAGGAGGCCCCCAGAGCACACTGGCCAGCCAACCTGGGGGACTTTCTAAGCTCCAGGCCAATAAGAGAACGTCTCGGGACTGGAGAGATGGCTCAGTGGTTAAGTACACTGACTGCTCTTCCAGAGGGCCTGAGTTCAATTCCCAGCAACCACATGGTGGCTCACAACCATCTGTAATCGGATCTGATGCCCTCTTCTGGTATATCTGAAGATAGCTACAGTATACTCATCATATATAAAAAACAAAATCTTAAAAAAGAGAGACAGAGAGAAAGAGAGAGAGAGAGAGAGAGAGAGAGAGAGAGAGAGAGAACATCTCATGTCTCAAGAAATCAAGGTAGGTGGCAACAGAGGAATAACTCCTAAAGTTGACCCCTGACCCCCACAAACATGCACACATGTGTACCTGCACACACAAGAACACACATGGATAAGCCTACAAATTTTGTGCCTCAAAAGAAGTTATCTAACCAAGAGAAAGATAGCCCAAGATTGAAGTGTGTAGTCTGAAAAGAAACTTGGGTCTGGAATACATACAAAAAACTCTATAAGCAGGGGTTTTCAACCTGGGGCTGGGACCCTTTTGGGGGTCAAACAGCGCTTTCACGGGGGTCACCTATCAGGTTTTATATGTATGTTTATTTACATACATATATTTATACACGATTCATGACAGTAGCAAAAATACAGTTATGAAGAAGCAACAAAAATAATTTTATGGTTGGGGGTCACCACAACATGAGGAACTGTAATACAGGGTCCCAGCATTAGGAAGGTTGAGGACCACTAGCCTAACGCCAGGTGTAGTGGCTTTAATCCCAGCACTCAGGAGATAGGAGTAGGTGAGTATGACACCTTGTCTGCATTCTAAGTTCCAGACCAGCCAGCCTGTCTCAAAACCAAAGAAAATCAAAACAAATAAACTTAAGACAACCCAGGGAATGGGCAAACGCTTTAGGCAGACATCCTCTACAGAAGCAACAAAAGTGACCAATAAGCACATGGAAGAATGTGAAACACAGGCCATCAAAGAAACAGTCACAGGAGACACATGCAACAGCCAGGATGGTAGTCACAAAAGAGACTGGTGACAGTAAATGACAGCAGCAGGGACAGAAGGGACAGAAAGAGAGTCCTTGCATGTTGCTTGTGAGGCTGTAAAATGGTACGGCTACTTTAAAACCCATGTCAGGCAGCTCACAACCTATCAGTAACTGAAGCTCCAGGGGATCCAACACCTTCTCCTGGCCTCTGTGGACACCACAATACAGCTTTACAAAGTATTAAATAATAAACCTTGCTCAATGCAAACACAGCATTTCCTGTAGTGGAGATGGCAGTGCTCTAGAAATTAGCTACTGGTGATAATTACCATTACAATCTAAACCATCTAGGGGTGTTATAAAAAAGAAACACTTATCTGAGCAGAAAGGAAGTGGAATTACCTACCACCATGGGGACTGTGAAGTGGCACAAGCACTTAAGAAAACGCTCTAGCAGCTTCGTGACAAGTTAACTGTTCATTCACTTAGCAGTCCCACTCCTGGACAGCTCAAGAAAAATGTCGGCAGAGGGTCATTCAAAATTCTGAACACTCTTTACATAGCAGATTAATTCATAATCATCATGGTCCAAAACCACCCAAATAGTCATCAATCGATAACGTGCATACATATTGTGGTGTATCCACTCAAAAGACTATCCATCACTATGTATGCTAAACTAAAAATTAATTCAAACAAAACTAAGAGGGTAGAAAGTGCCATTCTACTTAGAGAATAAAAGATAAATAATGAATCACTGGCTGGTGGGGGAGGGA
>NW_021604600.1:3047502-3060486 GCF_004785775.1 Grammomys surdaster
GAGGGAGGGAGGGAGGGAGGGAGGGAGGGATGACAAAGGAATAGAGAAAACTTGACTCTTTGGACCACGATGGCAGTCACAGGAACACATAGGTACAATACATCATGCTTATAACAATAGGTGCAGTCTTAGGTCACAGCTAGAAATTACCTGCAGGGCCTGCTGGTCAGGCAGGGCCTGGCCTGGCCTTCGGTACATGCTCAGCATCTCCCGCAGCACCCTCACGTGGCTGCGGACTTCCTCTACTGCACTGACTCGCCTGGACACTTTTTCTGACTTTTCTTGTTCCTTTGAGGGAAACCAAATGGACAGAAGTAAGAGGAGTCACCTAGGTAACTCCTAACTAAACACCAGAAAGAGAGAGACAGTGCATGATGGGAGTTCAGGAAGTCACGAACATTTAAGTGAGTGGGGGTGCTCGCCCAGAATTCCTGCAGATGACAACACTGTCTGGGGACCTGGGGACTCTTCAACGGTACATTCAATCTTAATCCTTCTGAAACAGACCCCCAAACCTAACTCTATCAACACCAAAAGCTTAGACCCATGGATAAAAGAAGGTGGGAAGCTCTACAAGGAGCCTCGAATCTAATCACCATCCTGCTGGTCCCATTCAGGATGTTCTTCACACCTTATCCACATCCACACCCACTATCAGCCCTGTCAAATGCCAGATCCAACTGAAGAAATGCCCACCTCCTTGACCAAATTCTTGATCAGCCGGTTTGCAGCCTGAAGGTCCTCAGGGTGGTTGCTCTTGAGAAGTCTTGTCAGAAGCTGAGGAGTGAACAAGAGTGGGTGAAGCTGTAATTCTCCCCAGCTGAGAGGGAGCACAGCAATTAGCTGGACCAGTGAAGACTTAGCAGGACCAATAGCCCCACACTGGGGCCATTATGTATTATGCTGACCAAGCCACACAGTGACACTGGAATGTGGGTGCCGGGTCTATCAGGAAAGATGGCTTGGTTTCTCATGGGGTAAAAGATGGGAGGATTACATCCCCTAAAGGATATCTGGGAATGTAATCTATAATCATCATGGTCTGAAACCACACAAATAGTCATTGATAAGTGACATGCATACATATTATGGTGGATCCGTGCAACAAACCACCTATCACTTAGTATGTTAAAACTAGAAAATTAGTTAAAACAAAGCTAAGAGGGTAGACTGCCATCCTGCTTACAGACCAGAAGGCAAATAGTAATGAGCTGGCTGGTGGGAATGGGGGTAACGGAGGAAGAGAAGGGAGACATTTTCAAATGCCACAACTGAGGAGGGTACTGCTTGCACAGAGTGAGCAGAAGCCAGGGGCGTTGAGAGGTCCTTTGGAGTACAAAGTGGCTCCACAGCAGAGAATTCTCTAACTAAAAAGGCCAAGAGTGGGGCCAGGAGTGTACTTAGGTATAGGGAACTTGACTAGCACACACAGTTCTAGGTTCCATGCCCAGCAATGTAAAAAAATATGCAAACAAATGCTAGGAGTAATGAGGAAGACCTGGCCACATGCTCGAAGATGGGATGGACTTTCACCAAAGTCTTATTTGCCATTTAGTTGCAGACTGAGCAATATGCCTGGCAGAAGGAGTCCCTCCTCAGATGTGGGAAGGCTACCATTCCTGGAAGTTTCAGGGAAAGGACAATGGGCTGGATCGGGCTTATAGGAACTAAAAAGGCTCCACACCAACATGCACCCATTTCCTACCTGCTATTCCTCCCTTCCCAATTCCACATGTATACGGAACCAGGTCCATCAGCCTAGACTCCCCCACCCCAACAGGAATACAGGATGGTGTACCACATGGCATTTACTATGTGGCCCACCACAGGAACATCAGATTCCTGCCACCTCATACCTAAAACCCTGGAAACTCTCCTCCGTCCTGGCTCCCAAACCAGAGGACACATAAGCTACCAAGTCAGGAGGAGATCCTTACCTTTGACTTTTCCTCATCAGCATCGAAGATGCTCTTTGGCCAGGGAGACGGTGGGGGCAAGATTTTATCCATCGGTAGTTTTGGATCTTGCTTTATGATTCCTAAAACACGCAATTCCTGGGTTAAGATGTTGATATGGGAGGAGTCCAGGATAAAATCTACGAATCTCTGATTCCTAACAACTCCATTAAGCAGCAAGTCAGGCATTAGCAGAACTGAGGGCCCCGAGGATGGACCTTGTCCATCACTAGCTCTGGCTCCACCTCCCATTTCCATGGTGACACTTTTTCTTTTAATCATTTATCATGGGAGAGGCAAATGCACTCAGCAGCACACATGTGGAGATCAGAGGACAGTTCGTGGGAGTCAGTTCTCTTTCTACCATGTGGGTATAACTCCTGCACTGACAATAATCCCAAGACACTGGGCAACTTGCAATTTAACAACTCTTCTTGAAGCCACATGTTGAGAACACAAGCCAACAACCACTTAAGCTAGAATCTAAGGAAAGATTGGTGATTACAAGGAACAATGGGAAACAAACCAATAAACACAGCTCAGGCATCATCCCAGCCCTGAGAAGCTGAGGCAGGAGACTCATGGACTCATGAATTGAAGGCCAGCCTGAGCTATGAATGTACTATCTTTTTACACTTATTCTTTAATTTATTTACTGGAAGGAGGGCACACAAGTGGAGATGAGAAAAAACAACTTGGGAGAGTTGCTTCTCTCCTCAACCATGTGTATCCCAGAGATGGGAAACACCTATACCTGCTGAGCCATCTTGCCAGCTCCAGCCTGAGAGCTAAAGGAGATGTCAGGTAACACAGTGCACAGTGAGCCTGAGAGCAGCCTAGGCCACATGAGACACCCCCCCCCCACCGCACCCTGAGCCAACACAACACAATGAGGACAAGAACAATGTGGTCAAACCTTGCTTCTTCAGCATCTGATAGGCATCTCGGATCTTGATGTCTTCTGGAAACCAGACTGTCCAGCTAAAGAGGATTTCAATAACTCTTCCTTTAACCTTCTCTGTAGCCCAGGCTCCTAGGTACTAAAGTAAACAGAAGAGTTAGAGAGCTGAAGGGACTTGGGCTAGCTGGCCAACCCACACCCCCACCTCCCACCCAAGAGATGCTACTGAAGTTCAGAGTGAGCTGTCCAGTGGTTCTCAACCTTCCTAATGCTGTGGCCTTTTAATACAGTTCCTCAGCTTGCAGTGATCCCCAAGCATAACACTGTTTCATCGCTATCTCATACTTGTATTTTTGCTACTGTTATGAATATAAATATCTGACATGTAGATGGTCCCTAGGCAACCCCTGTGTATGGGTAATTGACCCCCAAAGGTGTTGCACCCCACAAGTTGAGAAAAACCACTGGTAAAGTCTCAGTAGCTAAGACGATCTCTTGATTGGCAGAACAGCCTCAAGTTTGAAGCCAGCCTGGGTCAGAACTCAACTCAAGTATAGGGTGCACTAGGTGCCAGTGGCAAGTGAGAGGCATAGCTTAAGACAAATGTCAGGAATAAAGGTGCAACAGACAAGGCAATAAGCGGCCTGAAACTTAACAGTCACACCTGGCTGTCCCTCTGTTATGTCTACTAGAAAACCTGGACCTCATGGTAGTCTCTCACCTCCTGTAGGCTACACCAGCAGATGACGACACTTTCCAGGAAGATCAGAACTGCTAACACTGGAGGGACAGGGGTCAGCTATGAACCTGGCTGCTCTCTCAGACACTGGCAAGGAGACGGCTTTTGGACAAAGGGCCCCTGCTCTGGACAGGTAGGCAGGTTCTGCCGACCTGACTTGCCTCTCATCTGCAGGGTGATAAAAGCTTGAAGGTGGGACACAGGTACAACAGAGTGGGCAGGCCAAATCCAGGCACTCACCTTTGGGGACAATACTTTGATCAGCTCATTCAGGAAGCGGAACTTGGCCACTTCGTTGTGGAACTTCTCCCCGCAGTGGTTCATGCATATCTCCAGCACCTGCAGACAAGGTCCCCATGAGGGCAAGTCAGTACTCCGGGCTAGCCTTGAAGCACAACAGGCTAACCTGGAAGCTTACAGGCCTCAGTTGCTGATTTGTAAATCATAGCTAACTGTCCCTCAAATCCTTTCTCAAGTCCCCTGGCCTTTAGGAGAAAGAAAACCATGCTGAGGGCTCTGGCTCAGCTGGTAGTCTTTGATAGCATGCTTGAGGCCCTCGGTTCCAGTCCCAGCAACATACTAAGTTGGTGTGCACACCTGGAATCCCAGCACTTGGGAAGTAGGCAGCAGGATAAGTTGTTAAAATTTATCCTTACATACATTAGTGAGTTCAAAGCTAGCCTGGGCTATATGAACTCCTATATCAAAAAAACAAACAATGATGGGGCGGGAGATAGCACAGCAGTTACAACTGGCTGCCTTCCAAAGGATCTGAGTTCAAGTCTCAGCACCCACATTTTACTATACAACCATCTGTAACTCCACTTCTAGGAGATCTGTCTCCCTCTTCTGGCTTCACCGTACACACATGTGATATACATACATACATGCATGCAGAAAAAAATTGATATACATAAAATAAATAGTAAAACAAAAACAATTTCCAGCTGTGGTGATGCACACCTTTATTCTCAGCAGATCCAGGTGGATCTCTGAGTTCAAGGACAGCCTGGTTCACCTAGTGAGTTCCAGGCCAGAAGGAGCTACACAGTCAGATCCTGTCTTAAAACAACAGCATCCTCAGTTTAGAAGTGTAATGTCTGGGTCCAGAAGCTCAGTGGCGTGTTTAGATGACTCTCTGGCCCAAGTGTCTCCCCGTCCCCAGCAGTAGAAACCTGGTACACAGTGCCTAAGAACTGCTTGCTTCACCGCCCCTGGCATCCAAAGGCAAACTGGGACTGCATTCTCGAACCGAGACTAGCTTTCTCTTTTCCTTTTTCTTTCTTTCCCTTTTTCGGAGATAGAGTCTCTCTATTATGTCGCCCTAACTGTCCTGAACTTAATATATAGACCAGGCTAACCTCAAACATAAAGATCAGCCTACCTCCCAAAAGCTGAGATTAGAGGCAAAAACCACCATGCCCAGCCCACAGTGATTTTTCAACATATCAAATGAGTCTCTGTTTGTTTCTGAGACAGAGCCTCATTTCAAAGCCATGGCTGACCTAGAACTCTTTATCTAGCTTAGTGTAGTCTCAAGCATACAGCTATCCCTTTGCCTCTGCCTCTAGAATGCTGGATTACACAGGCCTGAACCACCACAATTTTTCCCCAGGCTGATCTCTAACTAGGATCCCCCTGCCTTAACCTCACAAGTGCTAGAATTTCACAGCCAGCTCCCAACTCTCTTTTAAAGATAGTAAGTGGCCTTATTTTCAATTCTAGAAATAGGAAATACCACATTAAAAAGAAGGGAGGGTTCCGGAGTTCATCATTTTATCCCTGAAGCCCAATACAAATTGATACCTGAATCATCAGATTTGCTTTGCAAACCACCGTCTCACCAGGGAAGTCTGTGAGTTCGTTTGTGATTTTCAAATATTAAATCTTAAAAAACTCCCTGAAATTGCTCTCAAAAAAAAAAAAAAAAAAGAAGGGAGGGGTGGATTTCTGAGTTCAAGGCCAGCCTGGTCTACAGAGTGAGTTCTAGGACAGCCAGGGCTACACAGAGAAACCCTGTCTCGAAAAACCAAAAAAATAAAAAAATAAAAATAAAATAAATAAAATAAAAAATAAAAGAAGGGAGGGAAGGGGCTGGAGAGATGGCTCAGTGGTTATGAGGACTGACTGCTCTTCCAGAGTTCAATTCCCAGCAACCACATGGTGACTCACAACCATCTGTAATGAGATCTGATGCCCTCTTCTGGTGTGTCTGAAGACAGCTACAGTGTGCTCACATAAAAATAAATAAATCTTTAAAAGAAGAAGCAGGGGAGTACTAGAGATCTAGATGGCTCAGTGGTTAAGAAGACCTGCTCCTCTTACTGAGGACCCAAGTTCAATTCCCAGTACCCACATGGTGGTTTACAACTTCAGGTCCAGGAGAGCCTGCATCTTCTTGGGCCTCTGTGGGCACCAGGCATGCATGCAGTGCACATGTTTACATGCAGGCAAAACACTCATACACAGAAAAGTAAACCTATTTTTAAAAGTGTTTCCACCAATATATAAATATTCAAAGAATTCATATTAAAATCTAGACTTCTGAGTTCTTTGGGGAATGGAAAAGTTCTAAAAACACTGGACCAAACTCAGGCTTAGCAACAACAAGCAAGGCTTGCCCAGCAGCTGCCCTGTGCAGACAGCGCACAACTGCTCCCCCAGACCCATTTTTATTTGTGTTCTCTCTATTGGTTGTCAGCCCTGATCCAAGTTGGGGAAGCAAATGGAAGTGGGTTCCTCTTTTCCTTCTCCCAAAGCTGGCTCCCTGCTGTCTCAGTAAGTACCTGGGAATTCCCCGAGCCTGTTGTCAATGCCTTGAAAGTAGAACCTGTCTGGTGATCTCAGTGTTCTTTCTGGAGTTGCATATGTGGGCTGAGTGGCCAGCCAAACTCACCGTCAGGGCATAAAGGGCTTCCTTCTCCTGTGGAGACTGGATCTTGTGGGCCAGTAGCCAGGGCGCGTGTGTTGGGCTGAAGAAAAATCAAAACAGACTTGGATTCTGGGTGGGGCGAACAACCTAAGCAGTCTAGTGGCACACACCCATCCCATTGCTTTCCCTCTTCAGAAAGGTGTCCCAAAGCAGCGGAGGGCACACCGGGGAGAGCGCAGGCACAAACCCGTGAGACACAGAGGCCCTCCCATCCTAGCTATCTATAGAACTCAGAGCCAGCTTCTGCCCAGCCGCAGCATGCTTCCCTTGGCCACTCCCAGGACCCCCGGTCAGACAGTCAGAGTAGCACAGACCCCATCTATGCCATGACAACCACTCAGTGAACATTAAAGCAGGAAGAGTGAAAGCCTGACAAACACCTGACTATGTGGTACCATGTAGGCCAACATCAGGTGAATGACTAGTTCTCATTTCCTTTGCAGGGGCTTTGGAAATAAATTCAACAAAACCTTGCTCTAGGGTGGAGACGTGATTCAGTGGCAGAGCGCAGGCTCAACATGCATAAGGCCCTGAGTCTAATGCCCATCCTTGCAATAATAAAACAAAATAAAATAAAAAACCTTGCCCTTCGTTCTTCTACATAAAACAGTGTATTTAAGTCATAGTAAGTAGAGGGCTAGGAGATGGTTCAGCAGTTGAACACTTGGTGTGACTGCAGAGGACCTTGGTTCAGTTCCCAGTACCTACATGGCAGCTCACAACCATCCTCAGAACTCCAGTCCAGGGATCTGACCTCTTTTAGTATTTGTAGGCCCCAGACATGCATACAGTGCATTTACATATATGCAGACAAAATGCTCATACATTTAAATAAATCTTTTTAAATTTTTTAAATCATAGCTAATACGTCCGTGATTTTTGTCACTGGGAAACCTAGTTCCATTTGTATAACAACACAATTTTTTCTTAAAAAAAATCTTAGTTAAAAGAAAAAGTCAGTCATGGCATAGCATGCCTTTAATCCCAACATTCAGGAGGCAGAGGCAGGAGAATCTCTGTGAGTTCAAGACCAGTATGGTCTACATATGGAGCTCTAGGACAGCCAGGACTACATAGAAAGACTGTCTCAAAAAAATAAAAAAGTAAAAAAGCAACATCTAGGGGCTGGTGAGATGGCTCGGTGGTTAAGAGCACTGACTGCCCAGAGGTCCTGAGTTCAATTCCCAGCAACCACATGGTGGCTCAGAACCATCTGTACTGGGATCTGGTGCCCTCTTCTGGTGTGTCTGAAGACAGCTACAGTGTTCCCAAATAAATTTTAAATAAATAAATAAATAAAGCAACAGCTACAAAATGAAATGGTTTTAAATATAATAACAACAATAATAATAAACACCATACCATAGAGGAAAAGAAAAGAGTGAAATGAGTCCCAGCTACAGTCCCTGGAGACAAGTTCAGCCCCCTGCTCTCAAAGTCAAGTATGTCTGTAAAGGAGCTTACCCACTGGGGTCGGTGTTCACCTGCTCACAGAACTTCTGGATGGCTGACCAATCCTGCTCCGCCATGCTTGGGTCTGTGGCTTTGTCTGTCAAGGAATTGACAAAGTTAAGAAAGTATAACAAAAGAAATGTGTGCCTTCTGCATAGGCCATGACATCATACATTAGAAGTCATAGAGGTGGGCAGGCAACTGAAAGGGGCAGGGATGATGCTTATGTTGTTCACCACAGTCAAGTACAGCACGCCAGAAATGTTCTGCCCTTACTGTAGATGCACTGGGTGCATAAATGAGAAAATTAATTGGCAAGTGTACAGCCATTTCTAGAACCCAAGTTGGCCTGTGTGTGCCTTTTTGCCAGTGCCAGGATCACCCACCCTGGCTTTGCCATGTGGTTGGCTTGGGCAGTAGCCACGAGCCACAACATCAAGACAATAGCCTGCTGCAGGAAGACAATGGTTTGGGCTCCTGCATTTCCTACAACCTTCTTGGCTCTGGCTTGTCCACCCTTGTCCTGGCCACAAAAATCTATTCTCACGGGTGAAATTTGATGTCATTATCCTCTCTCCTGGAGGTCTTTTCCTCCTCTCAGGGGCCTTCTCACTCTTCATGCCTCCTCAGGAGGCCAGTGAGACAGCTCAGTGGGTAAAGGTGCTTGCCACCAAGCTCAATGACTTGAGTTGAGCTTAATGGTGGAAGGAAAGAACTGACTCCAAAACCTTCTCCTCTGAGTTTCACTGTACACTGTAGTTACACACACACACACACACACACACACACACACACACACACACACACGCACCCCACTTAAAATATAATTTTAAAACATTTAAAAAATTTTATAGACTTATCAGAATTCCTACTGCAGAAAATTCCTCCCCATCCCGCTGCAGTACCAAGTCTCCGCCCTTTTGACTACAAGGGGCTCCATCCTCAACCTAAAGTCAACTTAGTGCTTCCTACTGTGGTCACATTCACATCACGTGGAAGTCACTTGAGACTCAAAGGGAGTTATCTATGGACTTCATCCTAAACACAAAGAGAACATGACTTTTGTCAGCTTCCTCACCGAAACATCCACACACAGGACCCTGTCTGGCAGGACCCTGTCTGCCAATCGCATCCCAGTTCAAACACCACCCTTTCCTAATGACTTGAGAGCTGGCGTGGAGCTCAGGTATACAGCACCCCGGTACCACAAAAGTAAAATTAAAAGAAAAAAGATTTCCTTCATCTTTTCTCTCCCACCACACAAAATACATGATATCCCTTGAAACGTTCTCCCTTTCTTTTCTGACATGGTCTCACTAATTTGCCTAGGCTGGATCCCAACTCTCAGGCCTCAACTCCAACAGCAGGAGCAGGCTGCCATTTTAACACCATTCCCCTCCAGTCACTGCTTCGTGGTGGTGATCCCTAAGTCTTCCCTAAATAATCACAGCCATCAGTTAACACCCTCAAACTCTCTGACTCAGCTCCAGTTATAAAATAAAGGAATATCCTATTTTCCTCATGGAACTATCATGTGATTTAGGTAGGGTGTGTCTAAAGTGCCAACACAGTAAGTAATCAATAATTATTTAACTCTCAATAGTCTCCACCTTTTCCCATAAAAACCATGCAGATGCCTTATTGTGCCTAAAGTGATTAAGACCCTTGAAGACAGACACTACATCCTTCCTATAGTTCTTAGCAGAGGTATGAAATACAGACATTCCCCGACTAACCATTAAGTGACTTCCCAGTAAGACTGCCCCAATTAACTTTATTTACACTCCAAAATTTGTAAGTTGATGGCTCGTGAGATGGCTCAGCTGGTAAAGGCACCTGCCACCAAGCCTGACAACCCGAGTTTGGTCCCCAGAGCCCACATGTTGGAGGAAGAACTGAGTCCAACACACTCACACATACATATACAAAAGAAGTACAATGCAATAGGAGCTGGTTTACAAGTGTGTACTGCTCTTGCAGAGGACCTGAGTTCAATTCCCAGCACCCATATTGGGTGGTTCACAAGTACCTGAAACTCCAGCTTCACAGGATCCAGTGCCATCTTCTGGCTTCCTGTGATACCAACAGTGACATTCACACAGAGGCATAATTTAAAATTAAAGTGTAATAACTCGTTAAATTATGTCTTGGCACTGAAGGGATGGCTTGGTGGTTAAGAGCCTGTGGTGAATCCAGAGGATCCTGAGTTCAGTTCCCAACACCCATGTTGGGCCACTCCTAACTACCCCTAACTCCAGATCCAGGAGTCTTGGTACCCTCGTTTGGTCTCCTTGAGCATCAGCACTAACTTGTACAAACACACACACACCCAAAACTTAGTAAGAACAATAAATCTTAAAAGAATAAACCAAATTGCCTAGTTATTCTAAGTTGGGACCATCTGTAGCTATTTCAATAAATCATTTAACACAGTGGTTCTCAGACTCAGTGCCTGAATCACCTAAGAGTAATTCCCCATTTAAGTTTCAGCTTCAGAACACAAGGTCAAGGAGGACACCTCAGAGGAATTTAGACCTGGAAGGAAAAACAAAGCCCAGTGTGCAGAATGTAGCCTTCTCCTTCCTCCCTGTCTGCAGGGTACCTGGGGAAGAAGGGAGTCCACTGTGGCAGAGAAAGTTAGAAAGCTACCAAACCCTTAACAAGGGAAGCAGCAAAGCTCCACAAGACCTAAGAGGTTGTGTCTTTAGCTGCTAGATTCTGGGTGAGGATTCATTCAAGGGTTACTATGACCCCAAACTGCTGTCACCTCTATTGTTTCTTTCTCTGGCTGCTAGCTAAGCAGGACACCATGCCAAAGTCCTCGGAAGGACAGACGACAGCAATGTTATCATTTTACCCTTTACAGCTGAGGAGACTCTGTTCCAGGCACAGAAAGAGCAAGAAAACTGTGCAAACAAAAGTTAGGCACCAGGTGAGCCTAGCCCCAAGCCCTGGTGGGAAGGTTTGGATTCTTGACATAGGCAGGGCAGGGTCCCAGGAGAAGTATGACTCCCCCAAGGCAGGAATGAGGTAATTCTCACCTTTACCTGCCCAGGCACCAGAATGTCCCTGCACAGATAAGCACTTAAAGACAGAGTGAATCATCTTCTGCTGTGCAGGGCTGGCCTAACTGGCCAGTCCATGGCTGCCACCAGAGGGTGACAATTTTAGTTCTGATATACCCTGACCTCTGAACACATAATCCCTGACTGTTCGAGCTATTTCGGAGGTCTCAGGCAACCAGAGAAAATGACCCCTAGGGGGCCCGGCAACTGGGTCTGACTGGTGAGAACAGGTGCTGGGATCTGTCTGGCAAAAATCTGAATCAGACAGGAGCTGGGAGGGGGAGCAAAGGGGAACAGCCAGCAAGACCCTCAAAGGACCCCTTCTTCATTTTGTGACTGTCACAGTCCTCAGGGCACTGAGAATGGACACCCGGGATCCTTACTGAGGCTGACCTTAGAAGGGACAAGGAGAGTCCAAAGAAATAACATTGTCACATATTTGCTTTTAAAAAAGGTATTTCTAAGATTTACTGCCATCCTGTTCCTGTTCTGCTCTGGGTCAAAGGTATTAAGACAGCAACAGAAAAGTCCAGCTGTGGAGAGTGACCAGTTGAGAAGCCAAATTATCTCAGCCAGCTGCCAATCAATCACCAGGGTCATCATGAGGGTGCCTGGTCACTAGAGTCAGAGTGTGATTGCAAGAAGGAGCCTGGAGGTTGGACCAGCTGCCCCTCAAGGAGTCCAATTCAATTCTCCAGAAGTGCTGACTTCACAAAGAATCTTTCCCTAGGGCAACAATTGAGGGCCCTACAGCCCATCAATTATCCAATACAGCCTACACGGGAAACCTGCCAGGACCTGCCTGAACGCTATAAGCTGGCCTGCAGGCAAGGAGAGCAAATTTCGAAATCTAAGTAGACTGCAATCCAGAGCTCCAGGGGTGGAATACAAGTAGGACAGGAAGGAAGACAACAGGTCCAGGTGGAAGCAAGAATGAGGAGAGCCACTTAACGCTTCATTTTACTAAACCAGAGTTCGAATCCACAGTTACCAAGGTAATCATATGCCTTGAAAAACAGCACAATACTGGCAACATCTGAAGACTCCACACACACCTCTACAGGGAGGCAGCTAACTGGATTACACTACACTTACGCTAGCGCTCAACGTTCTTCTTTAGCAAGACAGGGGCAATGCTATATGCAGTCACATGAAACAATGATAAACACACTAGCGGGCATGGCGTTAATAATTTCAATCCTAGCTCTCAGAAGGCTGAAGCAAGAGGATTGCCACAAGTTCAAGACCACCTTGAGTTAAATACCAGGCCAGACCAAGCTGCATAGCAAGACCATGTCAAAACCAAAAACCAAACAAACCAACCAACCCTGGGCAAGAGAAACGGTTGGGTGTATAAAGGCCCTTACCTCCAGTTCCCCAGGACCTACACTGTAGAGGGACCTGTATGTATACAAATAAAAAAACATAATAATAAGAATTTTTTTTCTTGAGACAAAGTTTCTCTGTGTAGCCCTGGCTGTCCTGGAACTCATTCTGTAGACCAGGCTGGCCTCAAACTCAGAGATCTCCCTGCTTCTGCCTACTGAGTGCTGGGATGAAAGGCATGCAACCACTAAACTTTTGGGGGGGCATTGCAACTGTCCTTTGTATGTTATGGTAACAGCTTCTTCATGCTTCTTTGGGGAATTATCCCTTCTCCAACCAAAGTCTAAAGTTCAGGTAGGCCTCATCACTGCCCTCTTCCACCCCACTGGTCTGGTCATCTTCCTATGACATCCTCTTGGTCATCCAGATCTCAAGATCACAATCTAAGCCATCAGATCCATATAGACAGAACAGTAACCTTTGAAAATCATGGTGAATGTAGCAGGGAGCAGAGCCCTGAGCAAATGCAAGAAACAAAACCTCAGTGGCAGCATGGAACAGTATGGGGTCAGGCCCAGTCCTACTCTGAGCCTCTATCCCTCTTTCCCCTCTCG
>NW_021604600.1:3060586-3095642 GCF_004785775.1 Grammomys surdaster
CTCTCCCCCCTCTACCCTCCCCTCCCCCCTCCCTCTCCCTCCCCCTCCCCCTCCCCCTCTCTTTGGGTTTCAGCCTCGGTAACTGACAGAGAGTGGTAGACTATGCTATGCGTTACTGGACATTTAAGTTCATCTTAGCCTCCACCCATTGGATGCAATTATACACCTGACCTTGCCAGTCCTGACACTCAAGGTGCCTCCAGACATGTCCAGCTTCTCGGGATGTGGGGAGAGGGCCAATCAGAAGCCCCCTCTGTTTGTCCATCCCCATTCCCCCTCTCAGTTGGGATGTTGAGAGTGTTGACTGCTCTTCAGAAATGTGTACAGCAGGGGCTGGGGACTTGGCTAGTGCTTATTGCACAGGTGTGGCTGTCTGAATGTAGATCCCCAGCAACCACATAAAAGGCAGGCATGACTACACGCTTCTGTAATCCCAGCAGCAGAGACAGAGACAGGCAGATCTCAGGGGCTGGCTCCAGTGAGCCAGTCAAGGCAAACCAGAGAGTTTCAGGTTCAAAAAGAGATCCACAAGTATCTGCACAGGCATGCTGTACATGTGTGCAGGCGTGTGTGTGTTTGTGTGTGTAAGTGCACACATAGGGACAAGAGTTGGAAGAGTTGGAAGCATAGACATAGTTTGTCATTGAGGAGCAGGATGTAGCATGGGTCCAGATAGGATGGAAAGAAAGCCATTGGCAGATGTTAACCTCTACCTTAGAGTTGTTGGCATGATAAAAATGTTAATATATTTTTACAAAAGTGGGTTGTTTTGTTACTATTGTTGTTTATTAGATGGAGTTTCTTTGTACAGCCCTGGCTGTCCTGGAATGGAATTCCCTCTGTAGACCAAGCTGGCTTTGAACTCAAGAGATCAGCCTGCCTCTTGGTTCCCAAGTTGGGGATTAAAGGCCTGTGCCACCACACCCAGCTATGTAATTTTATAAAATTCTTAAAATAGTGCCTTATTATATTATAGTATATAGTAAGTGCCCAATAAACTGAACTATGGAAAGAGAGGCTCAGAGTAGGACTGGGCCTGACCCCATACTGTTCCATGCTGCCACTGAGGTTTTGTTTCTTGCAATTGCTCAGGGCTCTGCTCCCTGCTACATTCACCGCAGAAATGTCTTGTTTCACCGTGATTTTCAAAGGTTACTGTTCTGTGCAGGCCAGCTGTGCACCTGGGCTTCATGTTTTGATTTTTCTTCCATCACTACTGAACTTCCTCCCCACCTTCCTCAAGCCCACTGCAGTGAGAAGAACCTACTAGTTTGCATGTGCAACCACCTTTATCTCCTTCCCCAGACAAGCACCAAGGCAAGCCTCTTCCCCTCTGCGGCCACACCCTGACCCGACACTTCCCATTCAGACTCCCAGGGGCTCTAACAACACCTTAAAGCCCCTGTGCAGTGACTAAACACAGGTGTTAGATTCCAAGATGGGGAGTTCCCTATAGGAACCACACAAAGGGCTCATGTGCCCTCTCCATTATTCTCAAATTCCCACTGGATGTCCCCTCCTTCCTCTCACAGCACAGCAGGGAGTATGTGTGTGGGGGGGGGGAGCTGGACCCTTTTCACTCCCTCCCTGCTGACCTTCAACACACTTTTGCCACCTTTGAAAATTCAAGGAATGCTACAATCAAAGATTAGTTCTAGGGTGGTGGTGGTACACACTCTTGTTCCCAGCACTAGAGAGGCAGAGGCAGGCAGATCTCTGTGAGTTGGATGTCAGCCTGGTCTAGGGTGAATTCCAGGACAGCCAGGGCTAGACGAGAAACCCAAGTCCTTGCACAGCCTTGATTGCAGACAGGCTCTCTTAAATACCCACTAGCAGCGGCTGGCTCTTACTCTACCCAGCATGCACTTTTGCACCCAACTCCAATCTAAGCCTCCTTTCAACACCACGTCGCAAGCCTTCTGTTTCCACCATTTTCCTCAAAGCTCTCTCAATAACCTTTTACCAGATTCAAAGTTCCCCTCCCTCCAGCCTCCATTTTGAAGCAACTATTGGCCACACCCCTCTCTGTGGCTCTTCCCAGAACAGCTTTCCTTGTCTGCTTCAGAACCTTCAGGCCACTAGTCCCAACTGCCCGGGAAATACCTCCTTGTTCCAGCTCCAAAGCTCTGTTCTACACACCCACAGCAGCCTGGCTCTCAAAAGCACCCCTTCAGCTCCTACTCTCCCTGGATGCCCACCGAGCCTCTTCCTAACTGCATTGTAAGAACTTCAAACCTCAAAATACATACAATTTCGAACTTTATGACGCAATTGCTCATCCACACAGGTGGCGGGCATCCACCACAACTACTTTTGATCCCTGAAACCAAGAATCCTTAGTACATTCATCTCCTGAGTCCGTCTATGCACCCCAAAGGAAGACTGTGTGTGTGATGGCTATTTCTTTCCAGGCTTTGTTTACTGTTGTTTGGTTTTTGTCTGTATGGTTGGTTTTGTTTTGTTTTTTCCTAGACAGGGTCTAACTATGTAGCTCTAGCTGTCCTGGAACTCACTATGAAGGCCAAGCTGGCCACGAACTCACAGAGATCCACTGGCTTCTCCCTCACAGGTGCACTGCTACCGCCTGGCTCCAGGTCTTTTTTTTTTAATGTAATGTGCATACACTTGTGTTTACACTAAACCCTACTGATGGGCTCGGTTAATTCTTCCTATTTCTCACCCCACCCCACCTCGGCTATCTAAAATCCTTATATTTACTCCAAGTCTGACGTCTCACCCTCAACCAATTCATCACGAGGACTGCATGTGGTGCTTTCAATAAGGGCTAGGCTGTTGGAGACAGCTTCTCCTACACGTTGAAATGGAAAGTTATGGGCCAGCAATGACTCAGAAGATAAAGGTGCCTGTGACCAAGCCTTGTGGCTTGAGTTCGAGTCCTGGAACCCACAGAAGAGCCTAAGGAGAAAAAATGACACCCCACCCCTTTCCAGTTCTCTGATCTCCACCAGCCAGGAGCAACATGCCCAACCCCAAATACACAAAATGTAATAAAAATGTTTAAATAATACATTCCCTCTGCGGTGCTCATGCTCTTCTTCCATTAGCAAATTAGCCTGAGGTCTCTTTCCTAGATTCTCTGCTCTTTAAGCTTTGCACTCCCGGCCAACAGGCCTACTCGCTCCCAGAACGTTCTACATTCTCATCCTGAGTTTTTGCAGTTTCCTGTTTGGAATATGGCCTCCTCCATTGTCCACAGAAACACAGTATACCAGCTATGACAAGACCCAGGTAAACAAAACAGCCCCTACTATGTTCAACAAGCGCCCCTCCTCCAGCTTCTGTTAATGAGGTGTTGTTCTAGTAGCCAGTAGCCAATGAACATGTTTTTGTGAGCAATGTCCCAGTGTTACCATCTCAGTGCACCCAGCACGCAGTGGAACCCACACAAGGGGTGAATTCTTTATTTTCTCTGAACCTCAATTCCTCAGATAAAGCGAGAACCTTTAGAACCGCACCCCCAGGGACCACCGTTAAGCTAGGACAAGGAACAATTAAGTCTGGCCAGAGTAAACACATACCGAGGCATAAAGGCTGGTTTTGTCCTTAAAGGCAGCACAACCACTTAAGCTCTTAGACTTAAATATCTGCAAAAAAGCTGCGTAGCCCGCTCGGGTCTACCCAGATACTCTTGGTCTGCGACCAGACTAACAATGGCTGAATCGTTTTCTGCACAGTGCTTGGCACAAGAGATCGCTAAGCGTTTGCGCTCCAGCTGTTAAGTGGTGCCGCTGGGCCACTGAGCCGTGGGGTGGTCTGAGGTCCCCAGAATCCCCTGGGTGCGCCTAGAGGCCCCCTCCCGCCGCGGAGGACAACCAGGGCGGCGGGAAGCTGGATCACGTGTGGCGCGATGCTACTCACTGAGCCACAGCTCCAGCGCCGCCGCTGGCCCCGGGGCGCCCTCCGCTGACTCGGTCCCTGCCGGGGATCCGGTCCCTGCTGCCACTGCCGTCGCTGCCATCTGCCCAGCCCAGCGCTGCGGCCGGAGTCACTCCTGCCCAAAAGCTGCAGGCACCGCCGCCGCCTAGCCTTCTCCTCAGCTGCCGACGCGGCAGACACAGAGAGGCACGTGACGGGGCGGGGCATACAGACACGCCCATTTCTGGGCCCTGCCCCGCCCCCATGCACCTCCACCGGGTCGCCTCCAACTCACGAGGTCTTTTTTTGTGCAAGACCACTTGAAAGGTCAAAAGCCAAGCTAGTAAGGTATTGTCTCCTCTTCTTCAGAAGCAGGGTTCTCAGATAAGATACTGGACGCCTGGCTAAATCTGAATTTCAGATAAAGAGTCAAGAATCATCCTTTCAGCAGTTTTATTTATTAGGGTCTTCCCAGAATAGCTTCCACTCTGGTTTTTCCACACTTTTTTTTTTAATGACACATTACACCATAATTCATAAAACACTTATTTTATGAAAGGATACTTTTCTCAAAAAACAAGTCGTGATTCTCATACCCTACGAAGTGAACACCATATATATACATATAAATATACATATATATATATATATATATATATATATATATATATATATATATATGTACACACATACACACACACCTTTTTCTAACTATTTTGAGTTAAGGTCTCATGTAACCAGCTACATGATCACTACATAGCTGAAGAGAACCCAGAACTCTTCATCCTGCCACTGTGGTACAAACTTGATTACAAGCATGTGCGACCAGTACAGCTTCGTTATGGTTCTTGTTTTTGCTTTTGAGAAAGGTTCTCTCATACTCATTAGTCCAAGACAGTCTTGAATGATGTAAGTTATATCCTAAAAACCAGTAGTAAAATCCTTTTGCCTCAACCTCCCAAAAGCTGGAACTACAGGTATGAGCTACCATGCCAGTCTAACATGAAATATTTTATTTTATTTTACTCTCGAACTTAAATGAAGGAATCAAGAAGATGTTGTATTAATATGTCCACAAGAAAAGCCAAAGGGAAAAATCTATGTAAAAATGAAGGACTGTTGAAACATGCAAATGGGCATAAAACTGACTCCAGCCAGTGGAGAAAGAGGTCTGTCCAGTGGATAGGATTGATATGCATGTCTAGAGGCCAGAATAATTGTGCCATGGCTGTCAATGATCTACTACTAACAGCTCGACTAAGACTGAAGGAGGTCTCAGCCTGGAAGGCAGTCAAGACAATGCACAAGGTCCATCTGAAGCACCAATTCTTCTCCATTGTCCCTGTCAATCGGCACCCTCAATGCCACACACCCAATGCACACACACACACACATACACGAACACACACACAGAAGGATTTTAATTTGCATAGAGCTGGGTTACCTGCATATCAAACACTGCTTGGCATACCGATGCCAATAAGCAGCTGTTGAATGGACACATAAATAGTGGGAACAGGACTTTAGGCATATCATAATCCCAAATATACAAACACTTATTTTTAAGTTTTTATTTATTTTTATGTGTATGGGTATTGTGATTGTTTGCATATGCTTGGCCCAGGGAGTGACACTATTAGAAGGTGTGTCCCTGTTGGAGTAGATGTTGCCTGTTGGAGGAAGTGTGTCACTGTGGGCTTTAAGACTCTCATCGTAGCTGCCTGGAAGCTAGTATTCTGCTAGCAGCCTTCAGATGAAGATGTAGAACTCTCAGCTCCACCTGCATCATGCCTGCCTGAACACTGCCATGCTCCTGCCTTGAAGATAATGGACTGAACCTCTGAACCTGTAAGCCAGCCCCAATTAAATGTCCTTTATAAGACTTGCATTGGTCACGGTGTCTGTTCACAGGAGTAAAACCCAAACTAAGACAAGGTGTTTTGCCTGCATATATATATATCTATGCACAACATGCAAACTTGATGCCTGAAGAGGTCAGAGGGTGTGTCAGGTTCCCTGCAATTGGAATTGTAGACAGCTGTGAGCTGCCATGTGGATGCTAGGAATTGAACCTGGGTCTTCTGGAAGAGTAATACATACTCTTGACCATTGAGCCATCTCTACAGTTCTATTTTTTTTAAACATTATGCATGCATGTGTTTGTGTGTGTGTGTGTGTGTGTGTGTGTGTGTGTGTGTTGGTACAGGCACACACATGCCACAATGTGCTTGTGGTGTGCAGAGATTTTTGTGGAATTGGTTTTCTCCTCGCACCCTTACATGCATTCTCGACATGCAAGTCATATCATTATGCTTATATGCCAATCACTTTTACCTGCTGAGCCTGTGAGATGGCTCCAAAAATGTCTAAATGGACATTTGTTGTCCTGGCCATGACTTGTAAACAGAGCACTCGGGAGGCTGAAGCAAGATTGTGAGTCAGACTGCACAGTGAGACCCTGTATCAAATAAGTAACAAAGAAGCTGTTCATAATAATTCTTACCTATTATCACAGCACTAGGAAGGATGAGGCAGGAGGATCCTGAGTTTGAGGCTAACCTAGGCCTACAGCAGTGAAACCCCATATCGAGAAAAAAAAGGACACTTGGTGTGATATAGCCCAGTTTCAGACTAACTCTACCCACATGCCTGACACACTGGTATCCTTAACAATCTTTAACACTAGCATAATGTTAGTGACACATGCACAAGTGACAAAAGACTGTTCTCTGCGTGCAGGTTCTATGCTAATCTAGTTATTTTTCTTAGACAACTCAAGCTGCTGCAATAAAACCACACACTGATGCCTTTAACAATGGACATTTATTTCTCTCCATTGACTGGAAGCTTGATACCAAGATGCCAAAAGGGCCAGCCTCTGGCATCAGAATGTCTGGAGAAGGCCCCCTTCTTGCTGCAGATGTTTTGGATTCTTCCTGTGCCTCGACCTCACTTGGGGAGAAGAGACAGAAAAGCAGCCTTCTAGCCTTGTTTGTTCAGTTTCTGGTTTTTGAGATTACTCCTCCCAGAAATCTTCTATCCCTCCCGAGTGCAGGAATTACAGACCTGAGCCACTACAGCCACAGCAGAACCCTCCGATTATAAAGACATCAATCTCTTGGGGCACTTTGCCCCTCAGAACCTCACGTAAACCTGGTCACCTTGACAGGGCCCTGCCTCTACGATCACAATGGGGGTTAGAGCTTCAGCACAGGCAAGGGGTGGGGGGTCTATTTCATTACATTACCCAGGTAAGGAAAATTTTATTCTTTAATGAAAATTGTGTTGTCATTAGCATATCCATCTATGTTACCTGACTTGGGTCTTTGGGGAATCCTTTCACATCTCTGCGAACTGTTGATAACTGAAAACAATGGAGAGTTATTCTTATCCATAGACTTGCAAATGAAGACTGTCCAAACAAAACACATAGGCCCTACCTGTGGAAAAACCAGTTCTATGGCCATTTGCATATTTATTTCAATATTTTTAGTCTAGAGACTGTTCTTTGGATTCTCCTTTGAAGTAGTTTTAAAATCTCACCAGTTTCTTCATCATCTTTTTTTTTTTTTCTAAGACAGGTTTCCTATAGCTTAGGCTAGACTCAAACTTGTCTTGTAATGCAGGGTACAAGGGTATACTACCATGCCTGGTTTATACAGTGCGGGGGATTGAACTCAAGGCTTATGGTGGTCAAGCACTGTGCCAGCTGAGCCCCAGTCCCCTTCACTATATATTTTTTTTAAATTGTCCCCTCATTATTCTTAACAGTTCATCTCTTGAAAAGTCTAGGACTGGGTGCATACCCTTGATCCCAGTATCTGGAGGCAGAGGCAGGAGGATCTCTGTGAGTTTAAGACCAATCTGGTCTACATAAGTTCCAGAATAACCAGGACTACTAGGGAGACCTGTCTCGAAAGAAAGAAAGAAAGAAAGAAAGAAAGAAAGAAAGAAAGAAAGAAAGAAAGAAAGAGAGAGAGAAAGAGAGAAAGAGAGAAAGAGAGAGGGAGAGAGGGAGAGAGGGAGAGAGGGAGTGAGGGAGCAAGGGAGGGAGGGAGGGAGGGAGGGAGGGAGGAAAGAATGAAAGAAAGAAAAAATTCTATTTGGGCAGTGGTGGTGTATACCTTCATTCCCAGCACTCAGGAGACAGAAAATGATCGATCTCTGAGTTCAAGACCAGCCTGGTCTACAGAGAGAGTTTCAGGACAGCCAAGGCTACACAGAAAAACTTTGTCTCAAAAAACAAAAAGAAAGAAAGTTCTAGGACTGGGAATTTAGCTCAGTGGTGGAGTGTTTGTCTAGCATGCATAAGAACCTGGCTTCAAGCTCCAGCACACAGAACAGGGGTAGTGGTGGTAAGAATCTCAGGAAAGAGCTCTTTAATGTCCAAGACTAGTACAATTTGAGCAGCAAAATAAAAGGCAGGCTTGCTGTTGTGTGCCTTTAGTCCCAGCACTTGAGAGGCAAAGGCAGGCAGGTCTCTAAATTCAAGGCCAGTGGTCTCCCCGGAGAGCTCCAGGCCATCCAAGGATACCAAGGGAGACCTTGTCTCAAACAGGAAAAAAAAGTTGCATTGGATTCTGACCTTTAGAATAAGATAAATATGCACAAGTTGATACTGATCTCAATGTTGAATGCATGGAGGGAGGTGACTTCCTTCTTCTGGAGAGACTTGCATGTAATTTCTATAATTTCCGAAACTACACCCCTCAAGAAGGCAAATAGCAACTGTCTTCCAAAGAGTACTGGTTCTTTTTCTACCACCCTTCTCTACCCCATCCCACCCTTCCAAGCCCCCCAATACTAGATAGGAGACAAAGAAGGCTAGAGGGGAAAAGGGTGTCTATATCATTAGACTACTTCCTGCTGATTAGTGATGTCGAGTTCCTTGGGGCAAGTTTGATCTTTGCTGGGAGGATATCTAATTTCTTCTTGTAGTTTCTTTTTGGTGGACTATTCAACAAACCTCAATGAACCCCAACAAACCGTAACAATCACAGCCAGCCAGCAGCTCTCCTGTCAGGGCTCTAGCATTTCTATATCCTCTGAAAAGTCCCCAGAATTCCAAACATCACACACTGGCAAAAACTGCAGCTGGCAAAATCACCACGCCCTTGCTAAAGCACATGGCAAATCATAGTCAGCTGCTGTGGACAATCAGAAGCTGCCCCATATCCCACACCTGGGATTAAAATGAAAACCCATTCTTATAATATTTCTGCTTTAAAAAAAAAAAAAGCAAACTTCTCACTACATACCAGAGCGCTGTAAAAGGATAAGGTAATTGTATTAGTGGTCTGTTTACATAAGACTCCTGCATAAAGAACAAATACCTGGAAACATTGTAAAAAAAAGTCAATTAAAATCATCATCCAAGGCATGAATCCGAACAGAAAGTGTCTTGTTTCCACATATGATAAACTTTGTATATTTGTTTTAAAAATTGACAATACTAGCTAAACAGAGCATATTAAGTAAAACAAAATTTTTGGTTAGAAACAATTTGGTAAATTATTTAAATTTCTTTAAAAATTGGGACTATTACTTTAAATAACCATATTAATATTGGAGAACATGACAATACATATTTTTGTTAATATCAAATTGTTACATCTATATTCTAAGAGACAATTTAATTGTAAGTTGTATTTCCCAGAAAGCAATGATTTTTAATTTTCAATTTAAAAAGTGTGCTCCTAGAGGTGGCCCTGCCTACCATGATGTGGTGTTGATGGGGAGACTCCTCCCCCTATCCTCTGTTCCCCATATATGGAGATTCCTCCCCCTAACCTCTGTTCCCCATATATGGCAGACTGGGGAGCTAGCTAGAAGGTCTGAGAGCAGGAGAGCTAAGCTAGAGCTGGTATGGATGCCAGCCCTGAGGGCAGAAGAGCAGGAAAGCTGACCTCTTGCTGGCTTCACCCCAGGGTAGTGCTTGAGAGCCCTGTGGTGTGGTGCGGGAGAGCTGGCAGACTGAACAACTCAGCTACCACCCAGGCCCAAGTCCAGGGCTTTGAGTTGGTCCACCCCAACATCTATCCCATCTATAAACTGCTGGAGCTTGTGAAGGGGCCAGTCCTATGGATCCAAAGCTACAGGATCTCCATGACACCAGGCAACAACAAAATAACCAAGTGGAGTCCTGATGAGGATCCGGTATTGATAGTGTAGCAGGAGCCAGAGGCCTCCAGCCAGGCCAATGACTCGTTGTAATGAACATGCGCAAGTGAAGAAGTGTGGACACAAAGTGTACATACCATGTGACACACTGCAGCTTCCACAGAGTTTTTCTTTTCCTCTCATTCTTTGTTTCTTTGTTTCTCTCTCTCTCTCTCTCTCTCTCTCTCTCTCTGTTTTGTTCTTTCTTTCTTTCTCTCTTTCCTTCTCTCTTTCGGAAGGGTGGAGGGCAGGTACAAAGCACAGGCAGACGACTGGGATTGGGGCGCACAATGTGAAGGTCACAAAGAATCAATAAAAAGTTTTTTAAAAAAATACTCCCAGAGACAGTTTCCGCCTTGTCAAAAGCAAATGATTCACTTTACAAAGTTTTCTAAAATTAACCCTGTTATCAGAAACTTTTACTCCTGCCCATGGATAAATCCCTAGGGCACTGAATACTGACAGCAGTCACCATATTCCATTTAAAAATAGATTGGTTGTAAAGCAAGATAACCACATTAAATGGGCTTTTGACTTTTTTTTTTTTTAAGACTTGGTTTCTTGCCGAGTGGTGGTGGAGCATGCCTTTAATCCCAGCACTTGGGAGGCAGAGACAGGCAGATTTCTGAGTTCGAGGCCAGCCTGGTCTACAGAGTGAGTTCCAGGACAGCCAGGGCTACACAGAGAAACCCTGTCTTGAAAAAACAAAACAACAAAACAAAACAAAGACTGGGTTTCTTTGTATAGCCATGGCTTGTCCTGAAACTTACTCTGAAGACCAGGCTGGCCTCAAGCTGGGAGATCCTTCTGCCTCTGCTCTGTCTCTTTCTCTGCCAGAGTACTGGGACTAAAGTCATGTACAGCACTCCCAGCAGGTTTTGAAACTTCTTAGAAAAACATAAGCATCACTGCCAAAGCCTGTATACTCCCTGTAGGCTGCAAGGTGAGAGTGTACCAATTGGCTCTGGAACTCTCTGACAAAGCAGATTATATTCTCAAAGCACCACAGATGAGCCCAGGTTGGAGAGAATCTCCTCCACCTAAGTCATCTGGTCCTTGAAAAATTTAAGGGCATATAGGTTAAGGAATATCACCTAATACAAACATTTGTTGACTGTATAAATTAAAAAAAAAAAGCCAACAACTATCAAAGACAGCACTTGGATATTCTGAGTAACTTTCCAAAGCTGTGAGTTTGATGTCTGCACATCTGGCATCCCCCTTTAACGAGAGTACATGATGGTTAAGGTATAGAGTCTATACTATAAACCCTGAAATTAGCTTTACTAAAAGGAAGAATTGAATGCCAGGTAGGGAGAATGACCTATTGAACTAGGATTAAGGAAACTATCAGGCACCAACAGTGACCTGTCCTGTTGATGGACACATCCTCACCCACATTCAACCTTATGTTACCTCTGCTCTTCCTTAACCCATAGCCCCAAGGTTATCATGAGAGGAACTTCCAAAAAGTATCAATGGAACGACCTCCTACATAACACCTGCCTAGCATCCCTCAAACTGTCTAGTTTGTGAAAAAGCAAAATCAAAAAGCCAAGAGCATTCTGAGCCTGGCCCTGTGGAGACAAGCCTGGGGCACTATTATGTGGTGTCATGGGGCAGGATATGGGAAGAGGAAACTTTCAGTAAAACCCAGAGAGCTGGGTGTGGTGACACATGCCTACAATCCCAGCACCAAGGCATCTGGATCAGGGCTTCCCAGCTAGCCTGGGCACCAGGGTCTTACTTTTACAAAAACAAAGGGGGTAAACCCAAGGGAATCTAAATAAATAGACTTCGGCTAATAAAATGTACAGTACTGGTTCATTCCTTGTGATAACTATACCACACTATGATGTAAATGACAGGGAAACAGGGCTGGGTATGGTAACGTGAATGTCTGGCACATGTGAGACCCTCCATTTTCTTCCCAACACAAATACTAATGATAATAATGGGAAGACGATAGGGAGCCAGGTGTGTGGCACATAGTACTCCCGCAGGAAAACCATTCAAGGGCAGCCTCGGCTGCAAAGACAGACCTCTCTCAAAATAACCATAGGACAAACTGATGCTATAGATACATGAGCTCTGAATTATCTTTTCACTTCTGTTCTGTTTTGTTTTGTTTTGTTTTATGAAACAGGATCTTGCTAAGTAACTTAACAGGCCTCACATTTGCAATCCTCTTCTCTTGGCTTCCTGGAATTACAGCCCCCTTCTCCCCAGCCCAAGCCTCAGACAGTGAAGCCCAGGCTAGCTCCAACTTCATTTGACCCTTCTGAGCTGCTGGTGTTGACAGAGTTGTCCCATTACATACAGCTCAGGCCTATATTTCTTTTAATCTTTACTATTATTGCTATGTGTGTGCATGAATACCTGTTGTCCAAATTGGTCAGAAGTCATCAGATCCTCTAGAACTGGAATTACAGATAGTTGTGATCCACCATGTGGGTGCTGAGAAACAAATCTGTCCTCTGTGAGAGCAGCAAGACTCATAACTGTAGAGCCATCTTTCCAGCCCTAGCGTTTTCATTTTTAAAAGCCTAACAGCTGGGTGTGGTGGTGTACACTTTTAATCCCAGCACTCAGGAGACAGAGGCAGAAGTAGAGGATCTCTGTGAGCTAATGGCCAGCCTAGTCTATATAGTCAGCTAAGATAAACGGGACTCCACAGAGAGAGAGCCTGACTCAAAACGAACAAAAAACAACTGATAGCAATTATTAATCATTAAAGATAACAATGGATGTGGTGGTGAGCACATACTCGTAAATCTAACACCGGCAAGGAAGTAGGAAAAAAATCTAACACCAGCAAGGAAGTAGGAAAAGGGAGAGTTCAGGCTCCCATGGGCTACATAGAAGCCCTGTCTCAGAAATGCATAGTAAATAAAGGTAACAAACCTATGTGGGTAGCATACCCATAGTTAAGGTCCTGTCTTATTTTCCTCAACACCCTCAGGCTTAACAGAACCAGGCACCCAACGTTTGTTCCATAAATGAAGACAAGATTAGACCGACCCAGCCAAAGGAGGTGAGGTGTTCTCCAGACAGAAAAGATCCTTTGCTGGGGCTGGGGCTTTGCTCTAACAACCAGTGTGGGAGAGCAGAGGTAGGGGGTGCAGCTGACTTTCCAGGTTTAGAATGAATGGCTGGCACACCTAACAATTTGAAGGTAAAGTTGGAAATCCCAAGATCATTATAAAATGCTTAATCTATTCTGCTGTCTAAATGTAAAAACCTGCCAGTCATCACATACCTATTAACAAAATGGTAACCACAAATGACCTGAAGCTCCCAGGCACTGCAAACCATATTCTAACTAAACCTAGTGCCTAACCTTGAGTGCCACTCTTGACGCCTGATCAGTTAGATAACATGTTTAGGGCTTCTGTTTATTTTTATTTTATATGTATGAGTGTTTTGCCTGCATGTGTTTGTATCTGTTCAGAAGCCAGAAGAGGGCACTGGGTCCTTTGGAAGTAGAGTTACAGATGGTTGTAAGCTGCCATGTGGGTGCTGGGAATTGAACTTGAGTCCTCTGGAAAAGCAGCCAGTGCTCCTAACTACTGCACCATCTCTCCAGTCCCTCTCTTTTTTCTCCAGCTCCTTTTTTTTTTTCCTTCTTTACCTCCCAGTCATGTGCCACCAAGGCCTAGTGAGTACGGTTGATTACTGCCAAGCCTGGGCATGGTGGGATCAACAGATGCTTTCTTGCATGCTAGACTAGCTTCCCCAGCCTTTGTGTCTGGGCCTTCACGCATATACCTTTAGATCACCTGCTGAGAGGGTGCTTACTGACCACTTACTGGGTGAACAGTTGCATTCTCGGCACTGGGTATACAGTGTTGGACAAGGCAGATGAGCCTCCTGCACTTGTGGATCTCACAATCTGACTCTAACAAGTGGCTGCAGACCTAATTACTCTGTCATTTCCATAATGAATTCCAACTGTGTACTACAGAGAACCAGGTGAGGATTTACAAGGAGGCTCTCAAAGTCAGTGACTTCCTGTTGACATTGGAGTTATGATCAGAAGCTTAAGGATGAGTCAAGGTGGGGGTGAACAGCATGAGCAAAGGCAGGAAGGAAGCAGGAATGTCCAAAAGTCTAAGGAAGGCTAATGTGTCCAAAGACCAGAGAAAAAGAGCCTGAGGCACGCCAGAATGAGGAGGTCAGGAAAGCAGACAGGCAGATCTATCAGACCCTTAGATGGCTGGGTTATGGTTTTTAGTTTCAGTGTACAGTTTATTCATATATCGTACAACTATTACCAAATACTTCGATGGTTAATCTTATGTTAATTTAACTGGGCCACAGTAGCTAGTTAGAAGTTTCTGGGTGTGTCTGTGAGGGTGTTTCTTGAAGGGATCAGAACTGGAATTGGGAGACTAAGAAAGTCAGATGGCTGTTCCCTATGTG
Source organism: Grammomys surdaster (assembly GCF_004785775.1). Classification (NCBI taxonomy): domain Eukaryota; kingdom Metazoa; phylum Chordata; class Mammalia; order Rodentia; family Muridae; genus Grammomys; species Grammomys surdaster. The sequence goes on from NW_021604600.1 coordinate 3,075,044, forward strand.
GGTGAGCTCATTTAATCTGTTGAGGAACCTTAGAGAAAATCGTGGAGTTTAATTTTTCTAGGTAGCTTAAGCTAGGACACTGTCTTCTGCTATGGATGCTTCCTATTCTCAGGTCTTGTGAGCACAACATGGGCTTTGTGGGTGGGAGATGGTTCAACCTCAGTTTATGTAATCACATGAGCTACTACATGTCTTAGGGTTTCTATTACTGCAACAAAATACTAACGCCAAATTAGGGAGGAAAGGTTTAGCTTATACATCCATATTGCTGCTCATCATCAATGGGAGTCAGGACAGGAACTCAAGCAAGGGTAGAATCGAGGTAGGAACTGATGCAGAGACCGTGGAGGGACACTGCTTTCTTGTTTGCTCAGCCTGCTTTCTTATAGAACCCAGGACTACCAGCCCAGGGATGGCACCACCTGTGACGCGCCGCCTCGCCGATAAGGAGAACACGCCACACTTCAGGATTCTTCTGACACGCAGTTTACTTGTTACAGCTCTTTTAGATGGTGTTACAGCTCTCTTAGATGGTAGTGTTACAGCTCTCTTGGATGGTAGTGGCGAAGGACCCAGAGCCCCAGAACCCACGGCTTATATAGAGTCCTGGGAGAACTTACTGCATGCTCATTGGCTCCTTAAGTGACTCCTAATTAGCATACTAGTTTTTCATTGGCTCTTGGAGTGAGGCTTAATTAGCATAGTAATTTTTACTCTTTGCGCATGCGCACATTCAGCTTGGCTCCCTCAAGGAGCCGGCGCCATTTTGCAATGGTGAATGCGGCTCCCGACAACCACCCACAATGGGCTTTCCCACCCTTGATCACTAACTGAAAAAATGCCATACAGCTGGATCTCATGGAAGCATTTCCTCAACTGAGGCTCCTTTCTCTGTGATGACTCTAGCTTATGTCAAGTTGACACAGAAAACCACAGAACACTACCTTATACCAACTTTCTTTTTAGATACATGTCCACCTGATTCTGTTTTTCTGAGAATTCTAATACAGGCCCTCCTATGCCATGATGAGAAAACTCAGTTGTGTCTCGCCAAGAACCCACCTAATTCATGTCCAATTAGCACCCTGTAGCGGTGCTCTAAACTCTCCTCAGCATGCCGCCAAGGATAACCTTCCCAAAGCAAAAGTGATCATGTCATTTCTCTGCTTTAAACATTTCAAGGCTCCTCACCTACCCCAGAACACCCACATCTTTGTCTTCACTAAACCAACCCTGACTTGGTCAAGGTGCAGACTCAGCTGAGCAGACCCTATTCAGTCTCTGAGTCTGACTGATGTATGGGAATGCTCTCTTTTCTAGAAGTGATGGGCACAAAAATAGGAAGTTGAGTTGGGAGAGGATGCCTGTAGAAGTAGCCTTGCTTTCAGGGCAGAGTCACAGAAAACCACTCTCCCCAGCAGATGAGAAGGAAGTGGTAGCTGACTGAGCAGAGGCTACTGCAGATCTAGGGCCAGGAGAGCAGCAGTGGAATGACCCTGGGCCCTTGCTGATGTCACTAAGCCAACAGTCCCACAACCTAGTTTACCATTGAATTTTCAGCTATGTAGGAAAAAGGCATCTTGTTTAAGCATGTTAGAACCTGGATTTGTGTATCTAAAAGCTAGTACCCAGATATAATTTCCTTGATATAATGAGCCCTAAAGTTTGAAGTTATAACTCAGTTCTCCCTACAGATTGAACCATCCTTCCTAGCCATACTTCACTTTGGTCTTTCTCAAAGTCATTCCCTTCCAGATATCAGGACTCAAATCAAACCACGGGCATTGGGCCAGACAGCTATCTACAAAGATCTTGCAGGGGAGAATTTTTTCCTGGATAGGAGGAAGTGATGCTGGGAGATTGTTCAGATCTGACAGAGATAAGCCAGTTGATGATGGTTTCTTTTGAAAGAACTGGTCTGACAGATGAAGGTTTCAAACACTTTATTCATGAGATAGAACTTAATTTCCTACTGTGTATTAAACAATGCTCCAAGCACTGTGTTTATAACCAAGACTAATAGACTTCCTGTCAGCTACAATCTCAAATTTTTAAATAGTAAATGTGAATTTCACACATGAGTAAATACTATGAAGAAAACATCTTACTTTTGTGGTGCTGGGGATCGAACCCAGGTCTGTGCATTCTAGCCAACAGTCTGCTACCCAGACACATCCCTAGTTCTGAGACAAAAAGTAACTTAGATAAAAGCAGTATGAATAAGATTGCAAAACTGGCTACTGAAACAGGCAGTTTCTAAATCCATGGAACAGAGAAGTCCCTAAAAGAGGAAGTGTTCTCTCATTACAGTGGGTGCCCTGCAGATGGTGCCATTACCTGACTGTCCCACTAACAGGTTGAGGGGCAGAACAACTGACAAGGCTGACAAGATGCTGAGAGTGTGGACACAAAACCTCAGGAACAATTGCAGCTGCCTCAGGTCCCAGTGAATTTCAGGTAGATTTCCCATCACCTGACCTTTGAAGTACTGGTCTTTGAGGCTGTGAGTCCTAGAGTTTCCAATGAATTCTCTGATGGACTGTAACCTTTATGAGTCAACTTTACTCCTTGCAACCAAAACTGTTGGCTTCTAAGAAGGCTAGTAATGCAGATGATCTGGGTAACTGAGGATTGCAACTAACATTAAAATAGAAACAATACAGCCAACAGGCAACATTTCCCACTTCCTCTACCTCAGCCTGAGAGCCACTGTTCTGCTTTGTCACTTTCTCGTCCTTTTGTGACTCTAGCACAAGGCTCATCAGTGTTATAGCATTTTTCAGAATCAACTTAGCCTTGTTTGTTTCACCATTGGATCTCAAAAAGCTCAAGCTGGTCTCAAATTTGTTATGGAGGCAAGATGGCTCTTTGAGGGAGTTTTTTTTTTGTTGTTGTTTTGTTTTTTGTTTTTTTTTTTCTGGGGCAGAGAGACAAGGCCTCGCTATGTTGCCTTGGGTGGTCTGGAACTTGGCTCAGTGAGGAAAAGTACTTGTGTTAAAGGTCTGGTAACCTGAATTCAATGTCTGAAACCTCCTATGAGGGTTAGAACCGACTCCTAAAAGCTGACTCCTGACTTCACATGGACACCTACACACTACACAGATAATAAAAAAATTAAATGACTTCATATGGAGCTGAGGATAGAGGATGACCCAGAACTGCTAATCCTCTGCTGGCATTACAGGTCCAAGACACCATACCAGGTCTACTGGCACTTCTATCACTTGGGGAACATTCCCATTCCCAGAGCATGAGTCTATGTTTCTATATGCTCTATCCTCTTATCCTCTTTCTCCCTCCTTTTTGGCTTTTGTAACTCATGATGATCTTGAGCTAACCTTCTGTTTCAGCTGTACCCTCACCCCCAGACAGAGTTTTTCTGTGTAGCCCCAATGTCCTTGAACTCAAGAGATCCATCTGTCTCTGCGTGTAGAGCTCTGGGATTAAAGGCATGTACCACTACACCCAGCTTGCCTCAGCCTTTTGAAGGCTAGGCTCACTGGCATGTGCTATCATACCAGAAATAACCATTTTTCATGATTCAAGAGCAGTAGTTCTGATATCACTTAATTAAGAGTTGGGAGGGGGAGCTGGAAAGATGGTTCAATTCATAGCACCCACATGGCAGGTCTTAGCTGCCTGTAATCCCAGTTCCAGGGAATCTGATGCCCTCTTCTGACCTCTATGGGGACCAGGCATACATACAGCAAACAGATAGACATTTTACAAAAATAATTGGTATAGGCATGGTGGCGCCGCCTTTAATTCCAATACTTGGAATAAAAAGGTAGGAGGATCTCTCCGAGTTCCAGGACTACATAGTGAGAACCTGGATCAAAATAGTTAGGTTTAGGACTCTTAAAATTGTCTCATATCATATCCCAAAAGTGTTACTTAACTTTTCACAGCCTCAGTTTTTCCATTTATAACATAGAAAAAAAATAGTAATACTACTATCTCTCTTCCGGGGTAAGATTTAGTGAGATGGAGGTCTGCTTTCTTACTCTATCCAGGACTACCTGCCCAGAAATGGCCCCATCTACCGCGGGTGGGGCCCTTCCACATCAATCATTACTCAAGAAAATGCCCCCACACCAATTTTATTAAGGGTTTTTCTCAATTAAGATTTCCTCTTCCCAAGCTGGGCATGGTGGTACATGCATTTGAGCCTTGTACTCAGGAAGTAAAGGAGGGTAGACCTCTCTGGGAGTTTGAGGGCAACCTGGGATACATACCAAGTACCAGGCAGGACTACACAGACTTTTGTCTCAAAAATTACTGTTTCTCAGATACGACTAAGTTTATGTCAAGTTAACAAAAACTAACCAGCATATCATTTTCTCCAAGATGTGGTTCTATTCTATGATTGTTCTTGAGATTTCTTTTTTCTTTTTGGTTCTGTCTCTAACAAATTTTAAAAATTCGGCTTGATCTTCTTGCAAATAAATAACTTTTTTTTCTCCCTAAGCAAGGTTCAAAAGCTCTTTAATCCTTTCCCATACTCACCTGGGCCAGGAGAGAACAGCAGTTATCTATCTCTAGGTAAAAATAATTCCCAAAGCAAGTGGCTTTAAACAAACATTTGCTGTCTCACAATCCTGGGTCTGAAGTTCCAGAGTGTTCTGAGTGTTCTGGCTCTGGGTGTCTCAGGAGGTGCCTGGCTGGGGCTGAAAGTCCAGCTTCCAATATGGTTTACTCACATGGCCAATGGCAGGAGGCTCTGATGTCATGTGGACCCCTCAAGACACAAGGGCTTGAGCTTCTTCATGACCTGGAAGCCAGCTTTCCCAGAGGTGAGGATTTAAAAGAACCAGCAAGAAGCTGCAAGGTCCTTATGATCAAGCCTCTATCACACCTGGCCTCCTGCCCTCCTCAGGAGGGTGAATGGAGCTGCAGAGACTTTACCCCGAGGAAGCTACAAGCCCTGCCGGGGTCTTGTTCCTGGTCACCAGCCTACTTACACTACCCCAAGTTAAGACTTCAAGAAAGGAAACCTGATTTCAGGAATCCAAGTATAATGATTTACAAGCAATGGTGGACATAAGGGCAGATATGATGAAAGACACCAACAATAACTCAAAGTATCAGGAATCAGGAACTGGAGAGAACAGATAACCTTCAGTGAAAGGAGACGGAGGCTACCTAAAGCCCAAGGACAAGCAGTAACCCCAAACACAAGTGCTCACCCTGCTGGAAGAGTAACTTCTCCCTTTATGATCCAGAAGTAAAATCTCCTGTCTAGTCGCCCTGCTTGTGTCCATTACTGTCCCAACTCCATATGGGGCCCAAGACTGGGATCCATGAATCTAGGCTGGAACTCAATTGGGCTAAACTGTGTCCAACAGTCTATTCCAAATATAGAAACCTAAACCCCAGTATCATACAATGTGGTGCGCATTTGGATGACAGACCCTTAAAGGAGTGCTATTTATGTTAAGAGGCTATTAGGGTGGGAAGCATCTGGACGGACTGGTGCCCTTGAAAAAGACAAGGATACTCTGAAAGGAACCCGGGACAAGTGTGCGCAGAGAAGGATACTGCAAGAAGGTGGAAGGTGGCTGTCTGAAAGCTAGGAGAGGCTCCCACAGGAAACTGACCCTGTGACACTTACCTTGGACTTCCAGTCTCTAGGACACTAAGCACATCAATCTTTTTCATTTAAGCCACCATATTCTGTGGTATATTGTTATACAGCCTAGTGAACCAAGACCTCAGCCCTCTGTGCTGCTTTGGAATGTTGATCTTTTCTGTAAACCAGCTCCTAACACTAGCTGTAAAATGTGGCATGAAAACCAACACAATGGGCTAGAGAGACAGCTTTGCAATGAAACACTGGCTGCTCTTCCAGAAGACCTGGCTTTAATTTCAAGTACCCAAATGCTAGTTTGCAGCTGTAACTCTAGTTCCAGGGGATCCAATGCTCTCTTTTGCCTTTGCAGGCTCTGCACGTATGCCTATGTTGGCATACATGGAGGCAAAACACCCATACACAAAAAAAATGTAAAAAAATCTTTTTAAAACAACAAAAAGAATCAAGACACAAGTTTCAAGTTCATCCTTCCCAGAGTCAACGAGGTGAAACAGGCTGGGCCCCCAAAGGCCGGCTGATGAGAGCAGTCAGAGAGTCTGTTTCTACTACTGTTCATCCTAATAGGCCCCAGGCCTCCTGCTCTCCTCAGAATTCAGTTTCCATGAGTAGAGGCTCTCAGAGTCTTCTCTGTGGTCCTACGCATCTTCTTCCTAGCTAGAAAGCACCTTCTGGATTCGTTCCCGTACTTCCTTTGGGCCCAAGGATACCATCATCTCAGCCACAGGAGGCCCTTGCTAAGAAAAGAGAAAAAACACTGTCTTTTTGTCTCAAAGGGATTCATGTCTAACTTCCATCCCTCCATCTGTAGAAGATAACCACAGGCTAGTCCCAACCCAAAGCCTGCAACTCAGGGGCAGAGAAAGTCTGTCTTTATTGCATTTTCTTTGTCTAGGGTCATTTTTGCTGTTTTTGTTTTATTTTTGCAGTGCTGGGGAATCAACCCTAGAGCTCATGAATGCTAGGCAGATGCTTTCGCACTAAGCTACAAGCCACTCTTACTGGTCTTACAGTTTTTTCCACACAGCTGGTTCCCATGGGCCTGTTTTTCTGCCTTTATTATTCTAAGTGACCTCCATGGAGGCAGGGATCATATGTGTTTTGTTCACATGATGTCCACTGTAACCATTACAGTGCCTGTGCATGTTAGATGCTCAGTGGGTGAAGGAGGGGATGATAGTATTTCATCAGTTTATTATTCCCTGGAGTGGCCTTAGTGCCACTCTGTGGAGCATCAGCTGGAAGGGTCAATGAGGGGCTGTAGGCAACAGTTCAGCTATGTCCCATCTCACCAGCTGTCCACTGAGGACCATCCGCAGGAGCTTCATCACACTGCTATACTTAGTGCCTTCCAAACCATCTGACAGCTTCTTCAGTTCTCTGTTCACCACATCCTGAGTTAGGCTTAAACCAGGTCTTTCTAAAAGCCTAAAAGAGAGCCAGTCTGAGCCAGGAATCAAGGTACACATCTTTAATCCCAGAACTCAGGAAGCAGAGGCAGGAGAATCTGAGTCTGAGGTTAGCCTGGTCTACAGAGTGAGTGCCAGGGCTGCAGAGAGAAACCCTAACTCGGCAGGGGATGGGGGTGGAGAATAGGTGAATATTGATCCTGAGTGGGAGAGAAAGCTTCAGAAGACTATTAATCACTTATAGCACTCACACTTTACTGAGGGTAGGGAACTTTACTACATCAATCTATTACATGCAAACAGTGATGGAACCACATATATAGGTGGCCCAGACAAGTGATAAGATACAGAGCACTCAAAGGACACCAAAAATCCAGTGAGATGACTCAGTGGGTACCAAGTCTGATGAAATGAGCTCAATCCCCAGGTTCCACATTGTGGAAGGAGAACTAACTCCTCCCAAGTTGTCCCCTGACTTTTACACTCATGTGCCATGGCATGTGCCCTCCCCATGCACACAAAGTAAATAAATGTCAAAAATAAAAATAAGAACTATAATAAGAGAATTGACTAACTGCCATATAGTCCCTGTGCCTCACCAATATCATAGGGACAATAATAGCACCTGTACTGCATAGGGAGGTGACAGAGAGCTAAAATATGACCAGCACTAAATAAAGCCCTAAACTCAGTAAATGCTCAAAAATACTGGATACTAAGTTTCAATAAAAGCTTAAAACTTAGCTAACATTTACTACACCCAGCAGCTGATAGACATCGCAAGTGAATCTAAAATGAAAACTTAGAATACAGGATGCAAAAGTGGATAATTCCTGAGGAATTACTTGAAACAGCTTCAAGATTTGTCAAGGAGAGGGTAGCACAGTGGAACATAAATAAGACATCAGGAAACACCAGCTCCAGGAACAGCTCCACGATCAACATGCTAGGCAGAGACTCTTCCCCCACAAACAGAAACACAAGTCACCAGGTGTGATGGCACATGCCTTTAGTCCCAGCACTCAGGAGGCAGAGGCTGGAGGATCTCTCTGAGTTTGAGGCCAACAAAGTGGCTGCACAGAGAAATCCTTGGCTCAAAAAACAAACAAACAAACAAACAAACAAACAAACAAACAAATGAAAGAAATACAAATGATCTTAAACTCCACAGGCCAATAATCACCCTCATATTCCTGAAAGACAAGCTAAAACCCTTTCTCAAAAGCACATTTGAGTTTTGAGTGGTCCCCAACTAGTGAGAGCTGGACTTGTAAACCATCCACCACTATTGGGGTGCCTTTTGTACATTGTGTTAAGGTTGTCTGTATATTTAATTGTTGACTGGCAAACCTTCAGAGAGCTGAGTCCTGGCAGATCTTGATATTGTTATTCCTATGGCCCATCACAGGCCTCATGTTTTGTAAACATCCACCTTCCTTTCTTATTGGCTTTAATAAAGAGCTGCTGGCCAATAGCTGGGCAGGAAGTGGAAGGTGGAACTTTGCAACAGAGAGAGGGTCTCTGGGAGAAGAAATAAGAAGTGGGGAAAGTGGAAGATTTGCCAGTGAGGCATGGAGAGAAACAGTCATACCTGGGATGAGAAGGAAGTAAAGTACTAGCCACATAGTGGGACATGGGCTAGGAAGGTTGAGATAACTCAGACGAGCTGGCCTAGAATCTGCCCAGCTATACGCCTAATAAACATTAATAAGTCTCTGTGTCAGTATTTAACTGCTGGTGAGTATTAGCAAGTCCTGCTATACACCCTAGCTCTGACAGAGGTGGTGGGTGGGCACATTCCATTGTAGCTTCCCAGGTCCCTTAAGAGTGTATCTCAGAGACTGGAGAGACGGCTTAGTAGTTATGATCACTTACTGCTTCTAGAGTACCCAAGTTTGGTTCTCAGCACCTATGTCAGGTGGCTTATAATTGCCTATAACTTCAGTTCCAAGGAGTTAATGGCCTCTTCTGGCCTCTATATGCAAACACACATACACACAGTAAACAAACAAACCAAAAATCTCACCTCTTTTTAAAATAACAGGGCAGAGCTATACCACTGCTTCAATAGCAAAAGCCCTGCTCCTGAGGGGACTGAGTGGCAATTCAGTGAAGGAAAGTAGTAGCTCAGGAAGTAGTCTTATAAGTAATCTGAAGAAGCAGCCTCTCAGTGTGCATAGCTTAACAACTTCAGACTTCAGCAGCTGAGCATGTTAGAACAAAGCCCAGGAGTTTGCCATTGCCTGCCCTGGACTCACGGCACTTGTCTGTAGACTCTTAGCTTCAAATCTGTTGTTTACAGAAGTTTGTGGTATTTTTATTATAGTAGCCCTCCTGGACAAAGCCTATCATTAACTGGGCACAGGATCACTGCTATTTATAAAGTCAAGGAGATAAAATACTAAAAATACAAAATGTGCCGGGCAGTAGTAGCACACACCTTTAATCCCAGCACTTGGGAGGCAGAGGCAGGTGGATTTCTGAGTTCGAGGCCAGACTGGTCTACAGAGTGAATTCCAGGACAGCCAGGACTACACAGAGAAACCTTGTCTTGAAAAAATTAAAAAATAAATAAATAAATAAATAAACAAAATGCAATATAGGAAGAATATGGACACTCTCCAATGTCATTGCATTCAGAGGAGGAGACTGCCAAGGAACAGGAAAGGCCCCAGGTAGCTGCTATTGGCAGCCCAGGACATGTCAGAGCTGGCTGAGAACTTGGCTGTGGGACAAAAGGAACTTCTAGTAGTTTGGTGGCTCCTAGGCATTTGGGTGTCATCTTTCCTGACTTGAGTGGGAGTCCCAGCCTCTGAAATCTAACCCAAGACAAAGATGAGAAGTTCAAGATGTGGTCTTGGTGAATTGGAATGAATAGTGGGAGAGATGGTTCAGCAGTGAAGAACATATATTGCTCTTTCAGAGGACACTGGGTGGCTCAATTTATCTCTACCTCCATGGGTACTACAGTCACATGTATACATTAAAAAAAAAAAAAAAGCTGGCTATGGTAGCACACCTTTAATCCCAGCACTTAGATGGCAATAGCAGGCAGATCTTTGTGAGTTTGAGGCCAGTATGGTCTATACAGTGAATTCTAGACCAGCCAAGATTACATAGTGAGACCCTATCTCAAACAACAAGCAAACAAAAAAGAATTAAAGACTCTGCTATGGAATGTCCTAAATTATTGACAATATTAGCTCTTGGGTTCTGATTGAGAGATGTACTTGCAAGCATGCTTAGTAATATATCCATGCAAGTTTATTCAGTGCAGTTATTTATAAAAGCAAAATATGAAAATATGGAAGCAACCTTAATGTACACAAATAGATAAATTCTGTTTGAAGTGGTGTTACAGTAAAGTTAGCCATAAAAAGGAGTAAGGAGACTTTCAAGAACAGGACAGCTGTAGTTATATTGTTGGCTCAATAGTCCACACTTACAGTGTTAGCTTCTCAAAAAGATGGAGGAACTCATTTGAGACTAGCCCAAGCAGCATATAGAACCTATGTCCCCTTTTTGGGGGTTGGGGGAGGTCTGTGTAGCTCTAGCTGTACTGGAACTCATTGTGTAGACCAGGCAGTCCTCAAACTTATAAAGATCAATGGACCTCTGTATCATGAGTGCTGGGATTAAATGTGTGTACCATCACTGCCTGGCTCAGAAATTATCTCTTAAAAGAAAAAGACAGAAAGTGGAAAAATCATCTAAAAACATCCAGACATTATCACTGTAACATATCATTTGGGCAAAAAGTAGAAAATGAGACTTACAATTATGAGAACTAGGTAGATGGAAGACTGCACCAGGGCATAACTTCCCTGCTCCCAAAGCCTGGCTTCCAATACCCAGGTTTAAAGCCAAGGTTTAAAAAGTTTCAGCATATTAATAATACAATAGACATATACACATGGTACACAGGAATACATGCAGGCAAAACACTCATACATAAATTAAAACTAAACAAATATTTAAAGAATTAAACAAAAATTCTGTTACTGTTACAGTAAGCCAGGTCCTCTCTTCCTTACACACAGCTGAGGAAAGGAAGCTCAGGGTGCAGAGCCACCTGGGCCTTAAGGGCTGCTGTCCTTAACTGAGAAGCCAGTGAGAGAGCATTTTTTTAGCTTGTCATAGTTTTGTGATAGGGATCAAAAGCCACTGTCTGGTGGAGAGAAGCCAGGGCAAATAGTGAAAAGAGTGTGTCAAACCCTTAACCAGGTACGTGAACACTTACCCCAGCAAGCGTTTGGCAATCACATCCACCTTTTCTGAGCTGGCACCCAGCTCTGCTCGATGGACAGCAGGACGGGTCCATAAGTAGGAGTACATTGGGGAGACCAGATCCTGCAGACGGCTGATGTGACCCTGAGTAGAGAGGCAGTCACTACATGCACTGTGAGAGCTTAGGAAACTCTGAAAGGGGTTAAGTAGGTCCTGAACCCACACCTGTCGCAGCAGGAGGATCCTCTCAATATATGCTGGGTCCAGAACATCCCTGTCTTGCAGCTCGCTCCCGAATGCCTCCTTTACCAGGCCCTGCAACTTCTCCACCAACTGGGGTCTCTTGGTCTCACTGCTCACCAGCCGTCGGAGGTGCAGCCTAAGGGTGAAGAAAGAAGATGCCCTGGTACTGATACCCCAGAACTATTTCAAACCTCTCCCCTCAGGACAGCATAGAATGTCAAATCTATAAAACCCATAGGTAAAGACGTAATTTTCTTTATATGTATAAAAGGAACAGGACTTGATGGAGGTCACGACCACCAGGAGTCTAAGCAGGCATAGTTTGTTTTCAGTGTTTTATTTTTTATTTTTCTGAGACAAGGTCTCCCTATATATCCCTAGCTAGCCCAGAACTCACTACATAGACCCAGCTGGCCTCAAAATCAGAGCTCCATCTGCCCCTGCACTCCTAGAATTAAAGGTGTGTGACACCATACCAGGCATTTTCAGTGTTTTAAAAACAGTAGCTGACTTTTCCCTGTTACTTTTGAGGTGTTAGAGAGAAAACCTGGGGCCTCATGCATACTAAGCAAGGATTCTAGAACTGAGCTACACCCAGCCAAGAAGCAATTTTAAACTAGGAGATCACAGTAATGAACATTCTGGCTCTCCCTGTGGAATGAGCAGCTCAGGGTGCACAGTGCTCTGACCACAGCTTTAACTGGCTGGAGCAGGCTAGATCCAGATTCATATTCTACAGTTCTCCGACTGCCCTGTTCCTCTTCTCCTTGGTGTCTTGCCAGACTCTCCCTTCCCACACCATCACCTGACCTCCAGAGGCACCTGAGTTTTACACAGAAGAATCTAGAAATGTGCTTTTTGGCCTCATTTGTATTATGAAGCACTGATACAAAAGAAGAGGTCCAAAAATGTATTCCTACGATTTGGAACAGGAGCAGTTTCAATGAAGCACTTGGTTTCAAAGCTGAGGCTTTCCTGTCAATTTAAATTATCTCTTTTCTAGAATCCTAACTCCCTGAGTTTCTTCTGAACAGTAAAGCCTCCAAAAGTCCAACCCACATACCAAGCCTTATCTTCAGTCCTCAGGCTGTCCTTTGCCTCTTCCTGACAGGACTAAAAGGGCCAAGGAGAGACATAGCAGTGCAGATCCAGGAACTACTCTAAGTCCTATGGCTCCTTCTCTGTGTTACAGAGGAAAGCCAGGTAATAAAGTGGTAAACAGCTCACAGGCTTGAATAGTCCTGAGTCCAGAGCCCACCTGGCAGGTGTTTGCTGTAACCCACACAACTACTGGAAAGCTAGGGAGCCTCAGACACAGAGTGGGATAAGAGGCCTCTGGCAGAGTGGTAATGAAGATTAACCATAGGACTATATTTGAAGTACTGATGCCAGGGCCTGGAAGCCATCCATTCAAGGGCTGCAGATCTGCAGGAGTCTGAGGCTCTTTGCATGTCACAGGATGGAAGACAAGACACTACTGGAAGATATCTTAATGCAGACTTTCAAAAAACAATCTAAAACTTTTTGCTTTGTTCTTAGTGTTTGTGACAGATTCTATGTAGCTGGCTTAGAAGTCACCATCTTTCCACAGTCTCTTGAGTCCTGGAATTATAAGCATGTGTAATTTGGTTGGAAAAATAATTTGAGTATTAAAGAAAACATATGGATACAGTACAGAAACTGTGTAATCTCCTTAGCAGCAAGGCCAGCAGTAAGAAGGAAAAAACAACCCAGGAGACTCCCCTGGCCATGCTGAATTAATACACCACAAGTCCAACCCTGGGACACAGTCATGCTAAGTGAATCAGTCACTATTCCCATATTCATACACTACCAGTATTATTTACTGCTGCTGCTGTGATACTAATATACCTACTAATATATTTAGTGTATCTCTGAAATAAGCATGGAGGTACTTGATGACAGAAACATCTGGGGATAATTCAGCTTGGCTAGAACCTTTCTTTTTTGCTGACTCCTAGATTGCAGGGAGGTATCACAAAGTATCTCTCTGACCTGACTCCATTTCCTCCTGAAATAGTACTTCTATGGGATAAAAAAAGGTAGCTGGATTGTATCTGACATGCTAGATTGCATTCACTCTTGAAGGCACCATGCAAGGGATGCCTCATTGCTCACTGCATAAATCTGCTAGTCATTTAAACTCTGTCTTGGACCCTTATAGGTAACATACAGCAAAGTTACACAACTGATAAAGTCATATCCTTAAAACACTGCAGTTAAATCAGTATGTTGGCACACTCATGCAATTTGAGCAATTGGGAGGTGGAGGCAGGAAGATCAAGAATTCAAGGTCATCAATTGGCTACATAGTGAGTTTGAGGCTACTATGTAACACAAGCTGGCCTAGAGAATTGTAAACAATTCTGTCTTGATTTTCCAAATGCTGGAATTGCAGGTATGTACCATAGTGCTTGGCATTCTCACTTACCTGTTGAATTCTGGGAGCTTCTCTAGGTCCAGCAGGGCTGAGTGGCAGGTGATCCGAGTCAGGTCAAACTGTGTAATCAGCTCCGGCAGGGTCCTGCCCATTTGGTTCTCTGCAAGTCAGGCCCACTTGGCTGCTCAGCCCCTCCCTCATCTACTTATTTCTGTTCTTCCTGTTATCTTTCTTTCTACATTGCCCAGGCTAGCCTACAGATTTTGATCCTCCTGCTTCTGTTTCCCAAATTGCTGGAATATAAGTATTGGCTACATTTCCAATTGTGTGTGCTTTCACACACAAAGGAGAGCAAGTAAGTAAGCTGTAGGCTCCCCACTACATTTAGACCAAAGCCACAAGAGCAGCGTGCCCACTGTCTGGCTACTTCAGAGCTTCTGATCTGCTTGGCTGTCAGTAGGGTCTGACATCAGCGACCCTACATACTTCCTCCTTAATACTACAGTGGAACCTCATTGATGGAGCTGCTGTTTTTCTGTTTCATTTGAGATAGAACTTTGGTATTTACATAGTCCAGACTGACCTTGAATAACAATCCTCTTGCTTTAGCTTCTCTAGTGTTGGGATTCAAGTGTGTAACATCACATTCAGACTGAAAGCTGCTTCTTTTTTTTTTTAACTTTTTTCCCCTTATTTTTAGTGTGTGTGTGTGTGTGTGTGTGTGTGTGTGTGTGTGTGTGAACGTATGTCCAAGTGCATGGAGTCCAGGAGAGGGTGTTGGATCTTGCTTGACACTGGAGTTACAGGCAGCTGTGAACCATCTTATGTGAGTGCTGGGAACAGAACTCAGAAAAACCAGCAAGAGCTTGTAACTGCTGGGCCATCTCTCCAGACCCTGGAAGCAGCTTCTTTATGAGCAGCAATTCTATTTGGTGCAGTCAGGAGGCACCATGGTCAGCCACAGGGCTCAAGAATTATATCCTTTACTAAGGATGTGACTCTGGCAAGTTACTCAAACTCTCTGAGCCTAAGATCACCTTAGAAACTAGGATTATCAACTTATTGCCATGGTTTCAGAAATCCTTGCCATAGAAAGTCATCCCATTTGGTACTTGGTTCTTCAAAGTTTGTGTTCTAAACCTGAAATAAGCTGGATTCACAGTAACATCAGTAATACTGTTAGAGCACATACTTGTATAATTACAGTAATCATGAGGTGTGTGGCTTTTGTGCCTATGATGTGGTCAGACAGAGGGCTGGTTCCTTATGTTTACAAGCTCACTGGCTTCTAAGTAACCCTACAGGGCATACCCTTAGCCCTATCATATGGAGGCGACTATTGAGACTTCTGGTCTCTGAGGGAAAGGGACAGTGTCTACTGTGAGCCCCACTCCAACCACAAAGCAGTGTGGGAAAAACCATGCGAAGGAACAGTTGTCTGGGTCAATAAACACTACTGAGTAGAATAATGAACTTGTCCAAGATCATGGGACTGATAGGTGGCAATGCAGGTCTGCCTGTATCAAAGCTCAAGCTTAGCCACCATGATCACTCTGCTGCATATGTACCTGCAAACCCCGAACCACAGTTGGTGATGATGTCGAGCAACGCTTCTGGCAGAAAACCGGTGGCAACAAAATGTTCCAGGAAAATGTCCCCTTGCCTCTTAGACAGCTTGCTACCATCCCTGTTGAGGAGCAGGGGCAGATGAGCAAATCGAGGTGGCTGCCAGCCCAGGGCCTGGTAGAGGAGCAAGTGCTTGGAGGTGGAGACCAGCCACTCAGAGCCCCGCAGCACATGGCTGATGCACATGTGGTGGTCATCTACCACACAGGCTAGGTGGTAGGTGGGAAAGCCATCACTTTTCAGGATAACTGGGTCCCCCTCCACACTGGCCACTTCATGCTGAGTCCAGCCATATACCATGTCTTGGAAGGCTGGTACTGACTCCTCTAGGCGGAAGCGGATAGCAGGCTTGGGGTCTGTGGCCAGCTTCTGGGCCACCTGTGCCTGGCTCAGATTCCGGCACCGATTGTCATACCTGTTGGGAGATAGAACAACAGAGTAGCTAAGAGAACCATCAGTGGACAGAATCTCACTTGTCCCTCAAGTTCTTGTTTTTTACTTGCAGTGCTAGAGATTTTACTCAAGGCCCTGAAAATGCTAGTAAGCACTCTACCAACTGAACTATAACCCCAACCCTTACCTTTGGTTTCTGATAACTTATGCCCTGGGACAACTCATTAACCTCTTGAAGGGGCTTCTTCTGTTTAGAATAGGATTAAAAATAAAGTTGTGTGGGATAACACAGTGTGTTGACTTATTAATCATTGTCCCTTTTCCCTTGCTAAGGAGGACATGGGAAATGCTTAGACTAAAAGCAGAATTTCAATGAGTACAAACAATTTTGCAATCTTGTGACCTGGTACCAGTGATCAGTCCAGGTAAGAATGTAAATGACACTTGGTGATAAGGGAAGGCTAATAAGGTTCTGGGAAAGATATTTCTTTCCAATGGGGTTAAGACATACCTCTAAGGGGGAAACCTTCCTTTTTATACTTCCCAGAAGCACTCTGGATACCACTCTCTGAGACACCATGTAGAAACTGTTAACCCCATATACAATTAAAGGAGAAAAGGTAAGGATGTCAGCAGGCAGGGTAGTAGTCAGAGAGGTCACCACAGAGCTCTGACAGCTCAAGGCTGCTCCCCTTAGCCTAGAGTCATCCATCTCCAGATTTCCGTAAGATTCGAAGGTAAGGTTTGTGTGGCTCATGTTCTCCCTACTGAAAGTGGGTGTGGAGTCCCCTCCAGGACCAGCTTCACTTGAGAACTCGTAAGAAACTAGGACCCAAACTTAAGACATGACAACCCAGAATCTATAGGGTAACCATAAGCCCAGATAACTCATACACCAGAGAAAATATTGAGAGCTGTTGTTATTTTCACCATTTTTAATAGATTTACTTATTTATTATATATACAATGTTCTGCCTGCACAGCAAAAAGAGGGAGCCAGATCTCATTATAAATGGTTATGAACCTCTATGTGGTTGCTAGGAACTGAACTCAGGACCTCTGGAAGAACAGCCAGTGCTCTTAACATCTGAGCCATCTCTCCAGCCCTGCTTTCATTTTTTTTTAAACTCATCTCTTACGTCTTTCCTTCTTTGGTTGATCATTTCTTCAAAAATTTTTATTAAAAATTATATGTATATATAACTTTGTGCTTATGTGTGTGTGTGTGTGTGTGTGTGTGTGTATATATATATATATATATATATATATATATATATATATATATGCACAGTGTCTGGGCAGGTCAGAGCCAATGGATGCCCCTGGAGCTGGAGTTACATGAGCTGTGAGCTGCCTAATGTGGGTGTTGAGAACTAAACTCTGGTCCTGTGCAAGAGCAGTGTGAGTTCCTAACTCCTAAGTCAACTAACTCTCCAGTTTCCTAGTTTGCCACCTAAAAAAAAGTTTTAGCCAAATGTTGTGGTGCATGCCTTTAATGCCAACACTCAGGAGGCAGAGGCTGGTGGCTCTCTGAATTCAAGGATAGCCTGGGCTACAAAGCTAGTTCCATGATAGTCAGAGCTACATAGGGGAGCCATGTCTTGAAAAACAAAACAAAACAAAATAAAAACAAGACACAATCAAACAAGAAAAGGTTTTTAAAATGTATTATTATTGTGTGCACATAATATGCATATACCATGGTGCATGTGTGCAAGTCAGAGGGCAGCATTATGGAGTCAGTTCTCTCCTTCCATCTTGCACATGGGTCCTGCAGCTGGATCTCAGGTCTTTAGGCCTATGTAGTAAGCAATCTCACTTGCTGAACCAATTCACTAGTTTCTGTCTGTAAATTTAAATTTTTAAATATATATCCAGAAGTGTCCTAAGAAACACAAATGTGAGGCTGGGGAGATGGCTCAGCAGTTAAGAGCACTGTCTGCTCTTCCAGAGGTCCTGAGTTCAATTCCCAGCAACCACATGTGGCTCACAATCATCTGTAATGGACTCTGATGCCCTCTTCTTGTGTGTCTGAAGACAGCAACAGTGTACTCATTCATAAAATAATAAATCTTTGAAACAAATGAAACACAAATGTGAAACTTGCAAACTCAGTTGTTTTTTTTTTTTTGTTTTGTTTTGTTTTGTTTTTCCTGAGACAGGGTTTCCCTGTGTAGCCTTGGCCTTCCTGGAACTGGCTCTGTAGACCAGGCTGGCCTCAAACTGAGATTTGCCTGCCTCTGCTCCTGAGTGCTGGGACTAAAGGCATGTGCCATCACACTGGGCAGTAAACTCAGTTTTTGATACACCTAACTCTTCAGTCTCATAGATCCCATGTTATCATGTGATCATAACTAAAAAAATTCATTGTGTTAATGGAGTATAGTCTGTTAATGATTAAAAACAAACAACATAGGTTTGATAGTAGATACCTATTAACCTAACACCTGGGAAACTGAAACAAGATTTCAAGTTGGAGGTCAGGCTGAGCTATGCAGTGCGATTTTTGTCTCAAAGGTAAAAAAAAAGCAGTGAATGTCTATAAACAGCTAGCCTTTATCCAGCAGTTAGTGAAAGCAGAGCTTCAATGCTATGATGCTATTACTGAAAGCAGTGTAAACTAAAAAAAGCCACTGGATAGGATCTATCAAGGCAATATGTTGTGCTTCGTGTGTGTGTGTGTCTGTGTCTGTGTGTGTGCGCATACGTTCCTGAACACCTGTTCCCCATGTCCCTCTCTCTCCAAGTGCCTGATTACAGGAGTGTATTACCATACCCAGCTTCAATGCTATATACAGTCCCTATAATGAAGTCTAGATTTTGGAAATCTACGATGGGTAATATTGATGTCAATTTGACAGTATCTGAAAACACCTAAGAGGCAAGTCTCTAGGCACACCTGTAAGGAATTGGTGACGGATTATATTGATTAAATGAATTGATACAGGAAACCCATCTGTACCATTCTGTAGTAAGAATTTGGTTTCCTTAAAAATCCAGTTATGTTGAGTATGTTTTTGTTTTAATCTCAGGTGTAGGATAAGGGGCTGCTTCAGATTATGTACAGCTGATACCTATGATTGTCTTGTACTCTAGGAAAAGCATGATTTTTGCCAGCTGTAGATAATTTACGTTTGGAACTCTGGAGAAGGTATATATGGGAGAGTCCCAAGAGGGCCTGTGGCTGCTGCTGTGTTCGCTACTACTGGATTGCTGGTTGGAGAGATTCTGACAAGGAATACTAAACTTGCCCCAGGGAACTTGACACACCTAGTCAGCAGGGTAATCTAAAGAAGTCTATGCCTCCTTTCCCCTCTAACCTTCATTCTCTTCTACATAGCGTTGGGGCTTGGAAAGGATTAGGATGGAAGAAGGGTTGGAAACCTGGTAGATATGAGAATCCAATAAAGTAGCCCTAAAACGTACAGCTACACCACTCCCTGGGTTGGGATCTTGGACTGCATAGATGAGGAAAAGGAGCTGAACATTAGCAGTCACCATTTTCTTCATCCTGACTGTGGACATAGTGTGAGCAGAGGCTTCACGAGCCTGCTCTTGACTTCCTTGCCATGATGGAGTGTACTCTCAAACTGTGAGGCAGAAGTTTCTTTTGTCAGAATATTGTATCACAACAAATACACTAAGACACTATCTCATACACATATCACAGATGAAAATGATGTTCTTCAATGTTCCCTTACTATATTGGTTGCTTTTCTACTGTTGTGTCAAAACAACATGACCAAGGCAACTTAAAAAGAAAGCATTAAATTGGGCCTATGGTTTCAGAGAGTTAGAACCCATGATGGTGGAGCAAAACCATGGCAGCGGGAACAGCTGAGGGTTTATATTTTGATTGGCAAATGGGAGGCAGAGAGAGCATAGTGGGAACAGCTAGAGTCTTTTGAAACCTCACCACTCCTAGTGACATGCCGCCTCCAACAAGGTCACACTTCCTAATCCTACCTTAACAGTTCTACCAACTGGGGACTAAGTATTCAGACACATGAACTCCTGGGCACTATTCCCATTTAAACGACCACACTCATCACAATTCCCCCTGAGGACAAAGTTTAAAAGGCATAAAGATTCATTAATAGGGAAATGAACACGGGAATGGTCTTTTTTGTTGTTGTTGTTGTTTTGGTTTGGTTTTTCGAGACAGGGTTTCTCTGTGTAGCCCTGGCTGTCCTGGAACTCACTCTGTAGACCAGGCTGGCCTCGAACTCAGAAATCCGACTGCCTCTGCCTCCCAAGTGCTGGGATTAAAGGCATGCGCCACCACTGCCTGGCCATACTGACTTCTTTTTAAGGAACAGAACACAAGTGGTAAGATGTCACCTCCACAGTTAGGTGTATTCAATTGCCAGGTTGTGGACTGTCCTACACAGAGACCTGTGTAGTTTAGAGATACAGCAGAGTTAGAAGAATATTTGCCTAGCATGCACCAGGCTATTTGCTCAATCTCAAGAACTACCAAAAAGAGAAAAAAAGAGAGGTTGGGGATTTAGCTCACTTGTAGAGCACTTGCCTAGCAAGCACAAGGCCGCTGGACTCAGTCCTCAGATCTGGGAAAAGGAAGGAAAGGAGAAGAGAGGAGAGGAGAGGGGAAGGGAGGGGAGGGGAGGGGAAGGGAGGGGAAAAGGGGGGGAGGGGAGGGGGAAGAGAGGAGGAGGAGAGGGGAAGGGGGAAGGAGAGAGGAGGGGGGAGGGG
>NW_021604600.1:3095652-3130404 GCF_004785775.1 Grammomys surdaster
AGGAGAGAGGAGGGGGGAGGGGAAGGGGGAGAGGAGAGAGGAGGGGGAGGGGAGGGGGAGAGGAGAGGGAGGGAGAGGGGAGGGGAGGGGGAGAGGAGAGGTAGGGAGAGGGGAGGGGAAGGGGAGGGAAGAGGAGGGGAAGGGGAGGGAAGAGGAGGGGAGGAGAGGAGAGGGGAGGGAAAAGGAAAAAGGAAAAAGGAAAAAGGAAAGGAAGGGAAAGACCAAGTCAGACCAAACCAGATATTCTGACCTTTAGTTGGTTAGAGAAAACCCATGTGACAAGGAACAGACAACTAACGCCCAGAGCCTCTGGAGAAGAGAGAAGGGAATCTGCCTCAGGCAAAACTCCAGAGAACTGTAGTTGGGCTGCTTGTCTTCAGCCCAACTACAGCTTTGAAAGATACTCAAAACCAAAGAACCCTGCTAAGCCCTGCACAGATGTCTGACCTGCAGAAACAGAGATGCAACAAACACCAACTTGGGGAGACAACCAGAGTAAGCTGGGGTTCTCACCGAGGTGTCTGATGGCTCCTCAGTGCTTCCTTCTTCAGGAGCTCTAGCCGCTGTGGTGAACAGAAACAGGGATAGGCAGCTCCAGACTTCAGCAATGTTTCTGTGGCCTGGGCATACAGAGCCAGCCGCTGTGACTGATAGTAGGGCCCTGCAGGACCACCTCGGCGGGGACTTTCATCAGGTGAGATGCCTGGAACACAGGTGGAAAACTGTCGTCACAGAGGAACACCAGAAATACACACAATGCTCTTTTTTTTTTTTTCTTCAGCTATTCATCTAGGTGCTTTACGTACACACTGACCCTTTTGTTTGCTTTCTTTCTGATACAGGGTTACTCTGTGTGGTCCTGACTGCCCTGGAACTCCATCTATAGACCAAGCTGGCCTCACACTCAGAAAGATCTGCCTGCCCCTGCCTCCTGCATGCATGGTATTGGAGGTGTACATCATCACTACCCCCACTTATACGTCAAACTTTTTTTTTTTTTTAAAGAAATAGCTTTTAAAATCTTTTCTGGGGGTGGGGGTGGATAGTGAGCAGGAGGACAAAAAAAATAAAATGCACAAAGCCAAAAGTAAAGGGAATTTATATTTGTCTGTATAAAGATATCCACTAAGGCAAACATAAGCCAGGGCCACAGCAGCTGGGTTCAGCTAGGTCCTTCCCAGTCTCAAAGGTTCTAAGACTAAAAACAAACAAACAAATAAAACCTTTGCAAGTCCTACAGTAGCACCAGGGACTCATGAGGTACTTTAGTAAAATACAGCTATCGAGTTTCAAAAGTAGCAACACACTGAGCGTTGTTGCATAAGAGTGGCCTCTATGCTACTTAGACTGGGTAATACCAGTTTTACAACACAGCATCACACACACACACACACACACACACACACACACACACACACACACACGTGTGAAAGCACATGGAAGCTATGGAGGAATGGCATGAGTTTTACTATGTCTGCTGATGGGCTTGGGGAATCCCCATGAGTTATAGGGGTAGGCATGACTGGTAGGTGCTATTTCAGTGGTAACAAACCCAGGGAAGGATAGTGTGGAAGGGGTGCTGGCCCCATGTCTTACTGCCAGTACACACCAACACATCAGATACTTTCTGGGGAATCAAGGCAGAGTGCTGAGGTCCTCTTAGGAACCTCAGCCCTCTCTCCATAGCTCCTTGGGACTCTTAGCTTGCCCTGGGGATGGGATATCAGAGTAATATTTCTGGCCTTCCCCACAGAACCCTACCACTTACATCCCCATGGAATGCCTAGCAGAGTATAGCCTATGATGTAGATTCCCACAGTGGCCTTCACCCTGCCTAGCTGAGTCCTATTTACATCAAATCAGAGTGCCATAACCCGAATCTCTTCATCAATATAGGGAGTCTCTCCTCTTCCAGCAGAAGAGGGGCCATCAGGCCAAGGCAGGGCAGTCTATGGTTAAGGGTAGGTAGGTGGAGACAGCAGGTATACAAGGAAGGGGCATGAGCTGGACTAGAGCAGGCAGCAGAGTGATCAGGGAACAAGAGACATAAGGATGGCCAGAGAGGATGCTGCTGTCTGGTATTACAGCCTCAGGAACATCAAGAGGGAGCAGGGACTGGTCCAACCACTGGGGAGACTCCTGAGAGATCTGTTCACATACAATTTAGATTTTAGTAGTGGTCTGGACACACAGGTCTTGTCTCTCACAGGTCTCCTGTAGCTACCCATACTCCAATACTTCACACTGGGGCAGGGCCAGGTCTTTACATAATTCATCCTTTCTAAGCCTTAGTTTTCTCCTCTGGAAATGGAGCTAACAGCCTTTTGTGCAGAATGATTGTGGAAACAAATACATTGGTGTTTATATGCTTACAGAGTATTGAGCCTGAGGTTTATATGTAAGCCAGTCTCAATAAAGCTATATATTAAACCCAAGCACTTATAGGCTAATGTTACACCTAATATCTAGTTTCCTGGCTCATGTGGGAGAGAAAAGTATCAGCACTTCCAGTAGACAGCAGGGGTGAGGGGACACAAGGCCTGCAGAAGGGGGGCTTCCTGTAAAGTAGGATAACAACACAGAATATCTACTAACATTTAAAGCTAGCACACATACTCCAGGCAGATGGACATGGGTTCAAACACAGTGGCCAGCTCTGAGATCTTGGGCAAATTCACTTTGTAAAACAAGATGTAAACAGTAACTGTGTCAAAGGGCATATTGCCTGGCACTTGCTATGCACACCATATAACTTAGCTATTTGTCTCACAGTACCTCCATTTCTTCATTTGATAAAAAAGAAGGGAAGGTGGGGTAGTTGACATGGTTATTTCATACTGGTAATACCATTAATTGGGAAGCTGAAATAAGACTGCCTTAAGTTCAAGACTAGTCTGTGCTATATAGCAAAATCCTGTGCTCAAGACAAGAACAGAAGAAGAGAAATCACATGCACATATAGGGCTCAGAGAAACAGCTTGGTAGTTAGGATTATTTACTGCTCTTCCAGAGAACATAGGTTTGGTTTTCCATCTCCCACATACAACTATAAAGCTGGACATGTGAGGTTGTCTCAGGGAAACAGGAGCTGGCCTAGTCACTCATGTCGGACGAACCTGTTTCTTGCCAGGTCTATGCAGGGAATGGATTTAAGTAAGATAAGAACAAGAATCTCACAACAGCCTTAGCGCTTCAGGGAGCCTTGGCATTTTTACAGAGAGTATCTGACTGTGTAAAGGTATCTATTTTTCCAGGAATTATCATTTTCCACCTTGAACCCTCAGAGAAGATCCACAGCCTCCTTTTCTGCTTCCTGTTCCTCCCCAGACTCTTTCCTTGGGAGCCTCACCTGCCCATTCTAGCATGTCCTCAATGTTTTCTGCTGCCCCTGGCACCAGACGGCTCTGATCGGTGTCCTCCAGCCTCAGAATGAAGCTCCCTTGGTGCTTCTTGGCAAAGATGTAGTTGTAGAGGGCAGTACGGAGGCCACCCAGGTGCAAGAAGCCTGGTAAAAGAGAACAGGTCAGACAGGACAAGGCCTATGACTACATCATAGGCCTCAGCTGAAATACAAATAATAATAATGTCCTAACAAAGCTTTTTTTTTTTTTTTTTTTTTTTTGGTTTGGTTTTCGAGACAGGGTTTCTCTGTGTAGCCCTGGCTGTCCTGGAACTCACTCTGTAGACCAGGCTAGCCCCGAACTCAGAAATCCGCCTGCCTCTGCCTCCCAAGTGCTGGGATTAAAGGCGTGCGCCACCACCGCCTGGCTCTAACAAAGTTTTAAGACCAAGCAATGGCTGTAATTGCCCTATATCTCTGGCTGACACTCAGACAGACTGTCACTGAAAAGGACAAAGGGGTATGGAGAGATGGCCCAATAGTTAAAAGCATGAGGATCCTCTTCCAGAAGACCAAGTTCAGTACCCAGCATCCATATGGTGGTGTATAACCGTCTAGAACTCGAGTTCCAGAGAACCCAACACTATCTTTTGACTTTAGCAGGTGTTGGGAGCCGACTCTTAGCCGAAAGCGGCTGTCATCTTTACAGCCACCTCAAGCCATATACCCTGAAAAGAGATTTGTTTTCAACAGCCCTCAACAGCTGCGCACACTCTGATAAACATGTTTTGCTGTTTAGTGCTGCCAGCAGCTAGGTGCACGTGGTCTCCACGCTGCTAGGTGCATGATGTAGTGCCTTCAGCTGTGCTTGTCCACGAGGGCAAGGCACGTGGTAAAGGACATAAATACCCAGGATTTCTTTTCAATAAAAGAAACTTGATCAGACTCTATCTTGTCTCCTTTCTTCGCGTCTCTCGCCCCCTCCATCCCTACTCTCTCTCTCTTGATAGACCCTGACCTCCAGACTGGAGCAGCAGAACGGGCCGTTACAAGCAGGTACCATCACAGATATGGAACACATACACAAATTACTCATACATATAAAATAAAATTTTTAAAAATCTGTTTTTGTTTTTTAAGACAGGGTTTCTCTGTATAGCCTTGGTATGTTCTAGAACTCACTCTGTGTTTTGTAGACCAGGCTGGTCTCAAACTTCCAGAGATCTGTCTGACTTTGCCTCCCTAGTGCTAGAAATTCCCTAGTGCTGGGATTAAAAGTCTGTACCATCACCACCCCCTGACTCAAAATAAATATTTTTTTTTTTTGAGACGGGGTTTTTCTGTGTAGTCCCTGGCTGTCCTGGAACTTGCTCTGTAGATCAGGCTGGCCTCAAACTCAGATCTGCCTGCTTCTGCTTCCTGAGTGCTGGGATTAAAGGCCACAGAACACCATGGCCTGGCAAAATCTTAACAACAAAAAGGACAGGTTAGCTGACTCCATAGTCCTTCACCTTGGGAATGAAAGAACACCCAGGAGTCAGGTCTAGGAGCTTGTCATCACATAAAAACGCTCCAATGTTCCAGAGTACCTTAAACCCTTGATTTTGACATTTGCCTCAAGGCTAATTTTTACCAGAAGGAGAAACAGCATTTTCTGTTTGAAAATTATTCACCAAGTCCAGATCACACAAGCATTTAAGTTACATAAATTTAACTATTTATTCTAGGAGGGGAGGAGGGCTAACCACATGTTAACAGCACAATTCAACCCTGTAAAAATCCCATTTTGCATATATATTCTACATGATACTTAGCTACATCATGCAATTTAAATTTTTCCTACTTGAGATTTTTACCTTAAGTGCCTGTTATAAGTAATTATAATTAACAGCAACATTTGACTTCACTGTATTTCCCTTCACTGGAGTTCAAGCCCTAAAAGTATTACTACTAAAATTTCAGGTCTTCCCAGGTCTGTCATTTCCCCTTTCCTCTACTTTATTTAGTCCAGCCCAAAGCCCTGGATCTCCATAATCAGGCCATTTACATTTATAATAACCTCATCTGCATTTCCAGGTACCCAAGGGCACGGGACAAGAAATGCTTTTCTGTGTACGAGGCCAACCTGGCTCAACACTAATTCTATGTGAGACCTTCAGCAAATTATTGCAAACCCACAAAATGCATAGCTCTCAATGGAACTAAGTCTTAGGAATTTCAAGACAGAAGATACCAGAAATCAAAACTAAGACCCCCTCACATCATGTATAGCTGGATTCAAATTCCACATCCAGGGACAGGGTAAATGGCTCCAGTCTCTGCTGTACAAGCATGACAACTTAACAGGCAGGTAGATCCCTGTAGCTTACTGGTTTCAGTCCATCAGTTGAGTACCAGGTTCAGTGACTTTCTCAAAACTACAAGACACACACATATACCATACATGAAATTAAAAAAAATAATTGTGCCCAATATTAAGAAGTTGATAACCTTTGGAAATTCATTTAGTTTTCACAAGTTTCAAGTTCCTGATCTGTTAGTGGGCTTAAAAACAAAAATCAGGCCGGGCTGTGGTGGCGCATGCCTTTAATCCCAGCACTTGGGAGGCAGAGACAGGCAGATTTCTGAGTTCAAGGCCGGCCTGGTCTACACAGAGAAACCCTGTCTTGAAAAACCAAAACAAAAAACCCAAAAATCTGGTGGACTGAACCTTTAATCTCACCACTCTAGAGGCAGAGGCAGGGGGATCTCTGTGAGTTTGTAACAACAGCCTGGTCAACACAGAAAGTTCCAGGCCAGCCAGGATACAGTGAGGCCCTGTTTTAACAAAACAAAAATACCTAAATCCTTCTTAATAATGAGGCTGCTGGAATACCTAAATGTTGACCAAAGTAGAACTTCAAGCCAGGCCTGATGACTCATATTTGTAATACCAAAACCTGGGAGGCAGAGACAGAAGGATTGTTGCAGTTCAACACCAGCATGGTCTTCATAATGACTTCCAGGCCAACTTGGGTGATATAGGAAACTCTTTCCAAATTAAAAATAAAACAAAAACCCAAACGTGTAAACCTTCAATTAATTTTGACTATCACAGTGATCTATACTGCTTGTCAGCTCTTTCTCATTTGGGCTTTTCCTGCCAGTCAGCAAAGAAATGAAAATGGTAATTGTAGTAAAGACTACTGTACATAGATCTTACTAAGTGGCTCTGCTGCACTGGCTCAAAACCATCCGACAAGTACTATTATTAGCCCTACTTGAGAAATTACAAAATTGGGACATAAACAGAGGAAATAATTTTGCCAAAACAACACATCTAGGGATTGGCAAAGACAAAAATATAGATGCAGAAAATGCCAGGCCTTGGATCACTGCCTAAGTGCTTCTTTAAATAAGGTGGGCATCCCAGTGCATGTTTGCCATAGGTAAACAAAGAAACTGCTAGTCAAGGTTTAGATACTTGCAGCCATTTGATAGTCATTTTTTCCCCTAGTTGTTTCATTTATATTAGTCTTAAGTACAGAATCACAACAGTTAGTTATGAACCAGGGCTTCTACCACATATGGTTGAATTTCCACAATCTATATGGCCTGCCCAGAAGTAATGTTTTTTCCTGTGCAGCTGGGACTCTGTCAGAAATATCTTTCCCTGCTGACCTTGGGCCTAGAATGAAAGGTTGCTCAGTGTGAACAGGGCGGAAGGTGGCTTGAGTTAAAGGTTGGGAACTTGTGGGGAGGGGAGGAGATAACAGAATTTCTAACAAGATATACACTGGGCCTCTGTTTTCTTTTGGCTTACTAAGCTGCCAGGAAACCCAGGCTTCTGTGCGTACCCTCTTAAGCTTCAAGAAGGTCTTCTTGACATTTGGGTCTCAACTCAAATGTTACCTCTTCAGCAACACCTTCTAGGGAGCCCTATCCCGCTTCATTCCCAAAATGACACATATGACTCTAGGATTTGTCGGTTTCATCAAAGCAGGAGCCCTAACTTTTCAATGACCACTGCATTACAGCACATAGGCCTTGGCATATAGTCTATACGCTCTGCACACTAAGTGCATTAACAAAGACCGGAGACAAGGAAACTTCTAGCAACCTCAATCACTTCAAATTCTAGTCTTCCATTTCCGTCCCTGTAAAATGGGGTCGCGCAGACAACCCCGGAAGAGACTGTTTCTGGAACTTTCGGGGGCGGGGACAAGAAGGTGGGCTGCGGCGCGCGGCGTCACGTCCGTCAGGATTACCTGTGGGGCTGGGAGCGAAGCGCACTCGCACCGTGGCCCCGGGATCTGGGCCCAGACTGGCCTCGCGCCGACTCACGCGGTGCCCGAGAGCCACCACGTGTGTCCCGGGCAGCTGAAACCTCTTGAGGAGCGCCGCCATGTGGAATAGAAACACACACGTGGGCTTCTTCGCGCGTCACTTCCGCGCGGCGGGGAAAGCTCATTCCAACCAATCAACTTTCGCCACAGCGAGCGCGGCCCCGCCACTTAAAGGCGTAGGACGCCTATCTGGGCTGCTCACGCCCCTCTCGACAAGGGCGGGGATGTGCCGCTGCTCGGGGACAGAGCGCAGCGAGCGGGCGATTTCCCAGACCCGCCCCCTTCGGCTGCGGGAATGCTAAAGCGTGGCAGGGGCTGGCCCGGGAAGCGGAGGAGGCGGGTCTCCATAGAAACCTCCACCTGTTTCCGGCCAGCCTGTGTGAAATTAGGGGCTGTTGCGGGGGCCAATCTCAGCCAGCTCGCTTCTTCCCGGCGGCCCCTGCGGGCGCGGTGGGTGTTGTACACAATCATCATGGCGGCGGCCGGAGCCCCGGATGGTGAGTGTGGCGGGGAAGGTAGGCGGTCGGTGACTGAAGAGCTTGCTGACGCTGCCGGGGTCGGGGGACTGGGCCTGGCCCCAGAGGGAGGAGCGTGGCGCAGCAACGGCGGTGCCTGGGCCCGTTCTTGTCGCAGGCCGGGCTCGTGGCGAGCACCCACCCCCTAACCCCTTTGCAGGCATGGAGGAGCCAGGCATGGACACGGAGGCCGAGGCTGTGGCCACCGAGGCGCCCGCACGGCCCCTCAACTGCGTGGAGGCCGAAGCAGCCGTAGGGGCAGCGCCGGAGGACTCTTGCGACGCACGAGGCAACCTGCAGCCGGCCCCGGCCCAGCCCCCTGGGGACCCTGCGGCCCAGGCCTCGGTCAGCAACGGCGAGGACGCGGGCGGTGGTGCGGGCAGGGAGCTGGTGGATCTGAAGATAATCTGGAACAAGACCAAGCACGACGTGAAGGTCCCTCTGGACAGCACGGGTTCCGAGCTAAAGCAGAAGATTCACTCCATTACAGGTATTCTAGGAGCTGATAACCAACTGCTTCTACCCGCACCCTACCTTCTAGGTCTCGGTGCTTACGTCGTGCTAAACTGTTTGTGATTTTTTTGCCTAGACTCCCGCTATCCTCACTGTAGTTTTCTGAAGTCAATACTTGTATGTCCATTATTAATCAGAGAGGGAAAATTAGGTCCAAGATGATAGAGATACCACCAAGTGGTGGAGTGAGATGCAAGCCTGAATCTTGAGTATTAGGCTCACCCTTCTAACTAATGTTGGACTATCATTGTTAGTGAAAACCTCCCGCGGTATTTATTAAATTTACAGGAGCTTCTGAACAGGTCTAGGATTTAGCCATTAATTTATTTTTAGCAGATAGATAAGTTTCGTAAGGGAAGTTCATGAAACAGTGCTATCGACTGTCCTGGTGGCCCTTTACAAATATTCATATTTGGTCGTTTTATTTATTTTGGTTTGTTACTTGAAGTACTTTCTTTTTAAAGCTTTCTCCATGTAGCGTGTAAAATGCCATAGAACAGTAAATTATTGGCTTTCTGTATCCCTGACACTTGGGAATTCTCAATATTTAAGTGGATAGGAGATTGAGTTTCAACTTGGAAAGATTGATAGCTAAGACATATCAAACAATTCTAAATACCTTAAATTTATATAGAAGGACCAGGTTTTACCAATCAAATAGTCCTGGTGTTCTGAATTCCTCCAGGTTCACAAAGCTGATAGTTGATGGACCAGTATTCACTTCCTGTTTTGTTAGAGAAGAGGGATGGTCCACACATTTCCTGCTTATTCCTTTTACTGCCTTCCACTTTTTGTCAAGGTCTCCCACCTGCCATGCAGAAGGTCATGTATAAAGGACTTGTTCCTGAAGACAAGACGTTGAGAGAAATAAAAGTGACCAGTGGGGCCAAGATCATGGTGGTTGGCTCTACTATAAATGATGTTTTAGCAGTAAACACCCCGAAAGATGCTGCCCAGCAGGATTCGAAAGCTGATGAAAACAAGAAGGAGCCCCTCTGCAGGCAGAAGGTAAGTCCATCATGTACTTGCTTGTTGGTCCTGGGAGTTTGGAGGCTGGTTACATTCTCCCTAGAATAAGCTCCTTTTTGGACAGGGCCCATGATGAAAATTTATGGAGCAGTTGGGTGCAGCAGAGTGGAGTTGACAGCTACCTGAAATATGGATCTTTGTCATCTGGCGGGTCAGTGTGCCTTAGTCTTCCTGCTTTAGGATAAGGCCTTTGTAAAGGGAGACTCTAGCTAGTTAGCAAAGGAAGTCACATGTGGGTTTCTCTCAGAAGTGCCAGCGAATATGACCAGTGTTGGAATTAATTAAGCCCTGTTCCTTACAACTGCTCCCATTTGGGGTGTGTGTGTATGTGTGTGCGTGTGTGTTCTCAAGTTCAGAAAGTCCAATTCTGGAAAGGTGTGGAAGTCAACAGATTTCAGAGGTTCTCCTAAAACTGACCATTTCAGGAAGTCAAACCAAGCTGAATAAAAAGATATATACTGTTTTGTTTTGTATTTATAATGGTCCTTTTCCGTGAAGGAGTCTGAAATTTTGTATTATCTCTCTTGATCATTTTTGTGTGCTTGTTTTTTGAGGCAGGGTTTTACTGTTTATCCCTGACTAGCCTAAAGCTTAATCTGGAGATGAGTCTGGCCTGGAATTTTTAACAGCTCTCTTGTCTCTATCTCCCTAGGCCTGAGTTTATGGGCATGTGCCATCATGCCTGTTTATAGGTTTGTATTTGTATGTGTACAATATAGAGGACTGGACGGATAGTCTTACTCATGGTAGTAGGCAGGAACTCTACACTGAGCTACCCCAGCCTATTGTGTACTTAATCTGTATCCTCAACACGTACATCTGAGTTGAACCAACATCTGAGGGACTGTAGACACTAAAGTGCCAGCACTGGGACTGGGTTTTCTGTTGGACATCTATAACCTGTGTTTACTTTGTAACCAGAAAGAAATATTTTTTACAAATTTGGCAGTAAAATTGAACAGAATTGTGGGAACAGTTATACTATTTTCTTTGTTTGTTTGTTTTTGATAGAAATACAAATGTGTTCAAAAAAATATTGTTTGGTAACAAGTGGCTACTCTAGATAACATAGAGAATATTGTGTAACATTTTAAAATTGTGTTATCTTTACAAAATCTCCGAAACTCTGGTCTTCAAAACAGCTTTCCATAGGGTATTTGTTTTGTGTTGTATTTATTTGGTGCTAGGGATTAAACCTGGGACCTTGTCAATACATACATAACACATGTTTTACTGCAAAGCAGCATCTCTATAGAGTTGATAAGTATTGTAAAGTTGAATTAGCACCTAAAAGTAAATATTTGTATGAGCCATTTTCATCCCTAAATATGAGATCCTAATTTCCTGTAATTTGTTGAGGTCATTGGTATTTTCTGTTTTCCCCTGACACATCTATGAAGGAAATGTGAAAATTTTCTTCTGTCAAATCCTTAGTGTATAACCTGCTTTGCAAATACATGTTTTAGGTTACTTATGGTAGGTCAGCATTAGTAGAGCTGTTCACCGCTGTGTAGAGACAGTGCTCCCAAAGGTACTTACAAGGTATGACTCAAACTATACTTCCATTCTGAGATGCTTTGCTTTGGTGATGCCACTGGTTACGAGGCATAGTACAACCTAATGAGACTTCACTCCCTCATTAGGCTTTTGATCAGTATGTTCCAGAATCTCAGGCTGGTGTCAGCAACAACCCTTCACTAGCAATCCCTACCACAGTATTCTGCTATGCCAGTGAAGGTTTCAGTTGGCCCATTGCCTGTTAATGCTTACATTTGGCTTAGTTTTACCCCTGGCTCATTTATTGGCCTATAGTTCCAGCTTTACCAAGCTGCTACTGTACCTGTAAAACTACAGATGTAAAGGAGAGGAGATGAAAGCATTTGAGGGCTATGAGCTTGAATTTTTGAGTCCTGGGGTAGAGGGCAGGTATGGGGCTTGGAGGCTTCTTAATGGTAGGGTATAGGGGAGTCAGCATTTTTCTGTTTTCAAAATGTGGTTCCTTGGGTTTTCTTTGTGGGTGGGTTGAGACTCTGTCATAGTCTGGCTCTCCATATAATAATGCAGAAATGACCCCACTTGACATTTATACCTACATAGGCAGCTTATAGTTTCTTTGAAGTTGAAGAATACAGATACTGCTCTTCTCCTACCTGTTAACTTAATGGTTAGTTTTTTACCTGGAAAGATGGGAATAAAACATTGAAATTATAAGTTAGAAACCTTTAAACCTTAGTCACCTTAAATTAGAAATCTTAGTTAGTGGAACAAATCTAATATGGTGGTTACGGATGATGTGGATAGTTAAGTTTAAATATAATTGAGAAGTCACTTTTTTCTGTTGCTAACCACATGGCTGGCACAGGTATGGAACATTTCATTAACAACCCAAACTCCCTTGAACACAGTTGCTCTGCAGTGTGAAGGAATCTATAGTCTGTTGATACTAAATACTTTCAAACATACTTGAAGACTGCTTCATCCTGTCTATCCAAGAGCTGGAAACCTGACTCAAATATAATCAGCTGTCTCATTTTCTCTTTGTTTTGGGTTATATTGTAGCAACACAGGAAAGTATTGGACAAAGGAAAACCTGAAGATGTGATGCCATCTGTTAAGGGTGCCCAGGTAAGCTGGCCTACTTTTTGAGCCCCTAAAAAGGAGCTAGTTCACGATTTAATATTGCTGTAATCATGACCTGAAGTTCTATCTCATCTCCTTCTCTCTGTCCTACTGTCTCCCCCTTTCTCACTGTGCCCTTGTGCCTCCAGGAGCGTCTGCCAACGGTACCCTTGTCTGGCATGTACAATAAGTCTGGAGGGAAAGTGAGACTCACCTTTAAGCTAGAGCAAGACCAGCTGTGGATCGGCACTAAAGGTACTCTAGTTCTCTCAGCCTCCTTGGCATCCCAGCACCCTGCCTGCCTCTAGTGCTCAACAGCACTGGCTCCTGACTGCTGTTCTGCCTTTCAGTTGGAGCCCTTCTCCTCACTGTTCTTTTCAGTGTTCCTGGCTTTTGACTATGTCTGTATATGCTTGCCTCTTGGTTGGCCCCTCCCCCCTTATTCTTTTCAGTCTGATCTCAGAGACCATCCTTCAGAAAAGTTGGCCCTTAAATTTACATACAAACCAAGAGGTCCCAAGTGTGTGACCCAAGTCTAGTCCTTAGGCAAGGGTTTTATGGGTACATCACATAGTTGTACAAATTACATGGTTTCTTTGAAACTAATGGGGGAGCTTGTCTTAGAAAATATCAAAAGATCTGGCCACTGGAGCCTGCACTCTTCCCATGTCATTGAGGAACTGTGACTGAGCAGTGGTATTCACCATGCTCCTCATGGCCCCATTTTATGTTTAGTTAGCTTTGCTTATGGTGCCTGCCTGACCTCTATAGGTCAGTTTGACTGTAGAAGTGAAGTTTTCCTAGTTGCTGCCTAGAATTTCTCCTTTGCCTCCTGATTGCCCTTTATATGTACCCTCATCCCTTGTCGCCCAACTTCTCACATGTGAGCAGTATCTGGTTCAACCTTGGTATTTCTGGGAAGTATCTCTCTCAGGTTTCCCACTCAACCTTACTCTGATGGTTACCAGGTTTTTTTTTGTTTGTTTGTTTTTGATATGGAACTTCTCTCTGTAACCTTGGCCGACCTAGAACTTGCTCTGTAGACCAGGTTAGCCTTCAACTCTTAGATCCCTTGCCTCTGCCTCCTGAATGCTGGCATTAAAGGTATGCACCATCAGTCCCGGCTAGTTACCAAATCTTGTTAGTTACACTCCAGAATTGCCTGTGTCCCTTTCTCTACCCTTCCCTAGTACTGGTAAAGACTGTTTGCATCTTCTTAAAGTTGCATTAGAACCAAGTTTCTGTTTCCCTGTCCCCACCTATATCATCTTTGGTCATTCTTACTGTTGTACTGCTTTTTTTGTCTGGTTCTTGTACCTATAAACATTTATAGCTCTTCAGGGCTAGGTTCAGACGTCTAAACATACCCCACTCCAAACCCTTGCCCTGCTCTGTGTGCCCTCGTGTCCTTATGTACTTGAGCCTCATTCTTCACTTTCCCAGCTCATGTTTTGCACAGCTCTTGTTTTTCTGGTGCCTACCCTAGAATGTCTTCTTCTTAGTCCTTAGAATTAATAGTCTTCTAAAGCCACCCCCCACTACCACCTTTTCTAAAGAAGCCTTCTTCACATCTTCCTAACTCCCCACTTGAACTGCTGCTGCTGCTGCTACTGCTGCTGCTGCTCCAGCACTCTGTCCCCAGAGCACTCATTACTCTCTGACTTGTCTGTCCCCGTTAGATTCCTGGAGGGACCCGAACATGCCTAATTCACCTGTTTCTGGCCAGCACTGTAGGTATTCAGTGTTTTGAGGTAAATGCCAAAGAAGAGAATAGAGGTCCCATCATCAGAGATTTATTGGTTCCAAGGGCAGGTTGCAGAAAATGGAACCAAGTTTCACAAAAATAAAACTTGAGCAGGGTGGTGGGAAGTGTGGTTTTTAATTGTCTAAAACATGAATCTAGAACACATTGCTGTTTCAACCCTAAGGATTCTTAAAATGAACTGACTGAGATGCTGAAAATGCTTGAGTTTTTTCATTTTGGGATAACTGGCTATGTTGTTCATTTCACAGTCAACTCTTAGCTACATGGTAACACAGTTTTTCTAAGTTTTAAAAGGTTTTTCCAGTGTTCTAGTGACTTACGTTGGCTTTGCTTGAATACTTTGTTCTGGAGAGCCTGTCATATCATCTCCTTGGCTAGTGATTAGCTGCCCTGCCTGTGGGCTTTCCTAGTGATCTTGTTTTCTTCTTCTTACATCATTTGCTTGCTGATGCACATGGCTGGCCTCTGTAGCTGGGCTTCTCTGCTTGCTGGCAGCCCAGATTCAGAGCAGTTGACCAGTCTGGTGTAGTAAAGCCATCATGTCCAGGGGAGTAGTAAGTGCAGGCAAGGGGTTTAGTTAAGATTCAAGTCTTGTGCTTTATGGGGGAATAATTTTTTCCACATGAAATTGAGTATGTTGTTTGTTATTTTTGAGGAAACTACAGGGTAACCTGGCTTTAGACTTTTGGTGTTTTTCTTGTCCCAGTCTCCCAAGTACTGGGTTTATAGGCATGAACTATCATGGCTGGCTTAGCGATTTTATTTAAGCTTCTAAAAGCAGCTGGCTTCCTGCTTTAGTGTGAGGGCAGAGCTCTAGAAGAGTCCTGATGCAGTGAGATTGGAGCTGTTTTAGAAGAGCAGAGCCATGAGCTCCTTGTGCCTTTCATGGTTGATGAGGCTGAGCTCTTCATTCTGAGCCAGGCTTTTCCCTATCAACCTAGCAACTCAGGGGGTGGGTGAGTGTTCTTCTTGTGTGCCCAGGAGGCCTGTCACCTAGCATCAAAAGGACTTGCAGAAGTACAACTTGTTCTGGGAATTGGCTAAAAGCCACTAGCTTGTCTTCTGCGAGAAGCTGCTATGAAGTGACTGTCCCAGCAGCTAATTGGCCTCTCCGTGGTTTGTTTGTTTGTTTGTTTGTTTTTCTGCGTAAGGGACCTTCAAGGCTGCCACATATAACATCTCACTGTCTGGGCAGGAAGAAGCAGGGTGAGACAGACCATGGAGATGCCCAGGAGAGCATTCCCAGCTTATAGTCACTGTCCCACCCTGCTTGCAGTGCAGCCAAAGCTTAGCTGACTGCTATTATCTGCCTTGTGGACTTGGATTGTCTAATCTTTGGAATTTGAGGAAAGGTCAGAAATCTATAATGGTATGAAATCTCCTGGCATTTCAAAGTGCAAGTATTTTTAAAGTCTCAGTCTTGAGGAGGCGTCTTGTCTGTATGTAGCTGTCGTTTTAGAGCCACAAAGTAGACTCTCCCTGTTCCCAGTTTTCTGAAGTCAAGGCCTATGAAAGTTTGATACTTTATGTCACTGGTAAGACCAGAGCCCAGGACTCTTATTAAATTTCTAGTTTGGTAACTTAATTTGTTTACTTGTCTGCCTTTCTAGATATTTTTTTTTTCTGCAGAGGCCATAAGGAGTATTTTCCACCTTATGTACCAGTTTTCTGACATTACCCGCCTGCACCTCAGGTATCTGGTGCTTCCTGGGTTACTTCCTTTGGCACAGATCCTCGTGCCTCCCCACCATTACACTTGTCTGCTGCTCTTGCCTCATCTCCTTGAAGGCCAGCCTCATTATTGGCTCTTCGTTTCTGTCATCCTTAACTTGTTGTAAAATGTTGTCTGTCCGTGTGATTGTTGGTGTCTCCAGTGTTAATCAGGTGAGGGTGTAAATGCTTTTGATAGACCGCCACAAACTGATGTCTGTAGAGATCTGAGTGAGTCTGGGCATAGGCATTAGCCTTGTAAGTTGCCATACCTCTCCTGCTGCTGCTTTCTTGTGTGCTTCCTGACTTTGCCTTTTTTAGGTGTTCAAAACCTTAGCTGATTCTGGGTTTGGGTTATGAAAACATCGAGGAGTTTTGAGGTGTTCTTAATGATCATTTATCATAACAAGACAGGTAAATGTGCCCTTGGACTTTTACCATATCATCACCACATCCTGTTTTTCATTTAGTGCTCCCTATTTCCCAGCTCTTTACCAGACTTTAAATGTATTGGTCAGAAGACAGTGTTCCTCATCCCCAGAGGGAGTGTTGCCTGATAAGTCCAACCAGCTGTGGTATGAGAGTTGTTGTGGCCAAGGAGGAGTTGGGATAGGGAGATCCTTGAGTAATTGCTGTCGTTCTTTCAACCTAGAGCGGACTGAGAAACTGCCCATGGGCTCCATTAAAAACGTGGTCAGTGAGCCTATTGAAGGACATGAAGACTACCACATGATGGTGAGTAGCCTCAGCCTGCGTGGCCGCCTGCTTCTGCTTCATCTTGCAGGGAGTGGTTTTTTTCACAGGGCATTTCTATCTGAAAAGAAAGCAGTCTTCAGAAGACTGAAAAGACTTTTACATTTTCTTGTCTACTTAAGAGTTGTGTCCATGACCTTGTTCCCAGTTGTGTTTATTTACAGACTCCCAGCTGTACAAAAGAGGATGTGTTTTTTCCTGTCCTTTTTAGAAATTTCTTCTGTCTCCCTCTTATTTGGATTAGTTTGTTTTTAGGCCAGGAAAATGAATTAGAATGGCTTGTGGACTTTAAGTTTTGTCTTACTTATAAAAGAGAACATCCCCTTAGTTGGGGGGCTATGAAGACACCAAGAAGTCTTCCTCTTGTAGTGCTCTGCCATGCCCAGCATGTGCCCATGTAGCCAGGGCCCCTTTGTGAGGATGGGGCTCAGGGCATGCTTGTTCTTTATAGAGCTCATCAGTTTTTACAGAATGAGCACTGTACAAATCAAGTTTCCCTGCCTAGACTCCAAAGTTCAGGGTTGGGTTTCCTGCTGTTGTCTTTCAGGGGGCAGTTTTTTCAGTAGCTTGTAGTGATGTTGCCATATCCCTTCCCACCCCTACACCTCTATGAGGAGCAGCTAGTTGTTCGAATTGTAGGTAAGATTACCAAGTCCATGGTACAGAGATGTGTTGGACAATCTATTTGCTCTAGGGCAATCAGTGAAAGGGAGTTAGGGTACAGTGGTCTGGAGAGTTAGTGTAGCCTTTCCTGTCTGCTCAGGGTCAGCTAGGTGGAGCCAAAGAAAGGCTTTGGGACTGCAGTCAATGGATACGGGCTCTTGGGCTTTCTTCTTGGCAGCAATGAGAACATACTGGGCTTTGGGGCCATTAGGTAGTCTCTCTCTACACCCTCACCTCCTTGTCATCTCTAAAACAAGACCACAGATTTGTTTTGCCTGCTTGGTTATTTTTCTGTTTTAACAGTTGGTATTGATATTTTTGGCCTGGCCCTTTTACTCTTTTTTAAACATTTGTTTGAACAGTTTGATGCTGTGGGGCTTGCAAAGCCTGTTTCTCCTGCAGCCTGGTGATGGGGAGGCAGATAGGATGAATGGACCACAATAGATACTTCTTTAAAGAATTTGTGTTCATGAATATTGGTTTAGAATTTAGTTCAAATTAAATTTAGTTAAAATGTTCTGATGTCATAGGCTAAATGGGAATTCAGCAGTCCCCTTCTGTCTTTCTTGAATGCAATTAAATAGCACCTTGTCCTAATGAAAGGTTTACTTCCTCTTCTTGCAGATGCCATTTGTCTAGCTAGAGTAGTGTGTCACAGTTCATAGTGCTCTTTAATTTTTAGAGTTGTTTCAAAGATACAGAAAAGGACACACCTAACATTTTATGGTACTACCCATATATCCATCACCGAAATATGATAGTTGTAAATATTTTGTATCATGTTTTAAATCTTTTAAATAAAATTTTTTTTTACCAACAGTGATGTTGTCCCCATTGTCTTCCCCTTCTCCATCCCCATTATTGTAATCTATCATGTATGTTCTTCATTTGTCAGTGCTTTTGTTGTACATATGTCCATAAACAAGATGGTATATTGTGTTGTGTTTTTTTCAGTTTTCATAAATAGCATCATGGTACCCTTCTGCAACTTGATGGCTTGGGTTCAACATTGTGATCTGTCATAACTCAAGATCCAAAGGATCTGTTTATATCTTAACAAAAGACTCCAGTGTTTGTATGAGTAGGCCACACTACTGAGAATTCCTTACTGATGGATATGTAGGTTATTGTTAGGATTTTAACATTTCACACAGTGTGCTTTGAACATTCATACCTGCTTCCTGTGTGTGAATGACATTTTTAGGGCAGCTGTTCTCAAACTGTGGCCTCTGGACCAGTAATACTGAATTACCTAGGAACTTGTTAGAAGTTTCTTGGGCTTTGCCTCAGGCCTCCCAAACTAAAGTCCAGGGGCTAGAGCCTGCATTCTGTTTTCACAAGTCTTCCAGATGGTTCTGATGTACACTGAAGTATGCAAACCACTGCCTTAAGAGTCGGCTCTGCTAAACTGAACTTCCCCTCCCCACCTGCCCTTTCACATTCCCCATCTCCTCTTTAAGCATAGGAGACTCCTCCCCATGTACACAGTTTGGTTTTATTTTTCTTCCCTTTTTAATCAGTTTGCTCCCCTCCCTCCT
Source organism: Grammomys surdaster (assembly GCF_004785775.1). Lineage (NCBI taxonomy): Eukaryota > Metazoa > Chordata > Mammalia > Rodentia > Muridae > Grammomys > Grammomys surdaster. The sequence continues at coordinate 3,114,423 of NW_021604600.1, forward strand.
GCGTCTGTTGTTCTGCCTGCTTGGTCACCCTCCTCTGAAGCATCGCTTGGTTTTTCCTTTTCCCTTGCAGGCATTTCAGTTGGGCCCCACGGAAGCCTCTTACTACTGGGTGTACTGGGTTCCAACTCAATATGTGGATGCAATCAAAGACACTGTGCTGGGCAAGTGGCAGTATTTTTGAAAGCACTTTCACCTCTGGCCCAGGAGACTGATCCAAAGTGAAGGACATTGCCGGGAGAGGTCCGCAGCATCCCTGGATTGCAGAGTTCTGGGACTTTGTTCACACACACAAAAAAAATCTCTATTCAATCTGAGGTGATGTGGTGACTGAAGCCAGAGGTGATGTACTTTCACCATTAGCTTAATTTGAACTTAAAATCACCGGTTCCCTTTCTTGCAGTCAGCTTCATACCATTTTTAAAGTCAGTATGGTGGAAATTAATAAATCCAAGTTTCGAACATGTGTGGAATACTCTTATACTCTTAAGTCTGTTTGAGAGTAGACCTACCAGTAATGCTGAGAGGGAATAATCAAAAGCTTTCTGGTTGTTTTCTTTTTTCTTTGCTCATCTTCTTTCTTTTTTCTTTCTTTCTTCTTTTTTTTTCCTACAAGTGATTTCAACTGAAATCTTCAGATGTCTTTGGTTGCAAACATTTGGACTGCGTTGTGATGAGTCTGTTCTTTTTTTTTTTCCCCTTGGTATTAAAATTGTATGCAAAATGGGGGTGGTGAGTAAGCCATATATTTTTGTGTGTGTGCTCATTGATTTCAGATTTTTTGTTTTGTTTTATTATTTCCCTATGATTTTGTTTTAAACCCAAAGATGCCAGTTTCTCTTTTGGTACCTCATTTTCACCTCTTTGCCAGGCTCTCTTCCATGTGCTGCTGCTTGGGAATACACATGGAAAAGAATAGCTGTGGTCTTGGTGTAGGGGTTCCCACCTCGCTGTGGTGTTTGTTAAACAGCCGAGTATCTCTCACTTGACTCCTGTATACCCTTTGGATCCCTTTTCTGAGGTGTTCCATTGCTGGTTTGCTTGTTGACAGCCTTCCTTTAGCTTGACTTTAAAGCCCTGCCTATCACCACAGCCTAGGATTTGCTGCTCCAAGGCCCCCTGCTCTAAGGAGCCGGCTTGCCACATAGCCACAGATCATACACTTTCTTTTTTGGGAAGCTTCCCAGAACTCCTTAAGCAGTCCAATGGTTGTTTGAATTATGCTTCTCCATTCAGTCCTTTTGCTCATGCGTTCAGTTCAAGTGTCCTTTATCCCAGGTTCAGAGATGCTGCCTTTCTCATGGAAGACCTTTGACCCAGTGGGTCAGCAAGTGGTATTCCAACAACAGAGATGGGATAAGTTGCTTTCAGGACCAGCTTGCTCTCCTGGTTTTAGCCCCGATGTTCTTTGTACATGTGAACTGCTGTCTTTTCCATAAGCCTTGAATGACTCTGAAATGAGGGACAGTCTCTTGGTGGATGATCCCCTTTGTGCTGTTTGCTGTTTCTCTGCTGCTGTCTCTGCAATTCTCCTCTCACTGGTTGCAGGCTCTCATAGTAAGGTTTGGTGAGAACCTTCCCAGCGTCACACTTTGGACTCTAAGCTGTTACCTGCCCTCATCCTGTAAAATGTATTCGCATGTATTGCCTAAGATGACTATTCCTTGTGAGCCAATTAATGCCAATATTTATGCCCTTCCCTTCTAAACTGTAGTTTGGGAATCCAGCCCACATAGACAGCCTCCTGCTTTCGTGGTGTATTCAGTGCCAAGTTCTGCATCTGGTCGGGAGAACCCACTCTGCTTTTTGGGCGCATAAGTAACATGTGAAGTGCAGCGTCCAAGAAACTGCCTGTGTTTCAGCACCTCAGTGGTAATTGTAAATTTTCTGTTCTTATTGGCCTGCAGTTCCTGGAGAAGGTGCATTTTGCTCCTTATCCCAGCCTCCTCCTGCGCTTGGCAGGCCTATCAAGGAAGTGACCAAGTGGCAGGTAGAGCATCTTCTTGGCTTGAATACTGTGATTTGTTTGCCAATGTCTCTGTCCTTGAGACTTGTCTTGACAGTGCCACATACTTAGTTTTGGTCTCTCTGAGTGAGCCTCTTGTGTTACAACCTTGGCTCTGAGGCCCATCCTGCCAGCCTCCTGTTTTCTGTGTGGGTCCCAGTGCTCTTTGCCACCTCCTCCCGGTACACATGCCCTGCCATTATCTTCCTGCTGCCCAAGGGCCAAACTGCTTCTCATGCAGGCCGGTGTCGTTTCAAGAGGACCGGACCAAAGCCTCTGTGAGCCTTTTTATTTTAAGTAAAATGGTGCTTTTTCCTTACTTGGAGATATTCTCTATAAATAATGTAAATGACACCTTTCATATGGAGCTGTTTTGAGTATTGCTTTCCAGAGCTTGCTGAATCTGCTTGAGTTCTGGCTCCTGACCCTGCCAGCATGGAAGGCCTTGCCAGAAGCTCTTAGAAGGACTGGGACAGGCAGCACCAGAAGCCCTGGGAATAAGTGTTTAGATCTGTCTGGGTCACAGCAGTATTTGCTATTTTGTCAAGCTCAGTCCCGTGAACAGTCTTTATATATTTCTTAACATGTGGAATATACTGATTAAATCTGTGAGCAAATTGGACTACTCTTCCCTTTAGCTAGCATCACAGTATGTTTTTCCTCAGGATGATTTCTGTACAATTCTTTCAGTCAGATGAGAGGGCATGTAGGAGAAGGCTTCTGGTGGCAGGCATTACAGGAGGCTAGGTAGAAGAGTCCTACTCACAACAAGGCCTCTTCCTTGGCTTGTCATCATGTATCCACTTAAAGGTCTATTCTCCCATCTACAAGTGGTACTGGTGGCCCTTCTGTAGGGCTGCCATCACAGACATCATGCCGTCTTTTTCCTCCCTGAGGTGACTTGGCAGAAAAATATGACCACATAACTGCTGCTGAGCCTGGGTCCCTCAGCTAAGAGTACTTAGACTCTGAGTTGCAGGACTCTTGGTGAGAAGTATTTTAATCCATGATGGGCCTTTGCGGGTAGCTTTGGCTCTTAAATGAAGTTTGACTAGTCTAAGGATGTACTTTGTTTGCATCTTGTGGACATAGTAGGAGCCTGCCTGGTAACATCCTAAGTAGCTCCTTAATTGCTGCTTTCCCTTATGAGGGCCAAAGAGATGAACTATGCTACATTGCCATGTCTCAGAAAAGTTGCCGTATCTCACCCAGAAGGGAATTTTTCCTCTTTAATGTGCCTGGAGGACACTGTGAGCTACTGCAGTTGGCCTGCCCTTTTCTTTGCCAGGAGCCAAGAAGGGAGGGGATAGATAGATAGATGCCAAGGTTGGGCTTTCTTTTCACCCACCTGCCAACTTTCTCTTGCTTCTTGCTACTGTTCAGCTCTGTTCCCTTGGAAAAGGATGGTCCCTCTGTCTTTAGACTGTAATAAAGTTACTTCCAGTCAGGATCAGGCCCATTTCCTTCTTCATAGGCCTAGATGTGGACAGGAGCCCTCTAGTGTGCAAATTAGCTGGTGGATTTTACCTGCCAGGGTGGGTGGTTCTGCTTTCTTGGTGTCTGAGAACCTTCTTTACCTTTCCTACAGACTTCTGCAGAGGTATCTGACAATATGTAAGTACCATGTTTCCTTGTGGTGTACGCTCTGTTCTTGTTTGTTTTTAAATCACAATGCCTGTTTGGGAGGAGATGAACGTATTTAGTCTATTAGATTTGCGCTGCTGGATTTTTTTTTTTTAATATGTAATCTTGACTAGCTGTCGTATTGTTTATCCTGTAAGATTAGTCTATCAATTAAAGTTTGATAATTAATTGTGTCTCTCTTTCCTTCCAATTCTTCATGCGCCTAATCTATTCTGGGCCCTAATCTATCCTGGGGACTTACCAACACTTAGAACTGGGCCACGAGCCGTCTTTTGTCAGCTGTGGCCTGACTTGTATGGCACTGAGTAATACACACATGTTTATTCTCTGGAACAGCTGACGGGAGATTTGATTGAGCCTGAAGTATCAGAGTAATGAGCTTGCCAATCATCCACCCTTTTGCTTGGGCAGCCCTCTGCCATGCATGCCTCTAGTTAGGGGTTAGGGGAAGATACTTCCTTCCCTCTCTGTCCTAACTGGGAATACTCTACCCTTACCGGCCATCTAGCCTTTGAAAATATGAAAATATGTTTTCTTTTTTTTTTTTTAAGATTTATTTATTTATTATTATATATGAATACACTGTAGCTGTCTCAAACACACCAGAAGAGGGCATCAGATCTCATTACAGATGGTTGTGAGCCACCATGTGGTTGCTGGGATTTGAACTCAGGACCTCTGGAAGTGCAGTCAGTGCTCTTAACCACTGAGCCATCTCTCCAGCCCTGAAAATATGTTTTCAAAAAGCAGTGGTAACAGCACCTGGAGCCACATGCTATAAAGACCCAGAAAGGAAAGAAGATCAGAAATTGGACAAGAACAGAATCCTTGGCACAAATGGTGACAGTTTGTCAGGACATATCATAGTGCACTTGGCCACTTACATGTTAGATGTTTTCCCTTCCCTCCTTTGTGCAAGTATTCCTGAAGGGTCTGGTCTCCCATTTTTCTATCTTGCTAATACCTCATACTTCTGAAGCAACACTGAAAAGCATTTTTCTTTTTCAGATAGGGTCTTGCTAGGTAGTATAGGCCTACCTGGAACTCAGGATCTTCCTGTTCATCCTCAGGGACTACAAGCATGTGGTATGATGTTCAGCTTCAATGTATTAGATTCTTTTTTTTTTTTTTAGATTTATTTATTTATTTTATTTATGAATATACTGTCACTGTCTTCAGACACACCAGAAGAGGGCATCCAATCTCATTACGGATGGTTGTGAGCCACCATGTGGTTGCTGGGACTTGAACTCAGGACCTCTGGAAGAGCAGTCAGTGCTCTTAACCGCTGAGCCATCTCTCCAGCCCCAATGTATTAGATTCTTATTAAAATTCTTACTACATTTTTGTGTTTGTACACATAACACACGTGTGTATACTCATGCCATGATATGTGTGGAAATCAGAGGACTGCTTTTGGAAGTTGATTTTCTTCTACCATATGGGTTCCAGGATGGAAACGTTTGGCAACAGGGTAAGCCACAAAGCCATCTTGCCAGCCTATGGATATATTTTTTTCAAGATAGGATTTCTCTGTGCAGTTCCAGCTGTCCTGAAACTTACTCTATAGGTCAGGCTGACCTTGAACTCAAGAGATCCATACCTGCCTCTGCCTCTGGAATGCTGTGACCAAAGGTGTGCACCAGCACCACCACCACTGCCTGGCAGTATATTCTTTCTTGTTTTGTTTTTCAAGACAGGGTTTCTCTGTGTAGTCCTGGCTGTCCTGGAACTCACTCTGTAGACCAGGCTGGCCTCAAACTCAGAAATCCGCCTGCCTCTGCCTCCCAAGTGCTGGGATTAAAGGTGTGTGCCACCACTGCCCGGCGCATACCAATATATTCTTAAAAGAACTGGTAAAAAACCGTTTTCACAATAGAGACCCTACAAAGAGACAGTCCTAAGAGCTAGAGACAAGGGCTTCTCTGTACTCTTGGGTGACAGTCAGTTGAGAAGTGGGAGTGAGATGCTTCCTGCCATGAGACCTCTGCTGCACACAACTGCCAAGGCTGCTTTTCCACCCCTCTGACTACTCTAGCCATGCTGCCTTGATGTGATTGGCCAGGGCCATTTTTCAGGCCCTGCTTTTTCTACAACTTTTCCTTGTTTACCTCATTTTTCTATTAAACTTTTAAACTTCCCGCTTTTTATGCCTTCTTCCCTATCTAAATCCTTTGATTTTGTATGTATATAGATCACATTTGCCAAGGCACCCATATGAGGAGGTCAGAAGACAAGTTTGTGGATTTGGTCTTCTTTTTCCACATTGATCCAGATTCTTGTAATCCAACTCAGGTTACCAGGTGTGTGCAGACGGTCCTTTACCTGCATATCAGTAACACTTAATTTGTAGAACTTTTCCTATTAATGTTCTTGTCCTACATTTTTTTAAAAAAAGACAGAATCTCACTGTTAAGGTCTAGCTGACCTAGAACTTAACGTGGACCAGGCTGATCTTAAACTCACTATAAAGCCGAGGGTAGTCTTGTCCTTCCTACCTCTATCTTCAAAGTGCGAAGATTATAGATGTGTGCCACTATGCCCTGTCCTGCTTGGTTCTGAGTCTTATTCTATTTCACATCATGGGTTTCTATGGCTAGGGATGCTCTGGTCCAGTGTAAGTTAGCAGAGGACTCCCCTCCTACCCGCTCAGGGCTAGGTTCTCCTAGTGATCATGGCTATATCCTCATATTCAAGTCTAAGACACAGATTCCACTGGTCCATTACTGAGGACTATTAGAGTTCTTGATGGACTTGTGCTCTTTGATTAATAACCGAGTGGCAGACCCATCTCAATTCAAATACCCCACTCAGGTTGCCAGGTGGCTGACCATGTAATGCCTAGTTCTACTGTGTTCTCTGTAGTTAGAACCTATCCTCTGGCAACCCCACAGGAGGGTGTTTTTGTTCCCAGAGTTCTGTCTAAAGCACCAGTTGATTCTATATTTCTCATACCTTTCTCAGACACAGACATTGTGACTGTAAGTGCCACTTGTTCATTGTGAGCCTGGCTGGGACTGTAGAGCAATTACTCTGTATGGAGGTAACAGCACTTTGACAGGTCATTTTACAGGGTTTTGACCCCTGGCTATGTGATGGATAAAAGGAAGCATGGTAGCTAGAAAGGGGCCTCTGGAACTGTCTGCAGGATTTACTCTAAACACTGTATTCAGGTTCTGTCATGTCACCACTCTATTGATGTGTCAATTCCTGGTACCCTCATTTCAGCCGAAAGGACTCAGGCCCAGAGAACAATCAAATGCCAGTCAGTAACTGGTTTACTCCAGCACCCAGACTGCCTGATGCTGAAATCTGCACCCATTTACCTGACCGTTGAGGACTTAAGGAAAGTAGTTCTTGCTGATTTTGCTTGATTGTCTTCTTCCTGATTTCATTGATGCATGTTAGGAATTGCTTGTGGAAACTTTGACCTTGGCATTTATTCAATGGATTTATTGTTAATAAAAGTTTGAAATTAGCTCATTTGGTTTTATTATTTTAAAAACTCAACAGTCATAAATGCTATACCTGATAAAGAAATCTCAAGTGATAGGTATATGTCTCTGGTCTACTCAACCCCACTCTGAAGGAACAGAATTCATGTTAGTCTTCAGCACATAAGGCCCCACCCATCCCAGGAACACAGGTCAGCTTACCTCACTTGGTAAAGTGAGGATGCACCACACAGACCCTTGATTATGAGCCCTAGCTCCAGCATGGCACTGGTATGCTTTTGCTCGTTTATTTGTTGCCTCCTTGGATATCCCACAAATTCCTTAAATCATTGTCTCAGATGGAAAGTATGGCACCCCTTAAAATCTGACCCTCATTTTATTCCTGATTTCAGTAGTAGCACAGCTGTATGAATAGCTGAGATCAAGTTACTCAGAGAAGCTTCTCCACCCATTACTTTATCCCAGTCTCCAAAGCTTTTTTTTTTTTTTTTCTTTTTTCGTGACCATCAATTAGGTCACCCTCTTTAGTCCACCTTGGGTGTCTACATGGTTCTGTCCTGCGGAGAGTCCCACAGTGGCCAACAAGCTTCTTAATCAGACTGTAAGGTCCTTTGGTAGACTGACCATAGCTACCTCTTAACTGCCTGCTGCCACTTGTTTACCTGCAGGTGACCACCTGGGCTGTGCACTACAGATTTCCTGGACCAGAGGCTGACTACTCACTTATTTTTATTCTGTGTTTTATTTTTGAGACAGAGTCTCATGGCACTAGTTGGCTTTGAACTTCTTAGGTAGCTAAGGTGTGTGCTACATAGGGTAGCCACTTGCATTTGCAGTCACTACTGCTCCTGCTGAATTCTGTGTCCTGCCTTTCCTGTGTGCTGCTATGGAGTTTAAAAAAGCCTTTCTCAGGCACCTGATCCTCAGCCTTGGCTGGAGTATGCCAGTTTTCATACCCTTTACAATACTGTTTTCATTGCTGAATTATTAACAACATATTTTAAAATGTACTTGTTAACCATATATATATATATATATCCGATGTGTCTTGGTAGTGACCATTACTTATTCACACTTTGGTACCTTATTTCTTATCATTTTGGCATGTTTTATAGAAGTAGGATTATGCTGCTTATCTTTACTTCATTGTTTTGAGACAAGCTGCACTGTAGCCTCCAGGCTGGCCTTGAACTCAGCCTAGGGTAATCTTGAACTTCCAATCCTCTCACCTCAATCTCCCAAACATGCATTTTATTTTTTGCTTAAAATAGCAACTTTTCTTATTCTACAGATTTGTTTCTGTTCAGCCAACCCCACCCAGTGTTTGTTTTAGACTAGCTTGGGACTCCGGGTGCTTGAGATTATAGGTGTGATGCACACTTTGGGGGACATCCAATTACAAGTACTTAGTAGATTCCTTTTCAAATGTATATTGACGCTTTCTCCCATCTTATGACAAATTGAAAGACAGTTGAAAGAATGGTACTGTGAACTCAAAGACTCACCCTAACAAGTCATCAGTTAGTGTTTTTTTTTTTTTCCCAGATTCATTTCAAAGTCAGCCGCTGATGTGCTTCATGCCTAAATATTTATTTCCAGGCAGTATAGTTATTCTGACTGCTCTGCCTAAGAAATTTAACTTTGTCTTATCACATACATACAGCTTAGTTACCCTAAATGTTTTCTTCTTGGTGCTTTCCAGTTCCATGTTTCCCAAAGTTACCATCTCACTCATCCTGCCTTGTTTTGACAGAAGTGTAGGTCTCACAGGCTATGCAGCTTCTGTACTCTCTCTCACCATCACCCTGCTTACAGGACTGTAGCACGAACACCTGATGGGTGACGTTGCTGGCACATCAGGACAGGTTAGCTTGTATTACTGTAGGTACTGTCACAGAAACTAATGGTCTCCTTGGACCTCCTGCAGGGCTCAATGTTAGGACTGTTTGGGGGATACAGCAAGGAGACTGAAGAGGCTTAACTAGAGGGATTGGGGGACAAGGGCTGGAGATAGAACTGTTTCCAGGTCTTATTTTTTCAATGCTGGGAATAGAACTTAGGGCCTCGTGCATTCTGAGTTCAATCACAGAACTCCATCCCCAGCCACAAAGGCTCATGAGAGTCATCCAGCACATAAAAGATGGGAAATTACCCAAACAAACTGGCCAGCTAGATTAGCTGAAACAGCAAGCAGTGGACCCTGCCTCAGTATGTAAAGAGAACAATGCAGACACGTAGCATCAACCTCCATCTTTGACACATGTGAACATGCACACAGAACCTACACATCAACTCTTAAGTATTCTGTTCTCTGATTTGCACTCTGGAATGCTGTATGTGGTCAGTTTGTTGCCTATCAGAGCTCAGAATCCTTACTGAAAACATCCCTGTGAATTCTTAAGAGCAGAGAGGTGTTTAGTATTTCAGCAAAAAGATTTCAGTGTGAGCCAGTGAACTGTAGCCACATCCATAGTGATGGGACTAGGCTAGATTTGGGTGGATGGGGTGGGGGTGAGGCTGAGTGACAAGCTGCCCCGAGGGCAAGCAGTACTAAAGAGCTTCAATCTACAATCAATCTACAACTCAGGACCTCTGAAACATCTACATGCATTTGGTGGCCAAATCTTCAGCTACCCTGGGATTTAAAGTAGCCATTTACATCTTGGGGTAATATTGCCAAAATAACCTGGAGTAAGTTCCAATCAGCAGCCACATGCATCCTATGTGGTTGACTCTTGGTTGTCAGTGCATAATAAATACTCAAGCTCTTCATGGAATAAAGACATCTGTAAAAAAAAAAAAAAAACCAGGCTCCTTAATGCTCCGTGATGGCAGTTTTACATGATATTTACATGAGTACACTGCAGCTGTTTTCAGACATACACTAGAAGAGTGCACTGGATCCCATTATAGATGGTTATGAGCCACCATGTGGTTGCTGGGAATTGAACTCAGGACCTCTGGAAGAGCAGTCAGTGCTCTTAACTGCTGAGCCATCTCTCCAGCCCTACATGATATTTTCTTAAATGTTTACCCACAGTATCACTAAGATGACTGTCCAAATATGAGCTGGACAAAGATGACACCAATGGACAGGCCAAAGTCCTATAGGAAAGCTGGGAGCAGGAGAAATGGTCTTCTCCAGAAAAAGAGCATTCTAATTGGTCAGTGCCAGACTGTCAGCCCTAAAAGCATACATACAAGTAATATTATATGGACTGAGCAGGTTATACTTAGGAACATATGTATATAGACATGCAATAACCAAGAAGAGGCTATGAATCTGAAAGAGGAAGGAGGGATATATGGGAAGGTTTGAAGGGAGGGAAAAGGCTATAATTATGTTGTAATCTCAATAATTTAAAAAGGGTGGTAGCTGAGGGTGTAGCACAGTACTGCATACAGTGCTTGTCTAACATGTGCAAAACCCTGGAACCCATCCCCAGCACTACAGGGGAACCCCCCCCCAACTAACAATAAATGGTTTCTATTCCTAAAAAGAAAGGAGTATATATGGCCAACATGTATTAACATAACTCCTGAGAGACAAAGAGAGAGAGACTGGGCACTTCTGAAAGAAATGGGTATTGAGGGTAGGCCCAAATGCAGAGTTGGTCCCTGCCTTTGTCTCACCTCATCCCACCAGAAGCTTCTCTGCTGGCTAAGGACCAGCTACCTGAGTCTCTCTCCTTGATGATAACACAAGCTTCTATAAGCCCATTTCCTTTCCCTTCTCCAAACTACAGTAAAGAAGAACAATTATGGCATGACTCTCAAATTGAATCTCAAGATGTGAGCTATGTGTCTGTTAGGTACATCAACCGCAAGAGGCAGACAGTGCTGAGAATACAAGGGTAGCGGTGTGGCGGCATCCACCCATTGTCCTAGCACTCAAAGAACTGAGGTAGGATTACGATTAAGGCTTAGCCTCGGCTACCTAGAATATCTCAAATAGGAGGTGAGGCAGAACTGACACCGGATGTGTGACTAAGTCACAGTGCTTAAAGCCAAGCTGACCCTCAGGAGAGCTGCAACTGCCTTCCCCCAAACCTCAATCCTGGTATTTTGCAAAGGGGTCTTTAGGGAGAACTAGTCCAGTAACATCTGATTCATCAGCCAGTGAGGGAGAGCAAGTGAAGCAGATGTTTTTCAGCATGATTCCATGGACTGAGGTGGATGGCAGAGGGAAGCCTACTTCAGGTACACTGCTAGAAAAAAATATTTTTTTTTGAAACAGGGTCTTTTATTTTTTTTGGGGGGGGGGGTTCGAGACAGGGTTTTTCTGTGTAGCCCTGGCTGTCATGGAACTCACTCTGTAGACCAGGCTGGCCTCAAACTCAGAAATCCACCTGCCTCTGCCTCCCAATTGAAACAGGGTCTTGCTGTCACCCAGGATGGCTTTAACTCTTACATGCCTAGGTAGGTTTCACTGAGATGCTCTCAGACAAAATCTATCATTGCCTTTTGTTATTCTCCCCAGCTGCCCATCATAGTACCTTAGGTGGTATTTCTGATATAGTTAGCAATAACAGATCTTTAAAATTATAATCAACATCAATAAAAATTAAGGTGGCACACGCCTTTAATCCCAGCACTTGGGAGGCAGAGGCAGGCAGATTTCTGAGTTTGAGGCCAGCCTGGTCTACAGAGTGAGTTCCAGGACAGCCAGGGCTATACAGAGAAACCCTGTCTTGAAAAACAAAACAAAAACCAAAAATTAAAAATTTTAGGTCAAGCAGGGTAGTTCAAACCTGTGATCTGAAGCTCTTGAGAAGCTGGTGTTGGCAGGAAGATCACTGAATATGAGGCTCGTGTTAAATGAGTTCAGGCTAGAAGGAAAGTTTTCTCAAAAGAAGAAAAACTAAAGACTGAGAGTTAAATGTTAGCTTTGTACTAGATTTATTTTTAAAGGGTAAAACACTCAGACAATTTAAATACAAGTCCAACAGAACTGCTGTCAGTCAGCCACGATGCCATCGTGTGTCTTCCGGAGTCCTCACAGTGAGGAAGAAGGCTCTGGCAATGACAAGAGAAGTGGGTTTCCTCTTGGTGTGCAGTCACTGATTCTAAGTGCCATGTTTAAGGTGCCCAGTACATTGAAACTAAGTATCCCAAGCATCAAAACACCAGAGCTGAGCCAACAATGAATGTTAGCTAAGGCAGTGCTGGTGATCTGTGACCCATTTGACTTTCGCAAAGTCGTGATAGGGCCAGCATCGTTCCCACATTACATGGGCTCATATTCAAAGCTCAGCAGCTTATCCAAGAAGACCAGGCCCACAGCATGCCTGACAATACAGCCAACTTGGGCCTGTCTCTAAAGCCCTTCCTCTTAGTTGTAAGCAATCCTGGGCCACCTGAGCAGGTGGGTACCTGAGGGACTGAGGTTTCTTTCTGGGTTACAACATGCAGCATTTGTATAGGACAACTTTTAAGGAGAGGGCGGAGTCCTGTCTAGGAAAAAAGGCTTAGGGCTCTGGATGGCAGATAACAAGAAACTAGTAACAGAACTAATGACAGTCAAGCACTGCCAACTTTTGTTTTATGAGTCTTGCTTTATTGGAGAACTACAGACAGACTGATCCTATAGGAGATGGTTTTATGTCAGTTATTTACCTGATACTTTATTCATACACATCCTTCTTATCTGCAATGTAATCTACAATTTCTTGTGGACACATTAACTTCTCTGCATCTATATCAGGAATTTCAAACCCTAAAATAAAAAGTTGGTAACAATGTATAAGTACAGAAAAAGCAAATCTTTTAGAATTGAAAGCATATAATTACCCTCCCCCTTGTTACTTTTAATTTAGGTCAGAGCCTCTCTAAGTTACTCAGACTGACCTTGAAATTTGAAGTAGCTTTGATTATAAGTCTGTGCCACTAGGTTTGGCTTGCATCTGATTCTCTCAATACACAGAACTGTGTTAAACATCTCCAACAATCTTGAAATCCATTTTGTTTTGAACTGGGAAGGTTTTAGAAAATATGTGTATCATGTTGATCTTAAGTTTTTTAGAAAGAATTAGTGTAATAGCCCCCCTATCCTCCTTGGGCGAGTTGTGTAACCACCCTGGCTGTCCTGAAACTTGCTCTGTAGACCAGGCTGGTCTCAAACTCAGAGAGATCCACTTGTCTCTGCCTCCTGAATGCTGGGATTAAAGGTGTGCCCACCACTACCTATGTGAGAACTCCTTTTTCAAGTGTACAACTCAGTAGTCCACTGCTACTATCTAATTCCTTAAGAATTAGTAATAATGGTTCCCCTAGAACCATGGTTCTCAACCTTTTAGAGTCAAATATATCAGATATTTACATGATGATTCATAACAGTAGCAAAATTATAGTTAATAAGGTAACAACATAATTTCATGGTTGGGGGTCATAACATGAGGAACTGTATTAAAGGGTGGCAGCATCAGGAAGGTTGAGAACCACTCTCGTTGAACATTTTCATCATCCCTAAAAGGAAACCAAGTGTCGTTGGCAGGTCACTCCTGGAATCCCAACCCTCGGGCAGCCATGGATTTACTCTGTCCCATCTTTCTTCCTCTTGATACTCAATGCCAGTGGAGCATGTGTACAGCATATGGTAATGTGAATATCTGACTTCTGTTCTCAAGGGTCATCCATGCCATAGTGTGTTCCTTTTATGTGGTTGGGTTTTGATAGCTTCCATATGGTTTATTTGGGCTCAGACACTGTAGTGAATACCTTCTATGTGTTTTCTCAGCAGTCCCAATCTTGAGGCTTTCTTACACTCAGTTGTACAGTGAGAGATGCTGTTGTCTGTCAGGCTCACACATGTCTGGGCTCAGTCCAGCTCTGGTTCTTGTAAACCCTTGGCAGCAACAGCACCACTCCTGCTAGCATCATCTGTAAGAGCTTTAACTAGGGCCTGCTCTGTTGTGTGGCACACAAGTCTTTTGCTCCCTAGTTGAACAGCTACCCACAAAGGTATTTTTGGAATTTTGTAAAGCCTCATTTGCATAGCAGACAGAACTTAATACAACTTGGAGCAGGCAAAGGAAACATCACAGGAAACTCAGACCTCAGCTGTGTGTCCTCAGCACAGCTTATTATTGCTGTCTAGCTAAAGTCATCATAAATCATGAGGGGCCCCAAGTGATATCAGCATCTCTACAAGTGAAACTTTTGCTCCTGATCCTATGCTTTTCTGGGCCTTTAATTCTACTATGCATTCTGCATAGCCTGGGCTGTCCCTAATAGTTAACATCACCTGACAGTAAGAAGGCTGGGAAGTATTGGCTGTTATTGTTTCTAGTAAAGCTGAGTCCAATCCAGATTCCAGCACTTCCTTCAGTTTAAACCTTCTAAGGTCATCTGGCCTGGACTGCAGAGAGAGATCTTTTCTTAAAAATAACAAAACAAAGACTCATAACATGCACACCCAAAGCTAAGGTATATATGTTACCAAATTCGTCTTCCATGGCCATAATAATTTCCACTTGGTCCAAACTGTCTAAGCCCAGGTCCTTCATAAAATGAGAATTTACTGAGAGCTGCAAGAAAAAAATAGTAAACAAAATTTAACCCATGAAAGTGGGTTTGCCAAGACAACAGAATGCTACTTTATCACCATACAGACAATTTAAAACAACTATCAAAGCTTTAAATAACATGGTGTGGTTACCATATGCTGACATGGATACAGTGTAATTTGTTACCTTGTTCAACTTCATTTTGAGGTGGTTAACTTAACAAACAAAATTAAATGAAGGATTTCATGCTGCATATTTTACTTGGATCTTTTGATCACTGTTCTAAAGGATATCAGAGAGAATTTGTTTTCTTGCTACTTTACTAACAAATAAAACCACTTGTCCTCAAAATTGCAAGCTATTATCCAAGCACTCCAAAGGCAGGCACAGACACAGATTTGAGTTTGAGGCCAGCCTGGTCTACATAGCAAGTACCAGGTCAGCCAGTGCCACACAGTAAGTAGCTTAGTATAGAACATTTGCCTAGTATACATGAGGCCTAGGGTTCCATTCCCAGCATCACACACTCAACAACTAAAAATCCCAAGATTATTATAAATTGCAGGTACCTTCTGTAGTGGTTTGAATAGGTTTGGCCTATATAGACTCATATGTTTGAATGGTTGGCCCAGAGAGTGACACTGTTAGGAAGTGTGTTCTTGTTGAAGGAGTGTGTCACTGTGGGGGTGGGCTTTAAGGCCTTATGCTCAAGCTCTACCTAGTGGGGAAGAGACCCTCCTGCTGGCTGCCTGGAGAAACAAGTTTCCTGCTGCTGCTGCTGCTGCTGCAAGATGTAGAACTCTTGGCTCTTCTAGCACCATGTCTACCTGAATGCTGCCATGCTTCCCACCATGATGATAATGGACTGAACCTCTGAAACTGTAAGACTGCCCCAATTAAATGTTTACTTTTATAAGAGTTACCTTCACTTTTGGTCATGGTGTCTCTTTACAGGAATGACACCCTCAGATGAGAAAATACAGTATTTTGTTTGCTTATAATGTACACCTCGAGATCACCAGGAAATATTCTTAAAAATCCATGTAAGGACCTGAAGAGATGGCCCAGGAGTCAAAAGTAGTCTCTATACAATCCTGATGACCATAGTTCAGATTCTAGCACCCATGTAACAAAGCTGGCTGTTTGATAGAGCCTATACTCTCAGCTCTGGAGTGGGCAGAGAGAGGAAGATCACTGGACTTGTTGGCTTCCAGCCTAGCAGGGAAAGTAGAAGTCCCAGGTTCTGAGAAACCTTGCCTCAGAATAGATGGACTAATGATTGAGGACATCTGATGACCTCTTCTGTCCTCAGCACACACATAGGCAGGTACACACACACACACACACACACACACACACACACACACACACACACA